>NW_004524672.1:9844593-9889828 GCF_000260255.1 Octodon degus
TGCCATTCCAGTATTTATCTTATGTTTTACTCTTAGTACTTCTTTGCTATCATGAAAACTTTTTCTTAGTTCAATTGTTTTGAAACATTTAATTTTCTGAATATTGCTTGATCTTAATTTTTCTTCTAAGACTTATACTGTATCTTTGACTTACAATTTATTTAAAAGACATTGTATGGTATCTTCTAGTATTAGAAACTTTAAAAAGTTAAAAAAGAAAAAAAAATTCTTCTAGTCCCTTCAGTGGTTCCTTCTGTGACAATGTCTAGCCTTCTCTAATGGTGTTCTGGGCACACTGCAGCTTGCAGCTTGTCCATAAACAGCAAACCGTGCTCTGGCAGTATTCTAACTTGTGCACAGTATTCCAGCTGGCAGTATTACTTGCCTTGTTTTAACGACCACTTTTGGTGGTCCTGGGAACTGGACCTAAAGTATTACCCTAGGAAAATGGTCTGCTAATGAGCTACATCCTTAGCCTTTTTGAGACAGCCTATCAGTTGTCCAGGTTGGCCTAGAATTTATTATTTTCCTGCCTTCTTCTCCCAAGTAGTTAGGATGTGTACTGGTCTGAATCACCACATATGCCTGAAGACACGTTTTATTATTTCTTTTGTGGACAGGGTCTCACTATGTAGTTCAGCCTGACCCTGAACTCAAAATTTACAGAGATCCTTCTGCCTAAACCTGCTAAATACTGGGATTACAGGCATGGATCGCTGTAGTGGTTGATACATTGTGTCAACTTGGCCAGCTGACTTCAGGTCGCACTTGCCGCTGGTGGGGGGGGGGTTCCACCCTGGGGCACAATTGGTTCAGCCCCCAGAGTGACTCAGCACAAAGAGACCATATAAAGGGGCTGAGGAAGTATTCGATGTTCCACTTTGTGGGAGGAACTTCAGTCTTCGCATTCCGATTGGTCTTTATTGCCTGGCTTGTAGCAAAGACTCTTCAGCCCCGGACTTGGATCCTTTACCTTCCATCACAGACTCTTCAGTCTCGTTAGCTGACAAATAGAGACTTGCGTGGAGCTTAGCAGTGAGCTTCAAATCTTGGGACTGAACTCCTCAGTCTGAGGTGTACAGACGCCCTCTGCACACTCCCTCATCTGACTCTGCGGCTGGCTGTGGTAAGCCAATCTTGTAATTCCTTATACATTGTATATCTTGTGTTACTATTTGTTCCTTATATCTGTTCCTCTAAGTAAAACCTTGACCAACACAATCACCAAACCATGCTGAGAACATTTCTATTAAGGCATCCTACAATAACAGCCAAATTACACTGTTAGCTGTTTGGACACATTGTTATTAAAGTTCACTGCCTTTTCTTCCAATAGAAACTTGTAACCAATCCTCCCAGTTACTTCTGTTTATTTCTTTCTAGCTTATGGATTTCACATTTCTGCATTTTTTATTCATATGAAAAACATTTTTTTTTTTTTTTTTTTTTTTTTTTGGCAGTACCAGGGATTGAACTCAGGACCTTGCATTTTCCAGGCAAGTGCTTTATTCTACTGAGCTATCTCCCTGGCCCCAGGGAAAGCTTTATCTTGTGGCTTTATGGGGCTGAAATGGCCAGGACACATGATGATGGAAAAAAGCAAAACAAAACAAAAAACTAATCATAGACAAATAAGGAACAACTGTCAGGCCAGGGTGAATGGAACCTCCAGGAACTCCAAACCTACCTGTCATGATCTAGCTATGGCTTGGAGCTTTTACTCAAATTGCAAGTTTAATACAGAAGTGGCACACAGTGTCGTTTTTAAGACAAGGTCTTGCTACATAGCTCAGGCTATCTTGAACTATGTAGCCCAGGCTGGCCTCAGCCTCATCCTTAAGTGCTGGTGTGTGCCACCAATGTCCAGCAGCCATTGTTTGACTGGTTAATTCTATTTTGTTTTGAATTGTTTTAGTTCATTGTAACTGCTTTTTATTTATTTTTTTAAAAGACCTGGTCTCATTATGCAGTTATGTAGTTCAGGTTGGTATTGAACTATTAGCCCAGGTAGTCTCTGAACTGGTGGCAATCCTGCCTCAGCCTTCTGAATGCTGGGATTACAGACATCGTGCATGCTTGGCTCCATTCGCTTCCAAAACTTCTGGATGACTAGGAAGGAACTCAGGTTCCTACAATGGCAGAAGACAAGGCTTCAATCAACACAGACTCTCTCTTAAGCAAATGGAAAATTCTCACACTTGAGCTATGGCATAGAAGCCAACCTCAAAAAGACAGGTAGTATCACCATATGGTATGTGTAGCTGAATGCTGAGGACGTGAATCCTTAAAGGAGACCATATGTTGTTTTGGGCTTTGTTGCCCAAAGAGGGAGGACTGCCAAGAGTCCACTATTCCTGAAGCCATGTTACTGGACTGCTTCTCTACCATTCCTGCATTCAGGAGCATCTTCCTGTCTGTGTTCCTGGCAATTGGCAGGTGCTGACTGTTCAAGTGGGTTTGCTGGAGCCAAACTCTCTGGCTTTGGATCCTGGCTTCACCATTTACTGGATACTACCCTGTCTGTAAAATGGAATTAAAAACTAGATAGATCTTAACATTTATGAAGTAAAAACATGTAAACATAAATCACAACATGGTAAGGCACATTTTAGGCACACCATTTTGTGTTCTCTGGCCTCAACATAGTTCTAAATCAAGTACACATAGGTTCTCTATTGTACTTGGCCTGCCTGGCATACATAAATCAAGACTGATTGTTAACAACATGACAGAAGTTATTTAGCCTCCAAGGTTCTATTGACTGGGAAAGACAAGGTAGTTTCCTGCTGCATACACTTTATTCACACATGCTGTCTCACTAAACATACCACACAATCTCTGAAGATGGCTGAGGGGCAATTAAGGTCGGCAGGACAATCCTTGCTTCTGGCCTTGTTCAACAGCCAGGAGCAAGAGTGGGGCGAAAGAGGCGAGGATGAGGCAATGCGCAGTGTGGGCGGCAGCTCACAGTGAGGCAGGCAGGCACCAGTTCTAGCCAATTGACACTTTATTTTTCCACCTGACACTCATACAGATGTAACTATCCACTTCCTGACCCTAGAAAGGGGTTCTACCCATGACTGAGAAAAGCAGGTTTCCTTCCTTCTCCCTAAGACAGCACCCAGTGCTGGTATGTGCCATGGGACCTGCTCTCCTGCACTGAGAAAGGGCTGAACTAGGGACAGTGTACAGTGCAAGTTACCGAGGCTACAGTGACTTGTATGGGGCACTACTGGCCTGCCCATCCACCACCAGGGGTTTACTCTTTGCTTCCCAGACCAAGAGCTGCCCTAAAGCTTGGGCAATGTATGTGGGAAGAAGCTGGCAAAGGGAAGAGTTACACTGCTAAGGACAGAACACAGCAAGAAAATAAAGCCAAAAGGAACATACGACAAGAGAGAAAAATTATAAAGTGCCTCAACTAACCAACCAAGTGGGACATGAGGGCAGAGCAGCACAGGTCCCTGAGGATAAGAAAAAGAAAGGGCCAGACCAGCAGAGCTTGGGACATAGTGGAATGAGGAGAGAGACAAGGTGAAGAGGCAAGTGGAGGCTGTGGGAAGGACTTCCCTAGCCCTGTTCAAATGGAAAATTATTTACAAACTCAAAACTGGTCCTAGGCAGAGGTACTGCACCAGGCCCAGGAAAGCAGGCAGAGGGTGAGCTGGCTACTGTCTTGACAGCTGGCCTCCCCACCTGTGCCCCTCCCCACAGTGGTAGGGAAGGGAGACAGTGGCTGCTCTAGCTAGAAAGCCTTACTCTGCCTGCAGTTCCTTCTCATGGCTCATGGCTCCACCACAGCCCTGGCCTCTTGGTCTGGTTGTACCAGGGAATGAGTGTCTGGCCCCAGGGGAAGAGGGGTTGGAGCATCAGGTGGTTTTGGGGGTGTCTCTGGTCCCAAGCCCAGCTCTGCATTCAGCTGCTCCAGCTCCCCCTGATCCAGCAACTCAAAGTCCTCAGTGGTGAGTGCCTCTTCTTCCTCAGGGACAGGCAGGGGCTGGGGCAAGTCCTGGGGAATAGGTGGGGACACAGAAAGGGAAGGGAAGGGAACTGGGTCACTTTCGGCATGGCAAAATGGGGCTGTCAGGGTGCTGGGTGGACCCATGAGGTCACTGCTCACTGCCTCTGGGCTCAGTGTCTCCACTGGTCCTCCAGGGGAGCACTTCACTCCATCCTGGGGTGTCCCTGCCCCATTGAAGTGTGTGTTCACAAAGTGCAGAGGAGATGAGAGCTGAAGCAAAGTTTCCTTGGCTGCCACATCTTCCTCTTCCTCCTCTGAGTCCAAGATCTGCCTTGAGAGGGCCTGAGGAGGGCCTAGCAGATCTTCAGGGTCAGGGGGTGCAAGCTCTGCCTCTTCTGCCTCCGCCAGCTCCCGGCCCAGGGCCTCTTCTGGCTCACTTGGTAGGCTCTGCTGGTCCAAATCTACAGAGAGGACAAAGTTAGGAATGGGCCTGCTGCTCTGATGCCCCACAACAGCCGATGAGTTCACAGATGAGAATTTAAGATGTACCAAGCTTTGCGGATAGGTCAGTTTCCCAGAGGAAATGGGAGCCAGAAAGCACAACTAGCACACCCCACCAACAGGGAATAGAGAGACCAGGAGGGGTGAAGAATTCCCCATACCCTCAGAGACATCTGTCAATTGTGGAGTTGTGGCCCGAGATACAGAGAAACCACCACTCTCCAAGATAGAAGCTTCTTCATCTGACAACTCTGAGTCAGTAATGGCCAAGGCTAGTGCTGTTTTCTTCACATCCACCTGCAGGAGAACCGATTACAGTAACCTAGTTCCACCATCTAGCTCTACTCCTTTGAAAGGAAACAGCTCTAAAACAGATATACATGCCCAACCCCACTTGTCACCCCCATTTCCCCTGAACCTCACCACTGGGGAGAAGCCAGCCAGCTCTGCCTCACTTTCACTCTCTGTCTCTGCCAGTGGCTCATCACCTCCTGGGGGTGCACTTTTCCCTTGCCGCTCTAGAGAAGAGCAATAAGGCAGTGACCAAACAAAGACATGGCTAAAGAACAGGAGATTACCTAAACCCCAGGGCAAGTCATAAGCAGTAAGCCAAAGGCCTCCCTCACTTTCCCTTTCATGTTAATAGAGACCCTTACTCCTCTTGTCATGTTTGTGATGCAGGGCATCAGCTTCCGCCTTCATGCTGTAGTCCAGCTGCATGAGCAAGGGCTCGAGGCGCGTGTACATCCTCTGAATCAGCTCATGATAAACCACCAGGGGCCACAGCAGGATACTCAGCACTGTGGGTTAGAAAATCTGCTTAGAGCTCCCTGTACGAATTTTCTAAGAGTCCTCATTCAACTGGCCCCTAAAGAAGAAGGGCTACATTCCTTTTCCAAGGCAGTGCTACTGTTTCCTCCCCCTATATCTACTTTTCTCCCCGGGCTGATTTTTCTAGTATTAGCAAGGGTGTACTTCAGAAGCCCTGGAGATCTCCACAAGGTGTAACTGTGCAGACAAAACATAGTCCTCCCTCCAGGTCAGTCCAGGAAACAGGAAAAGCAAAGAGGTATGGGAAGTGCAGGACTAGACTCTACTCACAGACAATGTAGGAAATCATAATCCCTGGAACATAGTGTCCCAGCACTGCCAGCACAGCACACCCAGAGCAGACTCGAGCACAGAACTGCAGAAAAGAGCAGAAGAAGTAAAAAAAAACTGCTCAACTTTTAAAACACAGACATTTCCCCTAGAAATTTAGTCTAATCAAGAAGATGCCCCACACTTCTAATACAAGAAGTGTGCTGTACACCCTGATCACAATACTGCTCCTTCCAACCCTCCAGGAACTGTGGCTTCAGGATCTGCTGTGGGACATGGTGAGCTTACCTGAGCTGGATTCTGCCTCTTGTACTGCAGCAGCTCTTGCAGGTGAATCTGGAAGGTGAGCCAGCTCTCAGCCAGGTATCTGCACAACTCGGGCACACTCAGCAGGTGCGGCCGGGCGCCTGACCCCGCACCCTCACTGGGGAGACACGACATGACCCCTGGAGGCCTCAAGACACCAGCTTCCTAGGCACTCAAATTCCTCTGAGATTGCTGATCATGAGTCTAAAATAGAAAACTTCACCTCCCAAAGGAAGGCATCCTGGTCCTGCAAAGCAAAAGCCCAGGGCACCCAACCATCTGCCTCAAAAGAAGGGCACATAAATACCTACATAGGCACCTAGGACCAAAAAACCTCTCTGGCTTGTGGCCAGTCCCCTCACTAAGCTGGGACCTGTGCCTAAAGAAGCTGTATTATTGCTCCTCTCTGCTGAAATTGCACAGTCTGCAAAACTGTATTTGGGCATCCGTTTTCAAGAGAGGGCTGATACTCACCTGTCAGAGTGCGGCTCCTCAGGGGATGATGCTACAGAGAAAGGAGAAAAACAAATTATTGAGAGAGGGGTACTGGGAGATATGCCCAGGGCAGAAATAGTTGCTGCTCCTCTGCAGTCATACAATACTTTCTTCAGACACCAACTGGACTTGTACATGTTGTTTGTGTATGTTTCCTTTTTTCCCCTCCAGTACTGCAAACTAAACCCAAAGAATTGGACTTTTTTGGGTTCTTTTTTTTGGCAGAACCAGGGATTGAACTTAGGCCCTTGTGCTTGCCAGTGAAGTGCTTATTCTACTGAGCCATCTCCCTGGCCCAAGAATCAGACTTTTAAAAAATTTTGAGACAGAATCTTTCTGACTTGGCTAGCCTGGCCTCAAACCTGCAATCCTCCTGCCTCAGCCTCCCTAAGAGCTAGGATTACATGCATTCATTACTATACCCAGCCTGCTGGTCAATTTTTTTTTTTTTTTTTTTTTTTTTTTTTTACTGGGGATCAAACTCAGGACTTGACTTTCCAGATAGGTGCACATGCTACTGAGCTGTCTCCCCAGCCCCTAGTCTGTTTCCCAAGAAATTCAGCCTTACACCCAGTTGCTCCAAAATGCACATTAATACACTGGAAACAAACACTGAATATTTGTATAACTCTCATCACGATCAAGACAGCAGTAACATAACTGCCTAACGTGTTGACATATGTAACCTTCACATCTCCACGAACTACCTTTCCATCCCTTTTACAGCTAAAAAACCTGATATAGACTGTTCACAAGATCTCTCACTCTGTTTCTGTCACACACACACACACACACGCACATGGAAAGCATCACACAGCAAGGCATGGAACCCATGCAATCTGGATGAAGACTCTTCAGTCTTGCCCAACTGACACATGAGCATTCAATTTGGGAAATGTATTCTCGTTTTAGACAATTTCTTAAAACAGGGTGATGGGGTGGGAAGTGGGCCTGGAAGCAAGCGGTCTGCTGTACATTCCCCTCACTGCTCAACTCCACTTACTGAGATCAGGCACTAGGAGCACAAGGGTGCTTGCCAAATGAAAGACTCACCTGAGACATCAGGGAGGAAGCGAGGGTGCCACAGATCCAGAAGAAAATAGGCCAAAATCGAGACGCTGAGAAGGAAGATTGGTCGGAAAGACGATGAAGACAGCAGCCTTAGAGAGAGACACGAATCTCAGTGGAAAGTGGGTGCGAGGCAAAAGCGCTCATCGGTGAGGGAAGAGCAGCTCCAGGCCTAACTTTCCTCGCCGAAGTAGAGTAATAGGGTAACCTGGGTGTACGTCATATGCTAGTGGATGGATCATTCTCGCAGGCCAAGTGATAACCCAGGAAGGGACCCGCGCGCCCCGCACCGTCCGCCCCCGCTCTCCCCGCGCAGCCCGGCCCCGCCCCCTCCTCCGCGGCCGTTACCAGAAGAGGCCGTTGATCGCGGCCGCCGTGACCAGGCTATGCAGCGGCTTCTCCCACACCAGCAGCCGCTGCGCTGCCGCCAGCACTGCCTCCCAACCGCGGAGCCGCAGCCACAGCGCCGTGGCCAGGCGGCCCACCGCCTCGGCCGTGGCTGCCTCGTCTTCCGCCTCGCCGGCGGTCTCACCCATGCCGAGGCTCAGGCCGAGCCCCAGGCCCAGCCCCGCACCCCCACTCGCGCCGGTGTTACCACCGCTGCTCGCCATAGCCCCGCCGCAGCCGCCGCCCGAGCCCGCAAGGAGCCGGGGCTGCGCGGCCGCCGCCGGGGGCGCGTCAGGCGGAAGGGGGCGCACGCCGAGGAGTGCCGAGGCTGCGGCTGCGCGTCACGTGACAGACAGGGCCGAGCCGATCACGTGACGCGGCCTAACAGCCCGGATGGGCGGCTCGCGCGTGCGCCTGGAACGCCGCGTGACCTCCGCACCTACTCAGGTGCGTGTTTTGGCTTGCTGGAGTTGTGACTTGGAGCCAGGTCTGGGGCGTGCGGCCACTTTTCTCCCAGTGCTTATGTTAGGGCAGGTACGGAGCCCCTGCTGGCGGGTGACCCCGGTGTGACCGCCACCGTAAGGGGCAGGAAGTGGCCTTCCGGGATCCCGGGGTAGGACCTACAGCTGCTCGGAGGGGGCGGCGGCCGTCGCGTTACTCAACCCTGACACACGGGTCCGCCCAGCTCCCTCACCTCAGCGTATAAACAAAACACCAGCGCGCGTGACTGACAGACTCGAAAACAGCTTCATCCTCATAGGAAAATTGCTTCTTCCCTTTTTTGAGGCTTCTCCTTCGCGCCTCCACGCACCAGCGCTCCTTGTTCCCCCATTGTCCAACGTGAGGTCGGAGGCTGGAAGTGGGTTTGAAGATAAAACCAAGTTTAAATGTTTTCTCTGGGAGCCCGGCATGGTAGCACACGGTAATCGTAGGTTTAGAAGCATCCTGGTGAGCTCGAGGTCCGCCTGAGCTACACAGTGACCCCTTGCGTAAAACGAATTTTCATGATACAGGGGACGTGGTAAATTTGTTTGGCGGCTTCGAATTCACTTGTGGTCATTTACTTGTTTCAGTGGCCAACACAGCATGTGTCCTGAATGTGATTTTGAATGCCAAGCTCCAAAAAAAAAAAAAAAAAAAACAACCAAGTTTGCCTTTCACTCGGCTCACTGTTTTTCCACGGGTAGATTTCGTGTGGATTCTTTCGGACACCTTATTTATGTTAACTGCTAACTGTACATGTCCCTTTAAAAAAAAACTAGGAGTAATTCGCTGTACTCCCTTTATTCACATTAACATCTATACAGACTCGACAAGGGCCGTCTGGCTCGCGCACGCCCAGTGCAACGAGTGCCCCTAGGAGCCGCGTCCGTTTCTCAGACCAGGGCCCTTGGGGCTCGCTCGGCTCAGGTGACTCGTGAGGGCAGAAGTTCGAGGCCGCCCTTCCCGAGCCCGGAGAGGGCGGGGGACACTTCCTGTCGGGCGCTGAGTCGCCGGCCACACGCTCGCGGCTTGTAAAAGCGGGGCGGACGCGGCGCGGGCAGAGTACGAGCCTGGCTGCCGGGGCCTCACTTCGCGAGGTGCGCCCGGCGCCAGGGCGCCCTGGGCGGAACAGGAAGAGGCGCCTGCCCGCCCCGCCTGCCGCTGCCGGCGCGAGGGGAGGGGGCTGCGAGGGCGGTGGCCAGCGGCGGGGGGCAGGCGGGCAGGTGGACCGGAGGGCGAGCCCTTACAACTCCTTTCTCCACCCCCACCTTCGCAGGGCGGTGGCTGGTAGCGCGATGGACCTGGCTGGGCTCCTACTGGACGAAGAAGGCACCTTCTCCCTCACTGGCTTCCAAGACTTCTCGGTGAGCTCGCAGCCCGCCTCCCTCCCTAGCCTCCAGGCCTTTGGTGCCTGGCCCTGGCCGCTCCACTCCCAGCCCTTGCAAGGTATCCGGCTTACTTGATGGTGTTTCCCAGGCCTGGGTGGCAGATGCTGGAACAGTGACTACTTGAGGCCCCGGCTGCATGGGCCCTGAAGCAGAACCGCGGGGTGGAGAGAGGGAGGGAAAGAGGGATGGCAATACTGGGGGCTCTTTTTGGAGACCCTGTCCGGGAAGCCTTCAGTGGGAACGACATATCTTCCCCACATAGACCAACCTGCCGTTGGCAAACAATCTGGAGAACTCGGAGCTGGGTGGGGCTTGGGCCCCTGGCAGCTAAACAGCCGCAACCATCCAGCCAGGAGCCTGACTCCATCATACCCTTTCCTGCCCTTCACCCTCCACCGCCTTTCTGCCCTGTTTCAGTTCCTCCCAGGACACCAGAAGCTGAGTGCTCGGATCCGTAGGCGACTGTACTATGGCTGGGACTGGGAGGCAGACTGCAGCCTGGAAGAGCTCTCCAGCCCTGTGGCAGGTTAGGCAAGTGTGTGAGTGGGCAAGTGAGAGGCTTAAGAATGGGATTGTCCACAGTCAACCATGTGCCTCCAGGCGTACCTTCTGGGCTGTGTTGCCTCTTCATAGCTAGCTTACTGGTAGTTGGTTCAAGAATGTGGGTTGTGTTTCACATTCTGTTAGCTCTCATGAGCAAATACCTCATGAACTGATATGAGAATTTTTTGTTTTTGTGGTGCTAGGGGTTGAACCCAGGGCCTGATACAAACAAGACAAGTATCCCACCACTGAGTTTTATCTCTAGCCCCTTGTTTTATTTTTATTTTACTTTTTTGCGGAACCAGAGATTGAATCCAGGCCATTGCACTTGCCAGGCAAGCACTTATTCTACTGAGCTATCTCCCGCACCCCCTTGTTTTAATTGGTATTCCAGAAAATTAATTTTCTAAGGACACTCACTGTATGATTTTCAAGTAAACAATGCATGTTTATTTCTGAGAGGGACATCAGTAAAAGACAAATGTGGATACTTTCAAGGGACAAGCTTCTGCTGGAAGGAGCTGATATTCAAACTTGGAATAGGCTTTTGTCTTTGCTTGGGAGGATTTGATGTCTGTTTTATTACTGTGGCTCTGTCTTTATTTATTTTCTTCATTTTTCTATGCATTTGGTACAAGGCCTCTCTACACGGTTTGGACTTGTAGTGATCCTCTTGTTTTCAGCCTCCCCAGCACTGGGATCACAGGCATGCGCCACCATGCCGGGACCCTGTTGGAATGTGGGGTGGGGATTGAACCCTGGTCCCTGCGCTTGCCAAAGCAGGTGCTTAGTCTGCTGAGCTATCTTGCTGGCCTGGTTCTGTCTTTAGATGATCAGACTTCAGTCCTTGATGATAGCACTGGGAGTTCTTGGGGATTGGGGGGAGTTGGTTCACTTTGCTTGCCTGACTTTGCAGACATTGCTGTGGAACTACTCCAGAAGGCAGCCCCTAGCCCTATTCGTCGGCTCCAGAAGAAATATGTGGCTCATGTGTCCCGGTGAGCCTGAAATTGAGGGGATAGGATGAGAGTGGCCCTTAGAGTGGGGAGGACTGGTTGTCTCTAAAAAGAAGACAAAGGGAGAGAAGGGAGGGGAAGTGAAAAGGACTAAGACTTGATACATGTATCTACATTTGATACATGTATTCATTTTGTATCACAAACATACAATAGAAACACCAAGAAAACACAAACAAGATGAACACTGCAAGAGCTGTGAAAACTAAAGGACTCTCAGGTTTAATTATGGGTCCTTTCTACCTCCCAGGGAGGCATGCATTTCCCCATGTGCTATGATGCTAGCTCTGGTATACATTGAGCGGCTCCGGCATCGAAACCCAGATTATCTGCAGCATGTGTCATCTTCTGACTTGTTCCTGATCTCCATGGTAAGGCAGCCCCTCCCCTTCATCTTCCTGGTGAGCCAGGAGCCTCAGATGAGCTCTACCAGTGCCATTTTTGGTTCCTACGTAGATGGTGGCCAGCAAGTACCTCTACGACGAAGGGGAGGAGGAGGAGGTCTTCAATGATGAGTGGGGAGCGGCTGGGGGTGTGGCTGTGCCCACTCTCAATGCCTTGGAGAGGGGCTTCCTGAGTGCCATGGTGAGTAGCTCTTCTCTTTTGTTCTGTTTCACCAGTTCATCCTTACCTTCCTTTTATCATTCTCTCTCAGCTTTCTTGTTATTTCATTTCCTTTTCTTTCTGTCTTTCTATGCGTTTTTGTTAGTGGCTTTCCTTTCTATCCTGTCAGGACTGCCAGGAGGTGAGGCCAGGAGTGGAGCATTTTCTCTTCTGTGCTCCCACAGGGTTTCATAGGGCACCCTGAGTCAGGTCCCATCATGTCACGCTCAGAGTATTTCCTGCTGAATTTTTTCTACCCCTATGCTCTGTGCTCTTTTTGGGCATGGGCCATTCTCAGGATTGATTTCTCTTCTTGCCCTGATGGAGAGTATGGTAAGAAACCAGGTAGGTGCTAATTATTAGACTGAGTACACAAAAGGTCTTTGGTTAGTACCTAGCATGTAGCAAGTGCCAGGTATCAGCCATGGTGGTGGTTGTCACTGCTTGTGTGGCAACTGTTCTCAGGTGACTGTGGCACACATCTGAGTTGGGTTTGGTACTCTTCCCTCTTTTCTACAGGATTGGCGTCTCTACACTGACCCTGGGGAGATCTTCGAGGTGCTGAGTTGGCTGGAGAGCTGGTATGTTCTAGGAATCAAGAAAAAAGAGCTCTAGGAACTTAGAGGCTGAGGCCTAGATTATAGGAGCAGGGATAAGGTCCTGTGTAATTGGTGGAAGGGAGGAGACAAGAAAGAAAATTACTCAAGGTAGTGGTTCCCAAACCCATCTGTTCTCCTTTGGGAAGGTAGGAGCAGTTTATTTAACATATAGATGTTGGTTTCAGCCTCTTTGGAGCAGCAGGCAGCCTAGGCACTTGGACACTTCAAGTTCCCCAGTGGGGTGCTGGGAGGTGTGGGGTACCAATGAGCTGGCAGCAGGAGCACTACAGACTCTGCCCCCCCACCCCCCGCAGTGTGGCTGAGCAGCAGGGACGGCGGCGGGGATGGTATACCTACACAGACTTATGTGTGCTGCTGGAGCAGCCAGCCTGGCAGCTGGCCTTGGGCTCCCTCTGCCAGCGACTGGTAAAGGTGAGGAGGTGTTGGGAAAGAGGGCTTGAGTCAGCTGATATGTGGGGTAGGAGGTTGTAAAGTGGATTCTGCAAGACTGAGGACATGGAACTTGGGAGCAGATGGGTGGGGAAGGCATGGGGCAACAGAGAGCTCCAACTTGAGCACAGGTTTTGAGAGATGAGGAATGTGTGTGCTAAAGTGAGTTAACAGCCTACTGCTTGCTTACTTTCTCTCCTGCAGCTGTCCTGCCTGTTAGCCATGGCATACGTGAGCAGCGTGGCCCTCTCTGTGGCATCGGTGGCTGTGATACACCAGTCCTTAGGGCTGCCCTGCAGTCCCTCACCTGGTCCTCCTGACGTTGACTTGGCCCCTAAAGGCCTTTTGGAGCCCTGCATTCCTTCTCCAGTGCCACAGCGCCTGCTGTCTGCTAACGTCTCCAGCTGTGTGGAATCTGACGCAGGGCTGCGTTCACTCTGGGACAGTCTTCTGGCCTCACTGAGTCCCCCATCATTGCCTCCTCCAGACCCCCCTTCCCTTCTCCCTCTTCTGCATAACTGCCCCCTTTGTCAAAAGCTCCAGAAAGACCCCCCAACCTGTCATGCCTGCCACCACCCCAACTATTCAGTACCCACTGGGCCTCCCAGCCCCAGGTACCACACTCATGGCCTGGCTCCACCCTGGCCCTGGAGCCGGATGGCCCCTCTGCTCCCCCAGCCCCAACAGTGTTCTCTTTTTAGCGTGATGGAGCTGGCCCGCATCAAGTCTTTCATTTTCCCAGGCTAGGTAGGTTTCCAAGGTATGCAGTCAGAGGATTTGGGAGTCTCTGAGAACCTGGAAGAGGAAAGCTTGATTTAGATCCATGCTGTCTCTCTGGGTCCTTGGCTGGTCCCCTGTCCTCCTGGGTAAGCACTTAAGGGGTTGTGGGGCAGAAAGACATTCACTCTCCTAGACCTCAGGGGCTGGCTGCATGGCCAGGGGAGTGATAGTGCCAGGGGAAGCTTCACTGGGTGCAAGGGACAGGTCACAGATGACAAGAGAAGCCCCATCCCTGTTTCTGTGGGGCTCTTTAAGACTTTTGCTTTTGAGTTTCCTAGAATGGAAGGGTAAAAGTAGAAGATGGGAGTAGTAGGGTAAAGAGAGGAAGGAAACCCGTATCAATGCTGTCCTGTGTCATGTCTCTGAGGCAGGAGAACCAGGGACTGACAGGGCTGGGTTGGGAGGGAAAGTGGGTGAGGTGGGAAAGCTTTTCTACACCTGCCCCTTGCTTATAGTCTAATGGAACCAATCACTGACTGCTAGGACTTTTGACTTTGACCTTTTGTCTTCCAACCTTAGAATCCTGCTCCAAGGCTTCCCTCTCTTCTGGTTCCTCTTTGGGTGTTCTCTTCAAAGGCCTTTCTGGCCACCGCTTTGTATCTGAGTTTTTCATGCTTTTGTAGAACTAAGATTTCAATAAACAGTTTCAGTTGCATGGCCTCGACTTTTCCTTCTTGTGGCGGCCCTTGATCTTTCCTTCTCACATCTGCCTTCTGAGTCTTTCCACTTTCTCATCCTGTCCTCTTGTAAGCCTTTTCTCTGAACCCCATCTTAGAACTTCCCAGTTGTTCAATGGTCATAGTCTCCCATTTCATACTTCCCCTTGGCCCTATTCCCAGCACCTTGGGGCCCTGGCACTGCTCAGCTTGGGTTGCTGCAAGACACAAATGGCGTCGTTTCTATACCTGGGGTTGGGCCTTGTTTGTTGTGTTTTCTGTGAGGTCAAGCCACATACTCAGAAGAGCACTCTGAAACTCCTTGAGCACAGCCCAGAGGATACCTCTCTGCTGACCTGTTCACCAGGCTGGCCCATGGCGGTGGCTGCATTGTTTAAGAAAAACACAGAAGCCAAGGCTTTAGTGCAAGAACAGACAAGGCTGTTTCCACTGGACGCTGATCATCCACAGCAGGGGTGTTATTGCCCCCTAGAGGACATTTTCAAGATATGTAGGCCATTTTTGGCTATAGCAAGGATTTTTTTGGGGGGTGGATGCTACTGGCATTTATTGAGCATGGGCCAGCTGCCAGTCATCCTGAAATACTCAAGGCCTCCCTAACTGTGAAGAATTCTCAGGATAAATTTGAATGACTAGCTGCTTATGTATGTGAAAATACTGTTTGAGCCAGGAATGATCGTTTTTACATGTAAGCATAAAACTGCATTTTGAAAAAGACTTGAATTTTGTAGGAATACATTTCCACGTAAATTAAAATTGTACCTTGTTTTGTTCCATGCTTTATGAGGACTTTGCTGGTTTGGAAAATTGAGTCACCAATGCCACTACTGCTGGTTGCTAATAAAGTGCCATTATTAGCTATCACTGTAACTTACGACCTATGTAATTGCACACATGCATGTGGGGGATGGTCTTCCCTATTGTCTTTTGTTATTTGCATTCAAGTTTTCATTCATTGAAGTAACATGTCATATATATGTGTGTGTATACACCCCCTATACACACACACACACACACACACACACACACACATATACAGAGAGAGAGAGTTGATGTTCAGACCAGTTTTCTTGAACTCACTATGTAGCCTAGCCTAACCTTGCCGTAATCCTGCCTCAGCCTCTTGAGTGGTGTGCTCACCAGCATTTAACGTATTATAAATTACCTTTATTTTGCTGGAGATATAGTTCAACGGCATGAGTGCCTGCTTGGCAAGCACAAGGTCCTGAGTTCAGTTCCCAATTGAACTGAAAAAAAATTACCTTTCTCTTTTACATTGCAGTAAATATGTCATGTGGTTTAGTCACTGTTAGGCAGGATATGGAGTGTATCCATGAGTTTCCTTTCATAGTGGTGCAGGGGTCCTGAAAGGGTTGAGAAGTGTAGACCTAATAAAGATAGTTCTCTCTCTCTCTCTCTCTCTCTCTCTCTCTCTCTCTCTCTCTCTCTCTCTTGAGACAGGCTCTTGCTTGCAGGTCAGACTGGCCTTGAGCTCACTTTGTAGCCCAGGCTTGTCTCACACTCACAATAATCCTCCTCCCTCAGTCTCCCAACGTGCTGAGATTATAGGCTTGCACCACCATGACTGGCAAGGATAGTTCTACATGGTAGTGGGAGGGAATAATCTACAAAATCTCTCCATGCTATTTTGATAGGGATCCTTGGCATCCCTCTTCCTTTGCAGAGCCTGGTCTAGGACCAGGGGATCTGGATGAAGATTCTTGGGGGAGGGTCCAGAACTCAGCTCCCTGTTAATGGCTGATGGAATTTCCACTAGAGCTGGGCAAAGGTGAAAGGGCTGCGTCCTGCCCCCAAGCCCTCATCCCTTGCTCCGCTTCGTTGACACCTCCACTCCTTCCCCACTACGGGCAGCTAACTTTACCCAAACTCTGACCTCACTCTCTCCACTTAACCAGCCCAGAGTAGCCAAGAGAGGACAAAGGCAGCGCAGCATGAGCAGACCTCTCCATCCCATCCCGCTGCTGGCCGCGGGCTCTCAGGATGCTCTGGCTCCCTTACCACAGCGGCCTGCTGTCCACAATGCCCCTGCCCTCTCTTGGGTCTCTCAGTGTGGGCCTCTCACCTGGGGGCTCAGCTGTCTTCTGGCTCTGCAGGTAGGAGGCAGAGGTGTAAGAGTTGGTGCTAGCTGATGGGCATGTTTGCGGGGGGAAGTTTCTGTGGCACGAGTGATACTTCTGCCTGTTTCTGAAGACCACTCTCCTCCATTCTCCTACTTGCAGCATTTCCTGGTCCTGGCTTCCCTGCTCTGTGCCTTCCACCTTCTTCTGCTTTGTGGTCTTCCCTCAGGAGTACTCTCTTACTCCCCTGCTCAGCTCCTGGCCTCCAGCTTCTTTGCATGTGGTTTGTCTACAGTCCTGCAAACCTGGACTGGTAGCAGGTGAGTGGAACTCCTTGGAGAGATGTGCAGGCTCCCAATAGGGAGGAGAAGTTTGGGGAGCCCCACAGGCTGCCACATGTCTCCAGGCCTCCTGGGGCTTCTGTTCCTACAGGCTGCCTCTTGTCCAGGCTCCATCCTTAGAGTTCCTTATCCCTGCACTTCTGCTGACCAGCCAGAAGCTGCCCATGACCATCCAGACACCTGGAAATGGTGAATATAGTGCAATAGCAGGCAGAATAAGGGTTAGGGCGCTCCCCTGAGGATACAGGCAGAGGCGGGTGCAGGATTGAGGTTGGGCAGTGGTGTAACTGCCTGGCACCACCATAGGTGTCTTGGGGCCATGTGGGACAAAGCTAGGCCTGGAATGCAATGGTTCTCCATCTTATTTATCTTCTCTCCATGCACCAAACTTCTCCCAGCCTCCCTCACCATGCACCTGTGTAGGGAACCTGGCTGCCACAGTCGGGAGCTCTGGAACACTTCTCTCCGAGAGGCAAGTACCTGCAGCTGGAAGCAGGAGGCCTCAGGCAGAGTGGGCTTGGGAGGCTCTTGTTTCCAAACACCAGGACTGAGATGCTCTGGGGGAAGGAGTTAGGCAGGGACCTGTCCTTGGAATTCCTTAGAAAGTCCAGGTTCAGGTCAGTTTGAACACAATGTTTTCTCTCCATCTTCTCCCCTACCCTACAGGTTTCGGGGGCAGTGGTGGTGTCTGGACTGTTGCAGGGCATGCTGGGACTGCTGGGGGGGCCTGGCCGTGTGTTTGCCCACTGTGGGCCCCTGGTGCTGGCCCCCAGCCTGTTTGTGGCAGGGCTTTCTGCCCACAGGGAGGTGGCCCAGTTCTGCTCTGCTCATTGGGGCCTGGCCATCCTGTACGTGAGTCCTTTGAGGCATGGGACATGCCCAGTGGAGTGTGTGAGAAGGGGGGAGGGCAGAACGCTAGTCCTATTAGATTTGGCTGGCATCTGGACAGGAGTAACACTTTTTAGATTGTGAATCCAAGTTTGCCTTGATTCATATAATCTCCCTGACATTCACACTTTTGTTGTATCCAAGGAGCCACTCTAACCTTGCCATGGGGGGTTCTGGGACCCCCTACAGTCAATGCTATTGCTTAGGACTCTGCTGCCCCTTGGCCTGAAAGCTCCTTCTCTCCCCTAGGTTTTTCCTGCTCATGGTGATCTGTTCGCAGCACCTGGGCTCCTGCCAGATACCCCCATGCCCTTGGAGGTCATCCTCAGCCTCTTCAGCTCACATTCACACCCCTGCCTTCCGGCTCCTCTCGGTATGTGAGATTCTGGGTGTTGGAGGTTAGAAGGGATTGCATGGAATGCTCCCCACGCCCCTGCTTTGGGTTCTACCCCACCAAGCCTGGCTTGGAACGTGCTGGGGGAGGGTGTCTTTACATCTCAGACCCACCCCTTAGGTACTGATCCCTGTGGCCTGTGTGTGGATCATTGCTGTTCCCTTGGGTCTCAGTGTTGTCCCCCTGCAGCTGTCTGCCACCACTGAGGCACCATGGTTTTGGCTGCCTCACCCAGGTAGGGTTTTTTTTTGCCCTCCCCCAAATCAAGGTATGTATTTCTTTGAGATTAAGACTTAATGGATTTAGTGGATTTCACTTCTGAGTTCAGTCCCATGTTTTTTAAAACACATAGGAACTTGGGAGGCTGAGGCAGGATTGTTGTGAATTTGAGACCAGCCTGGGCTACAAGTGACCTCAAGCCAGTCTGAACTGCATATTGAGACCCTAGCTTATACACACACACACACACACACACACACACACACACACACGAAAGAGAAAGAGAAATTGCCAAGCTCTGAGGGGCAATTCCAGTGCCTTATCACAGGTGTTTTATTTGGGTCTGTGTTGAGACACTCCAGGTCCTCCATTTACATGTTACTAATCCCCATAGGAATTTCAGTAGGTAGTATATGTGGAAAGATGGCTTTTGAGGTATTGCATGTGAAATGTGTTCACTCATCTATTATTTATTAGTTAATGAGTTTTGGCGGACTGGGAATCAAACCTAAGGCCTTTGCAGTGAGCTATATCCCATTTTAGGGTTTGGTTTTTTTTTTTTTTTTTTTTTTTTTTTTTTTTTTTTTTTTTTTTTTTTTTTTTGTTTTTTTTTGACAGGGTCTTGCTAAATGGCTAGGTTGCTCAGGTTGGGTTCAAACTTGTGATCTTCCTTCCTTACCCTCCCAGAGTGCTGGGATTACAGGAGTGTACCATCATGACCAGCTGGAAAGTTATTCTAATAAAGTAGTCACTGAGCTGTGAGAGATTAGAGGTAATTGGACAGGAGGCAGGAGAGAAGAGCATTCTAGGTAGGGAAAATGATACATGCAACAAAGGTCCTGGGGCAGCTGGGAGCACAGCAAGTCCATGGCCTAAAAGAAGGCCAGTATTTCTAAAGGGAAGTGTGGTAGTGTGGCAGATGGACTGGACAAAGCAATAAGGGTCAGACCACAGAAACTCCTGTAGACAATGGTAAAGGGATAGGATAGGTATGTCTCCTTAGAGTCCAGGGATTTTTGTCTGATGTCATTATCTTCAGATGCACTGGGGGCCTTTAGGATTCTTGTGAAATAGGCCATTGGGGGCAGAAGGAAGTGCCAGACTCTTTCTCATATGGCTCTTTCTCCTTTCCCAGGTGAGTGGGACTGGCCCTTGTTGACACCCAGGGCTCTGGCTGCAGGCCTCTCCATGGCCCTGGCAGCCTCTACCAGCTCCCTGGGCTGCTATGCTCTGTGTGGCCAGCTGCTGCATTGGCCTCCCCCACCTCCACATGCCTGCAATCGAGGGCTGAGCCTAGAGGGGCTGGGCAGTGTGCTGGCTGGGCTTTTGGGGAGCCCCCTGGGCACAGCATCCAGCTTCCCTAATGTGGGCACAGTGAGCCTTTTTCAGGTACATAGGCCTGGGGCTGGGGCAGGGAACAGGATGGAGGTGCAGAGGAGGGATGGGACATCACACTGGTTGGTTGCCAGCCGTGCCCAGCAGTCAGGCAGGCAGTTCATATCAATAATTGCACTTGGGGAGGTGCCCAGACATGGTGGAAAAAAAAAAGCTAGGAAGACAGCAGGTCCCCAGAGGAGATGCATCAGGTGCTCTGCCAAGGCGGGGGTTCCAGGGAAGAATGAGTCAGATGGAGTCCTGCTCTCTTGGGGACTTCACAGATGGAAGAAAAGAAGTAATTTTAGAGAGTGATTATGTGTTATTAAGAAAACAAAAATAGTGAGATAGTAGATGATTAAAGGAAGCACTTTTAGATAGAATGGCTGGCATGCTTCTTGGAAGAGTACTATTTAAATTGGGATCCAAGGGATGACAAGCAGCTGGCCAGGCAAAGACCTGGAACAGCCCAGGGAGGTGGCTGTGTTTTCTGTCTTCACACAGGCTGGATCTCAGCGAGTGGCACACTTGGCGGGGCTGCTCTGCATCGGGCTTGGGTTCTCTCCCAGGTTGGTGCAGCTCTTCACCACCATCCCACCGTCTGTGCTTGGTGAGTGGATATATGGCAAGACTGGTATGGCAGCAGATCCGCCACCTCCATGTAGCAGGTCTGTGTGGTTAGATAGGAACCCTTTCTCTCTAAAGGGCCTCCTTGGATGAAAGAATATCAACATGGTCAGCTGCCCTCCTTTCTCAGGCCAGCATCTTGGCTTTTTGGCTGGGCTTCTGGGCTTCTGATAGAATCAGAAACAAGCCTACATCACAGTCTGCCTTCCCTGCAATCCTCTGTGCTGTGCTGCATCCCACACCCTTGATTTCTTCTGTTTGAGACAGGTGGGGTGCTGGGGGTGACCCAAGCTGTGGTTCTATCTGCTGGCTTCTCCAGCTTCCATCTGACTGACATTGACTCTGGGCGAAATGTCTTCATTATGGGCTTCTCCATCTTCATGGCCCTGCTGCTGCCAAGGTGGCTTCGGGAAGCCCCAGTCCCACTCAACACAGGTGGGTGGAGTGGAGAGGGAAGGAGGCAGTGCTCAGGAATGGGAAAGCAAGGGGTTGAGGCTTCAGGCCTTCCAGCTTTTTGGCACTACATCCTTCTCTAAGCATTCTTATAAATAAGTACATCATTTGTTTAGAAAAGTTTATTGAGCACATTTTAGCTACTTGGAATATAAGGGTGCTTCTGAGTACTACAATCCAGGAAAAGAGATGAGGTATGCAGGAAATGGCAACAGAGGACCAAGAAAAGAGCTGTGGTGCTCACTGGTAAGAGAAATGTCTTCTGGTAGAGGTGACCTAATAGCCCTGCACTGGCCTTTAAGAGGACAAAATTTACCATCACTCAGGAGGCTGGGGTAAAGAGCATCACCATGAGTTTGAGGCCATCCTGGGCTACATAGTGAGTTTAAAGCCAGCCTGAACTACATAGTGAGACCCTGTCTCAAAACAACAAACAAATAAACAAACAATCTATGGGCCGGGGAGATAGCTTAGCAGAATAAGTCCCTGCCTGGCAAGCTCAGGGTCCTGAGTTCAATCCCTGGTACCACAAAAATAAATAAAATAAAAACCCCTACAACTTAAAGATTTTTGATGAGAAGGTAGTCATTTTTGATAGAGGGACCATTATAAATATGTAATGTAGAAGTCACAGGATATATCCAAGGAGCAGCAAATACCTTAGTTTGTCTAGACCAGTTTTCAACTGGATGTGTTTTTTGCCCCCATGAGAGGAGATATTTAGCAGTGTCTGAAGACATTTTTTGGGTTACAAATAGGGAAGAAAGCCAGACAGGGCGGCACATGCTTGTAATGACATCACCCAGAGGCTGAGGTTGGAGGATTGCTGCAAGTTTGAGGCTCCTTTGAACATAGCAAGGTCTTGTCTCAAAAATCTGAGCACCCCCCACCAAAGAGGGAAGGGAGGATTGTTATTGGCATTTAGTAAATAAAGACATGTTGCTAAATATCTTGTAATGCACAAGACAGCTCCTTAGAATAAAGAATTTCAAAACAGTACTGAGGTTGAGAGACTCCTACTATATAGCATAGATGTTAAGGAGGAAATAAATTTGGGATTTTATTTTTTTTATTTAGTGGTACAGGGATTGAACCCAGGGCCTTCACACTAAAATACATCCCCACCCCTTTTTATTCTTTGAGACAGGGTCTCAGAGAGTAAGTTGCCTAGTCTGGGCTTGAGCTTGGACTCCTCCTGCCTCAGACTTTCAGAGTGCTGAGGTTGTAGGTGTATGTCACCATGTCAGGCAAAATTGGGGCTTTTAATAGCAAACATGCCAGAGAAAAGGAAACTGGAATATCAGGTGGATGTGTGGGTGCTCAGAAGATACGAGTGTTGAAGAAGAATCCCGTGGGAAAGGGCTTGAGTGTAATGGAGAGTAGTGGAACAAAGGTAAGGAAGACAAGATGACAACTCAGAAAGCTCTGTCCTTAGTCTGAGACTTGGGTTTAGGTCTGGTAGGACAGACTCCCTGGTTTCAGTTAGCATCAGAGCTCCCTTTCTGCTTGGCCCCAACTCCCTGTAGGCTGGAGCCCCTTGGATTTGTTGCTGCGCTCACTGTTAGCACAGCCCATCTTCATGGCTGGACTCTTGGGCTTTGTCCTAGAGAACACTATTTCTGGTAAGTTGAGGCCAGCTCCCAGCAGACTGGGGAGTGCCGGGAAGTCATTACTCCTTATGTTAAACACTGACTAGCTTCTCTTTTGCAGGTACACGGCTTGAGCGAGGCTTAGGTCAAGGGCTGCCATCTTCTTTGACTGCCCAAGAGGTTCAAAAGCCTCAGAAATCCAGAGAAAAGGCTGTTCAAGAGTATGAGCTTCCTTTCCCTATCCAAAACCTGTGTTTCTGCATCCCCAGGCCCCTCCGTTGCCTTTTCCCATTGCCCAAAAACCCTGGGGATGAAGGAGGGCCCTCTGAGCCAGGAGAGACAGCAGACTTGTTGCCTGGCTCTCAGGAGCCCTGCCCTCCCTCTAGCAGAGAGGGGCTTAGATCCCTGTAACCACCAAGAGTCTTATTTCTGCTCTATTAGTGTATCCCTAATTTGCTGCTTGCTGGAGAGTTAGCACCCAGGCTCTTCTGAGAGAGAGAGAGAGAGAGAGAGAGAGAGAGAGAGAGAGAGAGAGACAGAGAGACAGAGAGAGAGACAGAGAGGATATCAGTACCACTTGAGCCATAGCACTCACTTATCATATTTATTTATGTGCATATGACAAGATCCCTGTCTTTCCAGCCACTTAGGATTTTAAGACCCATGTAATGACTACAATGCACTGCAGAAGGCATTCCGTAATAAAGAGGAAATAATGCAGTGAGAGCTAAGGAAGAAGCGATTCATTCTGACTGGGGAGAGTGGGAAATGCTTTATGAAAGTAACGACATTGAGGGTGGCCTTGACAAGGAAGGATTTGGGGGTTTGGAAAATGGATGGGGAGATTTCAGGTTCAGGGATTCACTACAAGAGTTGAGGGGTTTTGAGTCTCAGAAGTGACATCATAAAAACGGGGGCACGCGGAGGGAGAAAAGAGGTGCGACTCTAGAGGTGACAAGGACCTCAGACATTATGTAGGGAAATTCAATACTCTCACTGAAAAGGCTAGAGCCTTAGGGAAGGAAGAGAAGTAATTTGACAAATTCAAGCCCGGGTAACTCCACCCACTACCTTCTCTGGTATTTCTCCTTTGTCGGGTGCCTCCCGGAAACGTCCCTATCCTTCAACTTCCCTGCGGGCCGCTCAGCCTCTTTTGTAGCTTGCGGGGCGGGGCTGCTCGCTACTCTCCCTGTGCCTTCAATTAGCCCCGTCGGTACCTAAGCCCCACCCCCGGCAGGCCTGGGCCCCGCCCCTGAAGCCCAAGGCCCCGCCCCTGTGGCGGGGACCGTCTTGTACTGTAGGCCTTTCAGGTTGCACCAGCAGGAGGGCCTGCCGCGAGGGGGGTGGGAACTTTTTCAGCTGCTGAAGGTAGGTGGGGTCCGGCTTGCGACCTGGGCTAGGGCCTGCCGAGCGAGGAGTTGTGCGAAGCCAGCGGGTTGGGGCTGGCACCGACATTTCCTCCCAGAAGGGACCGCGCACTACGGGGTCTCTGGGGCCGGCCGATCTCCCGGAGCGGGCGGGGCCGCGCGTGCGCAGTCCTCGCCGGAGAGTGCGGCGCTCGAGGGCTTCTCTGTGACTCTTTCTTGGGTGGGTTCCTTGGCGTAGCGGTGCTGCTGTGGTCGTCTGGGTTACACCCCAGCCGCCCTTAGTGCAGCCGGTGCTGTAGAAATGGAAAGGCGGACAGCAAAGCTCTTCTAGGAAGGGCGGATGGAAATGACGCTGGGTGCAGCTCGGGGTTGGGCTGTAGTTGTGGGACCGGAGTTTCGTCCTCTCCCTGGGGACAGGGCGTGGCCTGGCCTGGTCGTCTCTGGGGCTCTGTTGCCCTCTTCAGGGGGTGGGGGGAACTACCATGAGGGGCCCTGGCTGAGGGGTGGCGCTTGCTGCAAACACCAGTTCTCAGTGGACTCCACGCCTGCGGTTGCCTGCGGTTGCCCTTCGCGTGCCGGTTTATTCAGGAATCTTAAACTGGTAAATGTGGTTAACGTGAATGTTAAAGGCGGCCTTGAAGAACAAAATGAAATTTAGAAGAAAAAAAAAAAAAGAAAAAGTGAAATTTAGAGGCCTCAAATTTAAAACGGGCTTGTGTGGTGCGAGCAGCCAACCTGGGTCTGGTGCTGAATGTTTGAGGCCTTTTTAGTTTTGCAGTACTGGCGATTGAGCCCAGGACCTTAACGTTGAACTACACATTCCTGTTCTTTTTTATTTTAAAACAAGGTCTCATAAAGTCACGAGGTATCCCAGGCTTGGCTTAAATTTGGGAACTTCCTGCCTCAGCCTCCCAGAATGCTGGGATTACAGGTGTCAGCCACAGTCCTTGGCTTTTCAGACACTTTCACACCACTTTTCCCTGGAAAAAATTTCAACCATCCTCTTTCTTTAAATAAAAAGCATCAATTTGAGGTTCTGACCCTTCAAACTTTCCAAAAAGGTGCCAGGATGGCAAACCCCTCCACGCATCCTGGAGAGTGCCTCTGAGGGAAATGAAAGAGCTGGGCAGCTTCACATACTACTGTGATCTTTGGCCGTGGAGATCTCTTGTCCAGGCAAAACTGATCTAGCTGCCCCTTCCACTCTGTAGGAACAGTGTGTGGGAAATGTAAGAGAAATGCCCTCTCCAAACCAAGGTTTTGAGGCGCAACAAGTGACAGCAAGCATGGGTACAGTCTTGAGTCGCTTAAGATGGAGATGTTTCATCATTGTATGGCTTCCAGATCAAGTGAGCATGCAAGTTTTAGTTCAGTATAAAGCTGTTGAATCAGCTCCACTTGTGGTGAGACAAATTATTTTACCAGCTCATTAATCCACCTAGGTATGAGCAAAGACACAGTGTTTTTAGTTGTCAAAGGAAGACTACAAAAGGGAGAGATATCAGTATGTGAGCCCCTACAGTGTGGATGCAAACTAGAGTGTGGTCGTGATGTCAGTAGGCCATATAGTCTATGGGACCACTGTTGTATATGTAGTCTTGTTACTGGCTGAAATATTCTTATATGGCATGTCTGTATGTATATTCCACCTATCTAGTGAAAAATAGTCATAAATTAAGTGATGTCACAAGGCCATATCTTGAAAACTATATTATAGTTGAAAGAACAGTGGTTTGGACTGATTTAGAAATGATTGTGTTAATCAGACTTAATTTCATTATTGTCTTCATATCCTAAGTTTTTACCTCTTGGTACTTCTCTTCATTTTGCATTTATTGACTAAAATAATGAAGGAAACTACCACTTTTTTTTTAAACACAGGAAAAATAATCAAAATTCTCTTGTCAAGCAGCCATAGTTATTGAATATCTATTAAGCTACCTAGGGTAGCAGTTCAGGCAGGAAAGTTCCAGAAGTTTCTAGCTGCACAGAGGGCATGTGATCATTGGTGGCTGTGCCTTGAGGTGGGGACATGAAGGATGAGTTAGTGGAAGTTAATTCTCTTCCTCTCTGATGTGCAGTGTTTTGTATTTATGACTTTCTGGTCATTTGCTGAAAAGGGATTTGAGTTTTTAATTTGCTTCTGGATGCAGAACTTACTAACTTTTTTGTGTGCCATTGTTGCCCTTAAGAATTGGTGATAGGGTGCTCACTTCGGCAGCACATATACTAAAATTGGAACGATACAGAGAAGATTAGCATGGCCCCTGCGCAAGGATGACATGCAAATTCGTGAAGCAGTCCATATTTAAAAAAAAAAAAATTGGTGATAGGGCCAGCCAGATAGCTCAGCAGACTGAAAGGCCTGCTTCAGCAGAGTACAGTGGCCGGGTTCAATCCAGGTGTGCTGTGCCGCTCCTGCTCCTGGGACATGCTGAGAAGGCAGTTGAGACTGGGTGTGGTGGCATGTGCCTGTAATCTCAGCACTTGGGAGGCTGAAAACAGGAGGAGTCCTATCTATGTAGTGAGTCCGATCTATGTAGTGAAACTCTGTAAATCCTGTAGATCCTGTAGACCCTGTCCTAAATACCAAAAAGAAGAAAAATAAAACAAAAACCAGAAATATGCTAAGGCTTAAACACTGTAGGAGAAAGGTAATTTCTCTTCTGTCCTGACCTGTCCTATCCTGTCCTATCCTGTCCTATCCTGTCCTGTTCTGTCCTGTCCTTTCTTACCTCCCCTCTTCCCTCCTATTTTCTACCTCCTCCTTTCTCCCTTCCCTCCGTCTCTTATCACTGGAGGTTAAATCTAAGGCCTTAACACTAAGCTACATCCCCAGCCCTCTTTCTTATTTTTCTATTTTGAGGCACAGTCTCAGTAAGATACCTGGGCTGGGCTCAAACTTCTTATCCTTTTATTTCAACCTCCCAGAGTACTGGCATAGGCATGTACCACCACATGCCCTGCCAAAAGAGATATTTTATTTACTCTTAATGTAGAAAAAAAATGAGTGGCCCAAACTGATGCTCAACTGGTTGGCTAAAGGGGAGACTATGAGTCCACACCATCTATGTTATTTAGGAGGATTTTCACAAGATCTTAGTTGCTATAGGGTTGTTTGGGTGATGCCCTCACAGGCCTGTTGTCCTGAAGACAATTGGCTAAATTAAACCTTTCCTGCAGATGGAGGAGCTGGAGCAAGGCCTGTTGCAGCAGCCATGGGCATGGCTACAGCTCACTGAGAACTCCCTCTTGGCCAAGGCTTATATCACCAAGCAGGGCTATGCCTTGCTGGTTTCAAATCTTCAGCAGGTGTGGCATGAGCAAATGGATACTAGTGAGGTGAGCCAGCGAGCCAAGGTAAGTGTGAAGAGAAGTAGCGCTCTGGGCTGGAGTGGGGTAAGATTCCTTCGAAGCAGAGGTCAGGAGCATTAACATTATCTGGCTTGATTGCCTGTAAATTGGCAAGGAAAGCTGGGATTGGACTGGCACAATTACAGTTGTAGGTTGAATATTTCTAATATGAAAACCTGAAATTCAAAATATGTTCCAAAATGGAAAATTTGTAAGCTTTAGCACTCAAAAAGTTTCAAATTTTAGAGCATTCAGGTTTTAGATTTTGGGATTAAGGTTGCTCAGTGGGTACAGTCTGTACATATACTTCAAAATCCAGGAAACTCTGAAATCCAAAGTACTTTGGTCCCAAGTATCTCAGATAGGGGGTATTCAGCCTGTAAGTATAAGATGTCTTACACTTATACTTTCAGTCTTGGAATCTTTTCTAGTGCATGTGTGAGAGATTGTGTGTGTGTGTGTGTGTGTGTGTGTGTGTGTGTGTGTGTGTATGTCTTTCTATATGTTTGACAATGTGAGCTTTATTATTTGAACTCTACAAACCTGTAAATTGATCTTACCAAGCTGGAATTGTGAAGTAGGCCAACTGACTTATCTCTGTGATTCCTTTCTGTGTTCTTTTTTGTTCCCATGTTTTCTTTCTCTCTCTCATCCTCTCATGTCCATGTTAGCCAGAACCTCCCCTTGCTGTTGCTCACAAGGAGTCTGTTTTAGAACCCTCATTCAGTATAAATGTTCTCTTTAGGAGCTGAATAAGCGCCTGACTGCACCCCCTGCGGCTTTTCTCTGTCATTTGGATAATCTGCTTCAACCGTTGTTGAAAGATGGTGCCCAACCTGATGAAGCTGCTTTCTCCTGTGATCATGGGGCAGAGGCACTGATTCTCCGAGTGCGGAGCGAGCTCTCTGGCCTCCCCTTCTATTGGCGTTTTCACTGCAGCCTGGCTAGTCCTTCCCTGGTAAGTGCAGTTCAGATAGAGGGGGGAATAGCTACTTGAGATGAAGTTTTAGGTGCTATTATAGTTTGTGAGGCCTATTTACAATTCTTGTCCAATCAGGAAACTGCCATTAACTAGATAGGAGGCAAAAAGGATTCTTGGCTGGTATATCCTTGCTTTGCAAAGGCAGCAGAGTTTGAACCTACATACTTTGTTAGATGACTTTATTCATTAATTTATTTACTAAATGTTTATTTACTAAACATTTATAAGCATTACTTATATGCTAATTATTTGGCATCCTGAGAAGAAATAATATGGTCTCTTCCTGGAGTTTATAACCTAGTAAGATGACAGATAGGAAATTCTGGTATAGTGTGATAAGTTCTTTCCCCGAGGCAGGCCGAGGGTGGCTAGAGGAACAGAAAATCTCTTTAAGAGACTTTCTTTCCTTCTTTTTTTCTTTCCCTCTCCTTCTCCCTCCTTCTCCCCTGTCCTTCCCCCTTTTTCTCCCCCTTTTCCTCCTCCCCCTCCTCCTTTCCTCTCCCTCTCTCTTTTGAGACAGTCTCACTGTGTAGCCCAGGCTGACCTCAAACTTGTACTCCTGTCTAGCCTTCTGAGTGCTAGGATTATAGGCATATAGCACCATACTTTGCTTGAGGAAAGAATTTCTGAGCTGAATTGTGACAATAAATAGAAAGTAGTAGGAAGAAAATAAAGAGAAGAATCATTGTAGGCAGAGAGTGTGGAGATGCATTAAGTGTGGGACAAGTTCAGAAACTTCATGACTGTAGGATGGAGAGGAAGATGCAAGAGATGAGGCAGGCAGTGGTCAAGTCATGAAGGACTCAATGAATTTGAATTTTGTCTCATAAGCAATAGAGATTTGTTGAAAAATTTAAAGCAAGGGTTTAACATGATCCAGTTTGTGCTTATCAAAAACATGGAAAAAGAAAAACCAGAAAGAAAAAAACACTCCAGCAAGAGGGTAGGTTATGTACCAGTGACTCTGAGCATCGCCTCATCTTGTGGTCCTTGGACTTTCCTGAACGATATATATTATTACCCTCACTCTTCAGAGCAGGAGACTTAAGTTGGTGATAGCTCTGTCCATGGTTGTCCTGTTTATAAATGAATGAGCTGAATTTGACCTCTGGCTTGGCCTAGTCTGAAATCACACTCTCAGGGGTTAGGAAGATCGTGCCTTCTTCTCACTTATAGCTTTAGTGCCCAAGTGCTTATATTAGAAAGGAAGAGTGGGCATTGAGAGGTAGTTGACAGGTAGGGCTGGTTTCAGTTTGTAACACTTAGAAACAAGGGGCCCCTGTGGGAACCCAGGAGTGTGGTTTTATCAGCAGAGAGATCTATAGAAAGTGACCCAGATCCTGTCTTTAGCTGGGTGTGGTGCTTTGACATCTCTACAAAAAGAACAGGACAAAGGACCTGTTGAGAAACTACTTACTGATGTTTAGTTTTTATCTGGAACTTTGTAAAAGTAGCCTGGAATGCTGGAGGAACTGCTTCTCATGAATTCCAAAGGCCCACTGACAGGTGCTTAACATACAATCATCACTCACATTCGTTGATTTTAATTGATTTATCAAAAATCTTCATCCTGAATTCTTTCACTCAAGGTGGAAGCTAAGAAAGACACCATCTGATATCGTTAGGGGCCAGGGAGATAGCTCAGTAGAATAAGTGCTTGCCTGGCAAGCGCAGGGTCCTGAGTTCAATGCCTGATCATGAAGAAAAAAAAAAACAAAAAACTTCCTGCTTTTGATAGACTCATCCGAAACCCTAAGACTTTTTTAAAGTGACACCAGGGGGCACTATTACCCTAGTAATGTTTATTCTGAGCTGAAAACTTGGGTACCTTTTGGGAATTTCTGGTGATAGTCTCATTTTGCATTATACAACTCTACAAATTCCCAATACTGTGACTGGGCAGCTGTCATGGGTCTGATAGGCTCTAAAATTTCTTCTTTTAAAAAAATACTAGTGTCTTGGAGTGCCCTAAGTATAGAGTACTTGGCTAGTGTGTGCCAGGCCCTGGGATTGATCCCCAGCACCAGAAAAAGAAATACAGTGAAGATCACTTGCATAATCATATTTTTTGTAAAATAATAGTATGATTTTATTTATTGTTTTTGAGACAAGGCCTCACTATATAGTTCAGGCTAGCTTTAAACTCACGTCATTCCTCCTGCCTGAGCCATCCAAGTGCTGGGACTGTAGACATGTGCCACCATACCTGGATGTATAGTAATGTTGTAATTGAAGAAAAATGTAAAAAAATACTAGCTTTTCTGGCATAGTCTTCTAAGTGAGGAGCCATAATAAAGAAGGATGCAAAAGTATTTAGAGAAGGATGAGTTTTGATTGGCTGTGGGAAGACATTGGCTTGAACAGCTGATGAACTACTGTCCTTTAAGTTAAAATAAAGTACTTATTTATTTAGTCTTTTTGAGACAGGTCCTCACTATGTAGTTCAGGCTGGCCTTGAGCTCACTTTGTAGCTCAGGTTGGTTTTGAACTCACAATGATCCTCCTGCCTTAGCCTCCCAAGTGCTGGGACTACAGGCTTACGCCACCATACCCAGTCTTAAAATACTTACCATTAAAAAAGGAAAAGGAGGACTGTCATGCCAGGGAAACCCCAAACCCAAGGAAGCCTTGCGGGAAAAAGTTAGAGCCCTGAACACTGGCGAGGATGTAGGTGGATACTATTTCAGCTTGTGTGTGCATCTGTGAAGTCACACTGTTATAATTTTTGTTTATTTCTCATTCCTGTGATAGTTTTCATTTACTTTTTTTTTTTCTGAATGGGGCCATTCCTGCCCAAAGCAAACATTTCAGACAACATTTAAAGATATACAGTGAAAATAAAAAAAGATCTTTTTTCTTCCTTTTCTAGTCTTTCATTTTCCTTCTCTAAAGCAATCTGTGATAACTGCTTTGTGTGACTTCTTTTTTTAAAAATTTTACTTATTTATTTGTGTGTGTGTGTGTGTGTGTGTGTGTGTGTGGCCAGCTCAGCCCACCAGGGTGCGGAGTTGGCTGACATGTGGTGCTGGGGGATTGAACCATGGTCCCTGTGCTTTGCTAAGCTTGTTCTAAGTAGGTGCTTTAGACCACTGAGCCAGCTCACCAGCCCGTGTGACTTCTTAAGAAAAGGTACATATAGAGTGTGCTTATGTGTGACTTTGGAGGCTGGCTTAGTACCTGTAATCCCAGCACTCAGGAGACTGAGGCAGGAGGGTTGCTATTAGTTTGAGGCCAGACAGGACTACAAAGTGAGCTTAAGACCAGTCTGAACTACATAGTGAAACCCTGTCTCAAAAAACCCCAAAATAAGAAAGTGTGACTTGGGTATAAACTCAGACAATCAAATACTTATCTGTATATATGTACATATGTTTACACATGGTGTCATGCTGTACCCACTGCTCAGTGTCTTGACTTTTCTACTTACAGAATTTAGAGATCATTTATATTAGTGTATTTAGAAGACTTACCTTTATAATTTTAGCAGCAGTGTGGCATTTACATAATAGTTGTATTAATATGTATTTAATTGTTCTACTTCGTTGTGTGCTAAACAGTGATTACTGTGGTAATCATTTCTACTATGTGTAAATGTATGAATAAATTTCTGGAAATAAATACCTAGGACAATAAGTATTTGTGTCTTTAATCCATTTACTCATACTAAATTGTCTTCAGGGACATTTGCAGCTTAACTCAATAAAGGTAAATAGGAAAATATCTATTTCCCTGCAGCTACTACCACATAATGTGTTCCTACTCCAAATTTAATGGTTAGGTCTCTGCAGGATATTAAGAAATGTATAGGGCTGGGGATATAGCTCAGTGGCACAGCACTTGCCTGGCAAGTGTGAAGTTTTGAGTTCCATTCCCAGTACCAAACAAACTAAGAAATGTGTAAGACTTTGCGTTTCTAGGTCTCTGCTCTTTTTGTTCGGTGTTTTTGAGACAGGGTTTTACTGTAGAGTCTAGGCAGGCCTCAAACTTTTGTGATCCTCTTGCCTCAGGCTTCTGAGTGCTGGGGAGTGGGGGGGGGTGTCTGTTTTATAACTCTGAGCTCATCTTGACTTCTCCTCATCTAGTCTTTCTATTATGTGATCTTTCTAGTATCTGCTTCAATTTTTTTTTTTTTTTTTTTTTTTTTTTCAAGAACCGGGGATTGAACTCAGGCCCCTGCGCTTGCCAGGCAAGCACGTATTCCACTGAGCCATCTCCCTGGCCCCACTACTTTAATTTTTGATATTTCTATATTTCGACTTTAAATTTGTCACTCTGTTGTCTACTTTTTGATAGCTAAGAATTATATCCCAGATTTCTTAGCGGTAGAATGTTCACCAGCTTGGAACCAGCAGACTTGATTTTGTAATTAGCCCCTCCACTTTCAGACTTTTACTGTTTTGGATAGGTATGGAAATTTTATTATTCAGTTTCTTCACCTGTGAAATGGAGATACCACTTACAACCTTACTATGAACGTGTGAGTATTAAGAATATTTGTAACATTACATTATGATTATAGTGGGATTGCAACCCTCCAGCTCCCTACTATTTCTTTTTGAAGAAGAAAAGGACTGTGGTGCACACCTGTAATCCCAGCACTTGGGAAGCTAAGGCAAGAGGATTGTTGTGAGTTCAAGGCCAGGCTGGGATATAAAGTAGGCTCCAGGCCAGCCTGAATTGCATAATGAGAATCTATCTCAAAAAGACAAAAAAAAAAAAAAAAAAAAAAAAAAAAAAAAAAAAAAAAAAAAAAAAAAAAAAAAAAAAGATGCTGCCAGAGCCAGGACTCAAATCTGTCACTTAATCCAGGTCCATTGCCTATTTCACTGTGTGAGCGGATATAATTCATCTGGGGGTTGATAACTAAGAGTTCTCTTTCCTGCCTGGGACATGTGAACATTTCTGTGGGCAATCAAGAAATTTGGGGAGAAGTTGTGAGTGTTTCCTTTGGAAAAGATAGAAAATGTCTGCTTCTTTATCCATAATATTTTCTGACCCTTTAACTGTTGTAGCTCTTTGAGTACAGGGGTCTCAGAGAACATAGGAGCCCCCTGTAGGTTTGGGTCAAATTGTGTTGCTTCCTCTTTTGCTGTCTGTCCTGGGAATCTAGTCCTGGAACTGTGTCAGGATAGTTCGAGATTGAGATACGCTGTGTGACAGAAAGAAGTGAGAGGAGTCTACTCCTTGACCTCACTTTTGGTCTTCTACTCTGTGCTAGCACCCTGTGTTTCTTAGGTGCTGGTGCTGCTACAAGAGTTGTTGGCACTAGCCCATCTCTCAGCCCACCTCCTTACATCTAGATTTTTCTAGATAAATGTGGAAAAAAAGTGTTTTCCTCATAATTTGAGTCATACACAAGAAGGGTTTTAGTGATAACTTTTACCTAGGAAATTAATTTTTAAAATGAAAGCATGAGATCTAAGGAGGTCCAAACTTCTGATCCTGATCCAGATGAGTGTGACTTATATATCTTGAATGGAACATTTTGGTCCCTTATTTCAAATCCCTTGGGATGTCTTGTCTAAAGTGCTCCTTTTTTGATCTAGGGCAGGGGTTGGCATTCTATGGCCAGCGGGCCACATCTGGCTCACTGCCTGTTTTTGTAAAGTTGTATTGGAATGCAGCCACCTCATTTGTTTACATATTGTCTGTGGCTGCCTTTGCATGCCACAAGAGCAAAGTTGAGTAGTTGCAGCAGGGACTCCATGGGCCACAGAGCTGAAAATACTGACTTTCTGACTTGTTCTGAAGAAAGCCTGCTGACCCTGATTTCTTTAGTTCATCTCCTTGAGGGAAGGAAAAGGAGTTTTGATAATATCCCCTAGCCACAAACAAGTTTTGGTTTTAGTGATTTTCTTTGCTAGGCTGATGGATGCATTACATAGGTGAATGAAATGATTATTCCTTGTCTATGATAGTACTGCCTTAACTGCTCTGCAGAATGGCTCTGCTTGTATTCTTTTTCTACTGTTATTATTTTTTTAAGAGAAAAAAACCCAGAATTTCAAAACAAGATAGGACAATAGCAATAGTTAATACATTGCATATTTTTTGTCAATCTTTATCCATCAATTTCTATCTTCATTTTTATTTTGCACACAGTAGTGACACTAAATATTTATTATAGTCTCATCATTAAAATTCATGTCTTCAATATATTTTATTTACAATGTGCATTGAAAATGTCACAAATAACAAAACATTCCCCAAATTTGAAATTAAGTAAACTAACAATTATAAAAACAATACTTCAAAATAAATTTTGTCATTCTTGAATGGCACCAAAAACCTGTTTGTCTACCCTAAATTTCATGTTTATAACTCTTCTAAGAAGATTAATGTGGTCGGATATACTTCATCTTAAAAATATGGAACACTTCACGAATTTGCATGTCATCCTTGCGTAGAGGTCATGCTAATCTTCTCTGTATCGTTCCAATTTTAGTATATGTGCTGCCAAAGCTAGCACTGCATTGCATATTGTTATCTTTAAATTAGATACTCAGAGTACAAGATATTGGCATTTAATTGTTTAAATAAAGTTTATCTGCTTGTATTCTTACTGCTTGTTATAAGTAAGGTTTGGATGGGGGGGCTGCTTTATTTCTTTCTAAGTTAGTCTTTGCCACATTTGTGGGAGAAGTTGAATCTCGGGGCTCATTTGGGATATCATCAGCTCTGAAATGTGATTTAAAGAGAAAGAAGTGATATTGTTGAGAAGAGGAAAATGTTGGTTCATTTGGGGTATCATCAGCTCTGAAATGGCTCTTAGTAAATGTCTGGGTCTAATTTGACTTCCAAAACTACTTTCTGTTGACTTCTTCCTTCCTTCTATACTCCTGGTGGCATATTCAGGTTTAGCTGTACCTTTCTCAAAGGTTACTTAGGTCTGCTTTTTATCTCTGAGCCTCTGCTGAAAGTTGAACCAACATTTTCCTCTTCTCAACGATATCACTTCCTTCTCTTTAAATCACAACTCTAAGTTATCGCCTTCTCTAGGCCACACAGAAAACCTTTGAGTCTCTTTAATATACTTAATGATTACATTTGAATTTATGTTTGTATGAATGGACTGCTTGCCAGTAAAACTGTTAAGTTCTTGTGAAAACAATTATTCTTTAGTACTTTTTTTCATAGTATCTAATGCAGGATTGGGGATTATGAGAATCTTGTCTTTTGGCTAACTGAAATCTCTTTTCCATGGAAGGTCTCCCAACATTTGATTCGTCCCCTGATGGGCATGAGTTTGGCATTGCAATGCCACGTGAGGGAGCTAGCAACACTGCTTCGAATGAAAGATCTAGAGATCCAGGACTACCAGGAGAGTGGGGCTACACTGAGCAGAGGTGAGGGGACATTCTTGGGGGAGTTGTGTGAGGAGGGGAACAGTTAGAAAAGCTGGAGGCTCATTTGCATTTGTAGAGTGCTTCCCCCAGAGTGGGTGCTGGGTGCTGACCAGGAACTGGAGGCTGGATTCTAAATGCCACTTCTCTCTGCCTGGAGTACCTGGCCAGGGCTCAAGTGGTCAGTAGAAGCTATAACCAAGTCCAGACATGTCCTAGGCAATGACAAGGAAAGACTGGAAAAGGGCCAACAGCTATACTAAATTGTACTAGGGCAACATGAACTTGGGAGTTTATAAAACTGCATAGCTCTAACTTGAGGCTAAAAATTCCTTTTGACCTTTATCTTTGTGGCAGGAAAATCACTTACAACAGATGGTACCCTGAACCTACCATTTGTTGCCAACTGACCTTTTCTCCTCCTATTTGACCACATTCCTTCAGGTTTTCTTCTCCCATGAGTCTAGGGCTGTGTGCATGTTGCATCTTTCTACTCTTCAAGAAATCCTCGGCTCTGCCCCCTTTAATCTCATAGGTAGGAAGCTCATCTTCAGACTCATATCTTCTCCATCCCTTCTTATTACAGGTCGATTGAAGACGGAACCATTTGAGGAAAATTCTTTCTTGGACAGGTTTTTGGTAGAGGTAATGTATTTATTATTTCTTTTCCCCTTCTACAAACTTGAGCACTCAAAGCACCTGCGTGGTGGCTCTCATTTTGGGTGTTAAGTGACTTGTATGGTTGTAAAGTTCTTTGAGAAAGCTGCTTATAGAAAACCTGATAAAACTTGAGATACAAGGCAAACAGGGGAGGGAAGTGGGAGAGAGTCCCTTCAGCATCCAGTGCAGAGGAAGGTAAAAACCCCAGGCTACCATTTGGGGACTGTCTTGTGGGCACCACAGGCTGTGGAAAATCACAGTGTTTATGCAAGGGGACTGGCAGAGGAATGAATGAGGAGTAGATAATTGTGGCCTGTCAGAAGCTTCTGCCTAGGTTTCCCTTCTAAGGACTGAACTTGGCCAACAGAAATATCTATTGAAGCCAAAAAGTAGGAGTATTAATAATAGTGACCTTTGATAATACCAGTCAATATTGATATTTGCCTTCTCTACCTCTTCTGGGACTTGTTGGTTATATAGTTAGTACCTTAGTATTATTGCTCCATTTTCTAATTATACATGTTGTCCAAGTTGGTACTTCGTTATGTAAGTAAATGATGCTATTATGATATTGTGTTATATATAGATTATTTATAGTTCTTTCATTTGTGATATTTATTTATTTATTTATTTATTTATTTATTTATTTATTTTTGAGACTGGGTCTCACTATGTAGTTCAGCGTGGTCTTGAACTTGCTTATGTAGTACAGGCTGGCCTCAAATTCACAGCGATCATCCTACCTTAGCCTCCCAAGTGCTGGGATTATAGGCACATACCACCATGCCTGGGTTGTTTTTTATTTCCTTGAGACAAGATTTTGCATGCCAGTCCTCCTGCCTCAGCCTTCCAAGTGCTAGGATCACAGGTGGGCACCATCTTTAGAGAATATTTGTATTTTTGTCTTGCCCTCTATACTTGTTTGAAGACTCTCATGGAGGCTTTGTGTTTTGTGCCATCTTTGTACGCCAGACCAGCAGTTTCCCAGAGTTAGGCATAAAGCAGGCATTCTTGGCTTGGAAAACTTCTGTGTCTGCATTGAGCCCTAGTAGCCAGGGCCTTACTGTTAATTGCAATGTATGTGAGGTGAGTGCTCAGTTCATGTACTGAAGCAGGTGTGATTCTGGAGAAGGAAGCATGTATTCATAGGTCCTGAAGCAGTCCCAGTTGTGATACTTTTCTCTGCCATGGCTCTTCCATCTCTAATTTCAGCCTTAAGGGAAGGAAACACAGCAGCCCAGGCAGGTACTGGTGCCCTGCCTCAGACCTTTTGTTAAAGCAGGGCAAGGCTAATTCTCACCCATCTCTGCTGATTGAGCACCTCCTACCTATATGGTTTCCATTCACTTCCCTTCCCTTCTGGACCTTTGACTCTTGTGTCTTTCTGTTTCCACTACGAGAAACGACTTCTAATTTCCCCAAAGCTGTTTTCTCTTGCTTTTATGTCATTGTATACATTCTTCCCTTTATCTAGAGTGCCCAAAGCCCTGGCCTTATCTACCTTGTAAACTTTTTTTTTTTTTTTGCAAGGTCCTGGGGGTTTAACTCAGGAAGTGCTGAGCTACATTTCCAGCCCTTTCTACTTTTTATCTATTTTGTGACATGGTTTCAATAAGTTTCCCAGGCTGGACTCAAACTTGGGGTCCTCCTGCCTCAGTCTGCTAAGTAGCTGGGATTATAGGCGTATACCACTGCACTTGCTTCTATTTGTCTTGTAACATAAGCTTTAGTTTCTTTGGGAGAGCTTTCTCGACTTTCCTCGTAAAGATAATCCTCCCCTGCTATTATAATTGGTTTATACCTCTGTTTTATCACTTGAGACACTGTGGTATACTGTTTATATATGTGTAAGATCATACCTTTTTTTTTTTTTACACTGATCTATGGACTCTTAGGGAGCAAGGAATATGTTAAATGCATTTCTGTATCCCCAGCATGGACCTGAGTGCTTAGAAGAGGTAAGCTCTCAGTAAGTATATGCATGAATATTTTGATAAATCTGTCTAGGATAGTTTTTTGAAAATTGTGGTAATGTGGCTTGTTAAACTGTTGCTTGTTAGACCTATATTCAAGGACTTCTTATTGTCATGGTTTATTTTGCCGCTTTGGACAAATCACTTCTCTCAGAGAAATTTCTCATTTGTGAAATGGGAGACTCATCTTCATGCTATTGGGAGGAGAGAACCCTGAAGAATGGAATGAGAAGGTGTGTAGAACACAGGTGCTAGTGGAGGGTGGATCTTGGTGTTTTGGAATTACTTCAAGAGCTCTGCTCCTCCAGTTTCTGAGTGTAGAGTTTTATAATATATAGAAAGGATTTCCTTCTTTTCTTTTCTTTCTATTTTCTTTTTCATTCCAGGGATTGGACTCAGGACCTTGTACTTGCCAGGCATGCGCTTAAGCCACTGAGCTATCTCCCCAGCCGTCCACATTCCTTAATTTACAGTCTAGAAATCATTCTTGTTTTGCTTTACTGCTTCAGTTGATTATATACACCAATGGGGGAGACTTAAGGGTAGGAATAATGCAAATTCTTATGGCTTCTAGGGTCACTGTATGGTCCTCAGGTATGACCTGGATAGCTACTGTGACTGAAAGGTCTCCTACTGGGACTGCAGAGTTTCTTATACTGCTTTGCAGTTACTGTGCTTGCCTGGGGTCCTACAAACAGGACATAGAAGGGTCATGGGGTCACCCAAGACTGGAATGAGAGGATGTTCCATCAAAATAAGCAACATGGGATAGGAAGATAAACAAACCATGGGGAGAGCTTGGGATGAAGACGAAGAGAGGCCAGACCAATGTCAGAGGGCCATGCGGTCAGTGCCTGGGGTCACTTTTCCTAGTCTTATTAGGCATATTGCTAGGCAGGAGGCCATACACATAGGGCACAGGGGTAGTGGGGGGGCATCTAAGATACTAAGGCTAAGAAAAATATTTCAGAGTTGAACAAGGCTTACTTCCCCATATTTAGTCCTTTTTTTTTTTTCTTCTCTTCATAAGAATCTCTGATTTTTCATTTGTAAGAAACCCAAAGAGGCAATCAATAGTGGCCTAAGTAGAGGAGGAATACTGGCAATGTTGATTCAACTCAAGGCTGGGCAGGGTGGCTGTTTGCATGATCTCACAGAAGGCAGGGTTCCCCTCAGAGGATTTCCTGGGATCAGGGGCTGAGGGACTCCTTTAGAAGCAGGGGTGGGGGGTCCAGGGGCTGGGGACTGCTATGACTGGCAGTAGGAACTGTGCCAAAGAGGAAGTTTAGGATGATGGGCATAGCCCACTCTCAGTCAAGTCCACTGGAGGGAGTTCCTGCCCTTGGCCCTGCCCAGGCCCCTCGCTCTCCATCTGGTTGCTATCAGGCTATGTGGCTGCTGGCAGACTCTTTATTTATTTATCCCAGTGTAATGGGGTGAGGAGGGAGCTGGCCTAAGGCTGGCATTCCGAGGCCATGCCACTGAGCCACAGGCGGTTTGCATGGGTGTGTGAGTCACTGGGGCTGCATGCTGCTCAAACCAGACATGGCTAGGCTCAGGGACAGCATGCAGCCCAAAATAGAGCCCCGCCCTCTGCAGCTGGTAACCTCTGGCTAGGAATCAACCCTTGACACCAGAACCTGGGCAGTTGTGTGAAGTTGGCTTCCTCTGGGTGGGGGCCCTTAGCAGAGAGAGAGATTTTGCAACTCTTTCCTTCTGTCTTCATAAGACTATATTCACCTAGTGATCACTCCATTGCTGTATTCTGAATGCCTTGTAAGATTTATATAATTCATTCCATATAATACATTAAATAAGAAATTGAGGGGCTACAATTAACATTGATTTGACTCAGTATCCTAAATGTAGCCATAGTCATTGTCTCCTGTCTAGTTATAGTACTATCTTTGTTTCTGTCTGGTTGTAGCCTAATTCTAAAGCAGATACTGCATGTGATAAAGATATTTATTGCTGCTCCTAAGAAACTGGAAATCATATCAAAGTCACCTGGGAGAGATGAGTAGATCTTTAAACTGAAAACTAATATCTTGTTAAGTTCTTTCATAAAAGATTCTACCCAGTGTCTGTGGCTCACTTTTTATTCTTTCCTGGCCTCATAACTATTTCTTTCCAGGGTGTGTTCTTGATTCTCTTGCCCTTCATACTCCTTCCCTTTGGTTGTCTTACCCATACACCAGTGTCAAGGGCGTTAGTACCCCACCGACTGCCAGTCTTATATCCCCTCTACGTGAGAAGCCTGGGTTTCTTTCGGCACCCTTGATGTCTCCATCTGGATGTCTCACATATATCACACCCTGGACATATTCAGAATGAATTAGGTACTCCTCTAAGCCTCTCTCTTCCTTTATTCCTTATCTTGAAAAATTATTCATTAACCACTTAGTTTCCTGAGCTAGAAATTTTGGACTTTCTTCTTTGTCTTTTTGTCCAAAACCTATCAGCTATGTTTAGAATATGTGCTTCTTCTCTATGCTGGCTTCCATTACTTTTAGTTAGCCAGTACCTTTTTGGTTTGACCATGCACTAGCCTCCTGACTGCCTCCTTATCCATCCTTTCTCTTAGTTAAACTCACAGTCATGGTAGAGTGATGCCTTTGAAATAGAAACCTGACTATGCCTCTCTCTTGCGTACAGTCCTTTAGTGATTCTTCTAGTGGCCTACAGTCCTTCTAGGCCATAAAAAGCTATTTATGCTTCAGTCCTGCTAACCCCTTTGGCTTGATATGTCCATCTACCTGACAGCTTGTACAATCCATTTGCCTAATATTCTTCTCTCTCCCCTTCAGTGTTCACAATTCAAGTCAAGGCAGGCATCATCGCTCTTGTGAGTCTTCCATTACAACTTTTCCCTCCCTCATTCTGTTCTTCTAGGCAAAGGCACACGACACTGCTACTCTCATAGCCCCTGCACAGCCCTCTGCCTGGGCATTTGTTATAAGAAAGGACTTTAGTGAAGAGAGGATAGGGAGATAGGGACAAATGAGGTGGCCAGTCATTTCCCACTTAGGCTTTTGCCTTATGGTGCCTTGTCCTTCTCAGTATTTATTTATGAATTTGGTACAGGGTCTCACTATACCGCTCCATCTTATAAAGATCTTCCTGTTTTCAGCCTTCCCAGCTCTGGGATTACAGGTGTGTGCCACCATGCCTGATCTCTGTGGCTGGCTTAGTGTACCTGGTGGCAGGGTTGGCATTGCATCTGGTGCCAGGGATCAAACCCTGGTCCCTGCAATTGCCTAAGCAGGCGTTTAGTCCACTGAGCTATCTCACCAGCCCTCAGTATTCTTTTTAACACGGTTTCTATAGCACATCCCTCTTCTGTTTTCCTTCCTATAAGTTGCCTAAGGAGCAGCCTTGCACTGGTACTTTCCCATCACCTCTTCATTGCTGGAGTGCTGGGGACTCAGTCTTTTCTGCTTTTATCTTCTTTTACTCTTTTAGCTGGTCCTATGGCTTTAAATCCTTCCTCGTTGACAAATCCCAAATTTAATCTTCATTAATTCCAGCTAGCCCACTCAGTATTCCATGTGGAAGTTAAATAGAGATCTTGAATGCAACGTATTCAAAACCAAACTTCTAGTTTCACCCTCCCCCAAAACTGCTTTTTCTTTTTTTTTTCAAATTGCTTTTTCAATAACCCAACCTCTTCTGATCTAAGTTGATCAAAACTTTATCCTTTTGATGAAGGATGCTAGAATGTAATTGCTAAAATGTAAGCTCAACAAAGATGATGATTTGTTCTGTGCATTAGTTTATCCCAAGTGCCTCTACACATAGCTCACAGTAAATATCTGATGACTGAATAAAGTAATCAAATCTTTCTACTTTTATTTTCCCCACCTCATTAAAAAGCCATCAAATAACCACCTATTGGTGGCCGTAGACTTGGCTCTACATGTGAGTAGACAGGTATTCTAGTTGGATTGCCATTTCTGTTACTTTTTTTTTTTTTTTTTTTTTTTTTTTTGGCAGAACCAGGGATTGAACTCAGGCTCTTGTGCTTGCCAGGGAAGCACTTATTCCACTGAGCCATCTCCCCGGCCCCTCTTTGACACTTTCTATTGTCTGAAAGGTGATTTCAACTTTGAAGGAAAGTATAAATTTTGATCTTTTGCTTTGAGAGATACTAGAACCTGTTCTGTACAAAGCCAATTAAAAGATCAATGCCTCAACCACCCCCCTCCACAAACAAAACAAAACAAAAAAAATGCCCAAGACACAAAAGAATCAGAATTAAATAAAATCCTGGAAACAAATTTAGTGATAGAACCACAAGCACTCTGTACCCTGTGTGGGCTTAGAGGGGTAGAAGGATTGCCTCTTTACCAGATATGGATGAAGGTAAGGATTATGAGTGTATATTTTTTACTATCTCCTTTGGTCATAATGAAGAAAAGTAAGTCTAGATTAATTTTAAAAAAAAAAGATACCCTGCCATTGTGCAAGTTCTGATCTGGAGAACCTTGCAGTTACTTCATTCTTTCCTTATTCAGTAGTGCTCAGGTGTTCTATAAAAGGCCGTAGCAATGGAGTAACTTGAAAATGCTTGCTATCGGGGCTGGAGAGATGGCTCAGTGGTCTAAGGCACCTACTTAGAACAAGCTTGGCAAAGCATGAGGGACCGCGGTTCGGTCCCCCAGCACCACATGCCAGCCAGCCCCGCCCCCTGGTGGGCTGAGCTGGCCACACACACACACCACACTCTCTCTCTCTCTCTCTCTCTCTCTCTCTCTCTCTCTCTCTCTCTCAAATAAATAAAAAAAAAAATTAAAAAAAAAAAAAAAGAAAATGCTTGCTATCAAAGGCAGACTCAATAAACGGGGCTCCAGGGTACATGCCTGTAATCCCAGCACTTGGAGGCTGAAGTAGGAGGTTCCCCATGAGTTCAAGGCCACCCTGGGCTGCCTAGTGAGTGCAAGGCCAGTCTGAACCGCATAGAAAGGAAAATCTGAACTGGACTTTAATCGCTGGTTCATATTTTGATGTGGAATACATTTTAGATAGGATACAGTTGAACAAGAGATGCAAAATAAAAGTAAGAGGAGGTGAGGGTTAGTAGAAAATGCAGTCAGTAAGATAATAGTAAGGATACATTGTGGGGGCCTTAAATGCTGAGCTGCAGGGGTTGGTGTTTCCTTTGAAGATGTTTCTCAGCTTTTTTCCTGTAATACTGTCTTTCTTGGTTTCTGTAAGCTACATGCCCCCACTCCTGAAACACATTTTGCCCACTTTAATCCTGTTATTAGTATCTGTAGCTTCATGCACTGATTCTCAAACAGAGGCACATCTTAGAAAGGAGATGGAGCACTTCCTTCTAGCAGTTATTAAAGTTCTGACTGGAAAATTGACACAGGAAGGCGACCATGGCTGTGCTTTGCCTGTGTGATCTGAAGAATAGCAGTGCCATTGACAGGCTGGGAAGATCATGGGTGGGGCAGTTAAATCTGATCTTGGGCATAGAGAGCAATGGCTTTTGTTGCTTCAAACACAAATCCATCAGTATGGCTCTGTAGAGTGAAGAATCTCTGGAGGGGGAGGGGCATTTGCATATGTTTCTCATCTATATTTCTTCTGACTTTTGCCTTTTCTTAGGGTTTTTCCCGCTATGATTTTATAGTAACCATTTAGCTGAACTACCAAAGGTGACCACTCCTTCTCTTGTTGGCCTAAGAATGGATAAAAATGCCCCTTCCTTTATTTTCATTTAATAAAGCTCTTAAGGGTTTATATTTTTACAGATAAATTCAGGACTAATTTGAGGGGAAAAGAAATTAATATAGGACATACAAATGGGGTTAAATGACCTGTTTCCAAAGAATGAGTTTCTCATTCTAATAGTGAAGTACTCTCTCATATCCCATATTTTCTTACTCTAAAAAACTCAAAATCAGACATTACAAACTCAGATACCTTCTTGGGCCAGGCATATAACACAAATATGTGTATCAGGCCCAAACATAAGACAATAGAGAGTTGTAAGGGCCTGTGCAAAATGCTGGTATCACTAACTGAGATAGAATAGCACAGTTTAACAGACCACACTAGGGGGATGTGTATTTTACTTCATTCAGTGGAAGTTACCTACTCTTCTGAAATGAAGACTTTTTTCTTCTTGTTTACTTCTACCAAATCCACTGTTAATCTTTCACCCTATCTGCAACATCCATGTAGTTCAGATTTGATTTGTGAGGTCAAGGTAGTTGATGGCTTTTTTTTCTGGCAGCTTTCTTTAGAACTCTTATTAGATAGCCCCAAGCTATCTACAAGGTTAGCTTACGGTTCTAACGTAAGTCTTATGTATCTCCAAAACATTTGTAATGATTCACACAGTTGAGGTTCTTTCGTTTTTCCCTTAGTGGAAGAAAGGTTTCATTAAAGTCCATTCAAGGGTTCTGGGGATGTAGCTCAGTAGTATAGTGCCTACCTGGCAAGCACAAGCCTCTCAGTTTGATTCCCAGACCCTGCCCCCCCAAAAAAAACACCCCCCAAAATTCCATTCAAGCCAGGCATAGTGGCACACACAGATATAATTCCAGGTTCTGGAAGGCAGAGGCAGGAGGATTGCAAGTTCAGGCCCAGCCTGGGTAAGTTAGCAATTTAGCAAAACACTATCTCAAAACAAAAAAATGAAAAGGCCTGGGGTTGTAGCTCAATGTGGAGGCCCTGTCAGTCTGCATTATTGAAAAGAAAAAGTGTACTCATTTAACTATTGCCCTTGAAATTTTATTTATTTATTTATTTATTTGGTACAGAGTCTCACTATGCAGCTTGACTCGTAGTGATCCTCCTGTATCAGCCTCTCAGTGCTGGGATTATAGGTGTGTGCCACCATGCCTGGTTTTGGTCACCCGCATGGAGCACCTGGGCTTCTGGGGCTGGCACGGCATGCAGTACCAGGGATCAAACCCAGGTCCTTGTGCTTGGCAGGTAGGAGTTTAGACCTCTGAACTATCTCCCCAGCCCCACTAGTGTGTTTTAAAGTCCTTAGCCTAGGGTCAGGGAGATAGCTCAGTGGAATAAGTGCTTGCCTGGCAAGCACAAAGTCCTGAGTTCAATCCCTGGTACTGCAAAAAAAGAAAGAAAGAAAGTCCTTAGCTTTGTATTAATTATTGTAACTGTCATACTAACCTGTTTTGAAAATGTCTCATTGCTATTTGTTTCTCAATAAAATTAATTTAAAAAAAGAAAAAGTCCTTAACCTATTTTTAAAAAAT
>NW_004524672.1:9889928-9898863 GCF_000260255.1 Octodon degus
TTTTTCAAATTCATCTTGAATTTAAACTGAATTTATAGGACACACAAGTGGGAATGCTAGGAAGGAGTTGAAAAAAACAATCTTAGGTTGAAAAGGCTTATAGAAACGTATTTAAGAATGTTCTGTAAAGAAATGATTTTTAGGTTTTGTTTGTTTGTTCGTTTTTGTTTTGCTTTTTTGTCTTTTTGAGACAGGGTCTTGCTATGCAGTTCAGGCTGGCCTTGTGCTCACTTTGTAGCCCAGGCTGATCTCAAACTTGCAACAATCCTCCTGTCTCAGCCGCCTGAGTGCTGAGATTAAAGGTGTGAGCCACTACACCTGGAAATATTTAGATTTTTTTAAAGGGAGGTTTTATTTATTTTTAGTTGTTGCTGTATGCTTGTAGTACATGGTGATTACATTCTACATGGGGAGTTGGTACATGTATGTAACTTACGCTGGTCTTTTTCATTATCTCTTCCCTCTTCTCTCCTCCCTTTTGTATCTCTTGGAGCCTTTCTCATAGTCATGTGCATATATGCACGTGTGCACACACACATACATATTTTTATTTATTTATGTATTTTTTAATTTTTATTTTTTGGCGGAACTCGGGATTGAACTCAGGCCCTTGTGCTTGCCAGGCAAGTGCTTAATTCTACTGAACTATCTCCCCGGCCACATATACATATTTTTAAATACACATTGTGCAGCTCGTAATGATCACATTCCTTATAGGGACTTGGTGCTTGTATATAACACTTCACAGTTCCCCTTTTTAAAAAATCTCATTTCCTGCCTCCTTCCTCCTAAAGAGCAATATTTAAAGCCATGGGAATAGATGTATCTTTTGCTGGAAAGAGCATGGAAAAAAAACAACAACAAAAAAACAAAGACCCAGTGGTTGAGATTTAGGGAACCATTATAATTGGAGGAAGAGTATGCCCATGAAGGAAATGCGAGACAGGGAGAGTCTGGATAGAATGGTAGATTAGCCAAGAAAGTGGAACTAACAAATAGAAAGTACATAATGTACATGTGCTAGACACCATGCTAGGTGCTTTATCAAAGTTAAAACTTTTAATCCTTATAACAAACCTAGGAGCTAGGTGATATTATCACCCTTTTAAAGATAAAGAAGCAGAGGCTTAGGGATCAAATAATTTGCTTAGTATCATTCAGCTGGTTCACCTGTATTTGTTTGTACTCAAAACCTTTGCTCTTTAAAGCTGTCACCAGGAAGGGTGAGCCATAGTGTCACATATAGGAGAGAGACCAGAGAGAATGAGTGACCATCAGAAGAAAGATGTCAGGCAGTTAGTGTTCTCAGGCAGTCTTAGCAGATTGCAAGGATCAGTTGTTAAGACAGTTGATAAGCCAGCAAGTGCAGAACTCTGATCAAAGAGGTTTTACAGCATAAAGGAAATGAGGGATAGCTGGGGAGCCAGAAGTGGCTTAAGCAAAATACTATGGGAATATACAAGTGTGTTCGAAGACAAAGGAGGAGCCATTGGAGGAGGAATGGATGGTGGTGAGGGGGACAGTGTGAGACAGTGTGAGAGCGAGGATCTATGAGCCAAGGAGGGAGGGAGCCATAATTGTGGCTCCCTGGGATTGTGAATGTCGTAAAGGATAGGTGATAGTTTGAAGAGAAATTACTTCATTTCTGCATACTTAGATCCTCTTTCCCTTAGGAGGTATAGTCTTTCTACCCAAGAATTTTAAATTCCTTCCCATGGGTGTTAAAGTCCTTCCCTCTTACTTTCAAAGAGGATGTGTATGAAACCCTGGTTTAATCCTCTAAGCATAGTCAGTCAACTCTCAGCACCACCAATAAATAAATATATAAGTACATAGATAAATGAAGTAAAAAGGAGAGATGATGATAGGAGTTTTCTGTTAGGACAGAAATAGTAGATATGTTATTTTCTTCTTCTGAACTTTTACAATGTGTTATATCTTTTCTATGCTACTCTTGCTTTCTATAATAAGAATTTCTGTGCTTGTTTTTTCTGTTAGCTTCTACAGTCCTTAAGGGCAGAATGGTTTAGCTCATGTTTCCTTTTCTGAACCTAGTGCAGTGCCCTGTGGATAGAGGTACACAATTAGTGGTTATAGTTTAAAGGTCTTGGCATTAGAGGATTTTTCTCACATTCAGTGGTACATGTTGTCTCTGGTTGTAGAAATAAGAGAGAAAACAAACATATCGAAACAACTTAAGTTTCACCTGTCTGTTGGCTTCATAACTTTACCCTTATGCCTAATGTGGTCTCTTATGTTCTTCATTTAGTGGTTATGTTTATTTTGGATAGCGAGCCATATTGAAAAAGAGAGCATTCTATGAAAATTGAGCCATGTAGGGTTGCAGTGTAACTGTCTAATACTTAAGGAATGGGACTTCATGATTCATAGATATCCTTTTTATTTCCCATCAGGAAATTGTCAAGGAAGAAATTTCCAGAAAGTCTCAGGGAAGGTATATTTCAGGTGTTGAACATCCACTGGCTTTTCTGTTTAAAAGTTTGAACTGTATGTAGATAGTACTTATTAGGCACCACTGAAAATATTAAACATGATGGAGTTATGCCAAGAAGTTAAAAGTTTTTTTTCTTTCCCTTAAAAGGTAGAATTTGAGAGAGATTGGGCCATTAGAACTTATATATCTATAATGAATATTTTAATACCTAATACGTTACCTGAGAGAAAGAAGAAATACTCATTGGGGTTTATAACAGGCTATTTTGGATAAGGTGTTTCTGAAAGAGGTGAATTTTTTTAATTGTTGTTTTGAGACAGCGTTTCACTGTATAGACCAGGCTGGCCTCAGAGTGGCCTCTTGCCTTAGCCTCCCCTGTGCTGGCATTTCATTTGTTCACTATCATGCCCACCTTAAGGGGTAAATGAAAGAATGAATGAATAAGCTAAGAGTTCAGAGGGTTTTGTATGGTGAATGGCAGCTGAAAGAAAAGACACAACTAGCTATTTTTTACACTTACATGGTCTGAGGGGGTTTCCCTAAATCTGGTGGTTTGAAGGAATCTTTCAAAAGCTCTTTGGCTTTTGTTAATCTTATGCTTAAAGCTTGAGCAATTCTGATTCTTATGTTGTTTTGTTAGACTCTTTTACTCCAAAGAACCTCTTCCAGTTTTATGTGGGTAAAGCTAGAAATGAGACAGCACCTTGCCATGGCATCATGATAATACTTTATGGTCTGAGAATGGAGCCATTGGTTGGAACTGCTGTGATGCCCTTACTGCCATTCCTGGAAGGTGGAGGAAGAACAGAGTGAAATTGCAGAATTTAGTGAGGACATAAGGAGGTGTCGGTCTCCAGTAGATTATCCCCCCAAAATTTGGGCTCAGCTAATGTCTTGTACTCAGCTACAAATTAGTATAAATTGGATGGGGTTAGGTATCTCCAAAAGTGACTCTCCCAGTGATTTATAAATATTTTGCTTATGAAATAACTTTTTTTTTGTATTTTAGGGAATGGTCTGTGGGGTGTTCAGGGTCTCACTGCTAGATCGAACTCGTAGTGATCAGGCTGTTTACATCCTCCCAAGAGCTGGAATTATAGGTGTGCACCACCATGCCCAGTCTCAGTCACCATCTCAGCATGACCCGGGGGTGGGGCTGGCACGGCAGGCCAGGAGATTGAGCCCCCAGCCCTGTGCCTGCTTGCAGGCACTTTAATCCACTGAGCTATTTGGCTGGCCCTTGAGATCACTTTATGAGGAGTTATGGTTTGTATGTAGTTGTCCCTTGAAGCCTCATGCAGTCATTGAGTAAGGCTTCTAGAGTTTGTGATTAATTCGTGATCTAGTGCTGGGATTGTGAGTGTGAGTGCTACACCTGCCCTGGGGAGTACAGCAACATAAGGGTGGGAGGGAGCGAGGCTTGCTAACTGCCACAGCTGCTGCTCTGTCCCTTTGCTTTTTGCTGTTTTCCATAGCCACGAACTGCTGCTCTCTTGACATGTTCCACTCTGCCTTGGAGCCAGCCAAATATGAACTGAAACCTCCACTAACTGTGAGCTAAATAACCTTTCTTTCCTCAATTTTGGGTGTCAGGTATTTTGTCCCAGCAACAAGAAAAAAGTAACTAAGACATGAGGTAAGTACCTTGATAAAGGAAACTGCAGCATCTTAGACATCTTGTATAGAAGTTGAAGGCTGGGCATGGTGGTATGTGTCTATGATCCCAGCACTCACAGTGGCTGAGGCAGGTGGCTCGCTCTGAGTTTGAAGCCTGCCTGGGCTACATAGTATGTTCAAGGTCAGCCTGAATGCCTGAACTACATGTCAAGACTCTGTCTCAAAAAAAAAAAAAAAATAGAGAAGAAGAAAAAGAAGTTGAGAGCCATAGAATTTTATGAGTTTGAAGGGACTTTATTAACCTAAAGATATATCAAGCCAGTTTGTTTTACTTATGTGTAAATTAAGGTCTGTAAGGGTAAAAGACTTGGTGTTTGGACAGTTTTAAAATTTGTTTTGCTTTGCTTTTTTTTTTTTTTTTTTTTGAGACAAGGTCTGGCTGTGTAGTCCAGGCTGGCCTTGAATTCACACTGATCCTCCTGCCTCAGTTGCAAGTGTTGGTGTTATAGGTGTGCACCACTACACCTCACCGATAGCTTTAGAATTTGGTACTGAGACCCAGGTAGTGTGCATAATGTGTATGAATGCTCTATAAAACCATTTGCCAGTTTTTGCCCTTTTCTTTGTATTCCAAGTAAACAGTGTGTAGTTTTCCAGGAAAAAAAACAGCTGTGTCAGTCACCAAAAGAGTCTAAGTTCCACATTGTAAACTAGAAAAATTGTACTAGCTTTCTATCTAGTATAATTTTTATCATATTCCAGGGCCTTGACATACGTTATATGGCCATGCTTGGAACTTTATATAGGCAGCAGATAAGTCTGAGACCAAGTTGTTAGCAGTGTAGAGATCTCACAACATTGAAAGATAGAGAGGCAGTCCCAGTCTAAAGATCTCTGTTCCAGCTACTGCTACCCCTTTAACCTACATCCACTTCTACAGCTCTTAGTCTTGGGTACCTAAGGTCCTTATAAACAATTTAAGAAAAACTATTATGTAATTAATTTATGATTTATTATCAGAGGAACAGAGTTGTATAAAATCCAAAAGAAGAAAAACCAAAGAATAAAAATTTATTAATGTGTCTTGCATAGTGCCAAAACAATGTTTCATTCGAACAGAATATTGTAACTCTAGTGTGCATAATGTGTATGAATTCTATAAAGCCATTTGCCAGTTTTTGTCCTTTTCTTTGTATTCCAAGTAAACAGTGTGTAGTTTCCCAGGGAAAAAACAGCTGCATCAGTTACCAAAAGAGTCTAAGTTCCACATTGTAAACTAGTAAATTGGCATTTTGACTTTTAAATTAGTTTCTTAAAATTTTTGTTAGTATCAGCCACTTCTCTAGAGTCTAATTATTCCTAAATGAGCTATTGAAAATCAAATCAGAGATACTGGGTCTTTGGCAAACCCTATAAACTTTAGACTCCTCGTGATGCGCTACTTGAAAAGCCAGGCAGGGTCTTTCAGTACATGTATCTCTTTCTCTCCCTCAGCTTTTTTTTTTTTTTTCTTTTCTTCTGTCTGTCTTTTTGAGTCAGGGTATCACAGGGTTGCTCAGGCTAGCTTTGAACTCCTGGGCTCAAATGATCCCACTGTCACAGCCTCCCAAGTAGCTGGGACTACAGGCACGTACCATTGTGCCTGGATTCCCTAACATTTCTTATTGAAAACTGACTCCCAACTGCTCCTCTCACATACCATCTTGGAGTATGAAGCTGGACTGAAAAGTGACCCAACAAGTATTTGGAGGTTGAGTACTGGATGCCTTTTGTCTGCAGGTGCACTACACAGATTGGGCCATACAACCCTTTTCATGGAACATAATGCATAAAGTAATGACACCCTGTCTTCAGTTCTGGGGCTCTGCCTGTCTGGAGAAGCCCTTGGGATTGGGAGTGGGAGGTGTAAAAGTTCTAATTTGGAAACGATCTCTCTAAACACTCTTCACTCACAACTTCCTTTAACTTTATTGGCTGGTAAAGGAGGGAAGTGTTCATGCCCTTTGCCTCTCTTCATTTTCTTGTAGCTATTTTAATGTCAGAGGACTTTCAAGAGTTTGTTTCCCAGATCTAGAAAGCCCTAATACCTCAGAGTCTGGGATGGGCTCTAGCTGAGCTGATCTGTTCAGAACCAGCCGGGTGGACTCTCGGTGCTATGCAGACCAAGAGTCTGTCTCTCCTGAAACTACTTCAGAGGCTTGGGGGCCGGAATCAAATGATGATTGTACCAGCCTTGTTGCCAGTGTTCAGCTTGTTCTCATACATAAATATAGGTCTCTCTAGATATAAAAAGTGAGAGAGTCTGTAAGTTGCTTTTTTTTTCTATACCTCCTTTCATGGGGCAAGCTAATGAGATGCATATCATTAAAGGCCTGATGTTTTGTGGGACAGGGCCTTTTAAACTGGATGTGCCTGGCTTAGTTATGGCAAATATTTACCAAAAAAGAAAAAAAAAAAAAAAGAAAAAAAGGGACATACCATATAAAATTAGAGTTCTGAAAATAGTACTGAGAGAGGGAGAAAGAAAAAAAAAAAAAACACAGGACAGAAAATACAGGCCAGTCTGTTTGGGGAAAAGGGAAAAAGAGATAAAATGAGAGAAACCTCGGCAGTAAAAACAGCATCTTGGTAAACAGACTATAAAAAAAATTGTGACCTGCTTTCTGGCAACCCTGGCGGCTGTCGAGCGGGTGAAGGTGGTGGTGCTGGCGTCTGTGTGGACACACGGTGCCCAGGGCACACAGCTCCCCTGGCCATGCAGGGCGTTAAATTTAGCCACATAATGATGGGCCTGAGGAGCAGCCTCTTGTTGACCACACCATAATTACTACTTCGCTTTATGAATTTTATTTTGCTTATTCTGTTTCCTTCTTCTTTGGCATGAAAGCGGCCTGGAGTGGGGGGAGACCCGCCCCCACACCCCTCCTCACTGGACAAATGAGTCTTCATATCTTCATAGAAATGTGGGCTCTTGAGCCATTGGGGTAAAAAGTAAGCTCCTTTGATTAATCAGAGTGAGGAAGGCTTGTTGGTTCCCAAGGTTCTTCATGTGTTGACCCTACTGCTCAGATTTGTGGAGGAAGATGTTCTGCAGCCTTTAGTCTAAGATAATACTTTGATTGACTCTAAGAGGTTGAGACTCTTACTCAGGAGCAAAGATCCCAGGAGTTGTTGAAGTTTTGATCTTCGGTCCTATGCTGTCTCGCTAACTCCTTGGAAGTTTAGTTTTGATAGCATTCTGTATCATGAAGGTGCATTATTTGTATATTTTAGTCATGGTGACAGCTGTGTCCTGGAAGATGAGGGTCTAATGTAATCAAGTGATTCTTCAACTGACATAAAAATAAGTATTTGGAATGTTCTGTTGAAGCCTCAAATACTGACCTTCTCGAGCACTTGGATAGATGTTGACCTTGGTTTTAGTTTGCTAGAGCACACCATACCTTTGTCAGAGTGGTATTCCAAGGCATAGACTTACTTGCAACTCCAGGAGAAGTGACAAAAGTCCTTGGTCTCGGACCAGCAATCTCATGTTGGGGAAAGAATGCAGGCTGTAAGGACATCAGAAGAAGAGGTCGATGGATTAGGTGCTGGGTCACTGGGGGTCAAGTTCTTGAATGTGACCTAGGCTGGCAGTTACCTGTGGCCCCACAGTGGCCCTCCAGCTGAGGAAGTGGTGGAAAAGGAAAAGCAAACAGGGATTGTGGTCAGGGTGCTGGCTTGTCCATCACTGGCCAATACTGTCCTATTTGTGTTTCAGGGGTGGTTGGGCTTCTGCAGAGGCCAGGAGAAAACGTGTGTAGAAGTTTCTTGCAGCTCTTATTTTCCCAAAACAAAGGAAGCTTCTTGCATTGCTGGAAGTTGCGTGCTTGGATGCTGAGTTTGTTATTGCCTGATAACCTGGCCACAAACTCCTGCCCTCCCCTTCACCCCATACCGCCCATGGCTTAGTAAGAGCAGCTTCCTGTTCTTCGTCCTAGGCAACAGATTCACTGTTGAACCCAGAAAGGGAAAAGAAGAGCTAGCACTCCTACCCCAGAATCTACTGATATATCCTCCAGTGGAAACCTTCCAGAATGGTGTTTTTCAAAGCATTCTTACTGAGCATAACTAATACACAGCATGTGCCATGTGACTTATCATAGATAGCTCAACAATAACAGCAAAAAAAGATAGCTCAACAGATTCAAATGGTTGTCTACACTGTTCATTGAGATGAGTCTTCTGAATACACACTTGGGGGTATGGAAATGCCGATTACTATAGAAGTTTTTAAATGCTCATACTCAATAGCTGTAATTATCTCATTGTGGATTCATGAAGAAAGAATCATGAACCAGCACATTTTCTGATATTTTGCTGTGTTTTTGTTTTGAGGTGTTGTCTTGCTTTGTAGCACAGGTTTGCCTCAAACTCAAGGTGCTCACACCTCAGCTTCCCAAGTAGGAGGATTATAGGCATGTAGTAGGCATTATAGGTATATCATTCTCCGCTCTCAGGGGATTATAGGCACGTGCCACCATGCTGGATTTTTCTTCATGTTTTGGATAGCATTGTTCTAGAATTTTAAGATCTCATGAGTTGAGCTATTCTGTATTGAATCTACTGGTCCTACTCTACATCTGTTCATGGACCCAGATGTAGTGGGCATGACTGTAATTCTAGCACCTGGTAAGTTGAGGCAGGAGGATTGTTGTGAATTCAAGGCCAGCCTGAACTATATAATGAGATCCTGTCTTGAAAAAAAAAATCTGTTCATGGTGATAAATAGGAAAAGGAATTCGTGTGTGTGTGTGTGTGTGTGTGTGTGTGTGTGTGAGAGAGAGAGAGAGAGAGAGAGAGAGAGAGAGAGAGAGACAGACA
>NW_004524672.1:9898963-9899725 GCF_000260255.1 Octodon degus
GGGGAAGGAGGGAGGGAGGGAGAGAGTGTGTGAGAGAGTATCTCAGTTACATAGCCCAGGCTGGCCTTGAGCTCATAGCAGTCATCCTACCTCAGCTTCCCAAGTGCTGGGATTACAGGAGTACACCACCACGCCTGGTGGAAAAGGAATTCTTAAGAAAATTTGAGGCAGTAAAAAGCACTGAATTGCTTTTGCCGTATCATGCTGAAGAGCTCTAACAATTAAGTAGAAGGCCAGATTAAAGATTTCTTCCCCAGTGCCAAGGTTCTGTGATTCTAAGGTTAAGTAGTGTGAGGCCCCAAGATAAAGTTAATGACTATGATGATTTTCCTGCAAGGTATTGATTCTAAACCTTAAGCTACACTCTCGGTGAATTAATGAGGTTGGGAAGAAAGAAAAGGAGTGGATGTTTTCCTGTAGTTAATTTTCTAGTCTGTCATTATCATCTAGATATGAGGTCTTATGCAGACTGATCACATGTTTGGTCAGCATTATCTTAAGTCTTCTATTTAAAAGGCCACCAACTATTTCTAGAGGCTGAGAGACGTAGGATGGAGGAGAAAAGCAAATATTGTCAGAGGTGGTGGAATTCAAGTGAGAGATAAGAAATGGGCCTTGGATTAGAAATGTGGATTATTGGCAGGGTTACTTGACAGCCTTATTTGAGGTGTGGTGATAGTAGGAAATATACATGAAAGGAGGCTAAAAGTCCTTGGAAAGGACTAAACACACACACATACACACACACACACACACACACAC
>NW_004524672.1:9899825-9902714 GCF_000260255.1 Octodon degus
GCGCGAGAGCACGAGTGAGTGCATTACCTAGAAAATAAAGTAGGAATTTAAAGGAATGGAGAGTCTCGGGAGGAAGTAAGTGGGAACCTTCAGGATTCCACCTGAGTTTGATCACTGGTACTGCATACTGTGCTGGCCCAGGAACCCAAAACTAAGCATAGTGGTGCATGCCTGTAATCCCAGTGCTGGGGGAGGCTGAGACAGATTACTATGAGTCTGAGCTATGTAGTGAGACCCTGGAACTGGGGACATGGCTCAGTGGAATAAGTGCTCCCCTGGCAAGCACAAGGGCCTGAGTTCAATCCCCAGTTCTGGAAAAAAAAAATAGACCCTGTACTAAATAAACAAATAAATAAATATTTTTTTAAAAGATTAAAAAATCAGGAGAAGAAAGCAGATGGAACCTACTGTAAATCTGACAATGTGTCCCTGCTTAAAACTGTTGAATGACTTCCTGTTGTCCTTAGGATAAAGTCCAAACTCTCTAATCAAATCATCAAACTGCTGTCAGTTCCTAGGGCCCCTTATTCTCTTGTCTCTGGTCCTTGGTACATTCTGTTTCCCATGGAACTGCCTAGTTGCCACCAGTGGAGCTTTTCACCTAGACTCTTGTTCTGTTCATGGATGGAAGGATGGAGGGATGGAGGGATGGAGGGATGGATGGATGGATGGATGGATGGATGGAATGAATCCAGGGCTTTCACCGAGCTACAGCCAAGCCTGTTCATTGTTTGTATTCTGGTAAAGATGTTCCTTTTTCTAGAGAATATCCCTTGGCCTTTGGAGTGCAATGTAGTTATGTGCTGTTCTATTTGCTCTATTATACACACTGTACTATAATTACTGCTTTTTTGGCTTCCCCCTTACATGGTAAGCTCTCTGAAAGCAGGACTATTGTATCCTAATGTGTCTCATCCATTGAAGGCACTCAGTACATTTTTGTGCTGCTAAATGTTCTGCAGAAAACTTTTAGCTGACTTGATTTGACTCTCATGGCTGTGTGGTGAGGCAGGCAAGCTTCATGGAATCAAATTCAGCAAAAGTATGTTGATCACCTATGTATACAAAAAACAAAAATGGAGAATAGTTATTGATTTTTTAAAAAAAGCTTGCTGGCACCACTTATGGCTGAGGAGATATAATGGATTGGCTTCAAGAAATTATGTGACCCTGAGTGTCAAATAATTGTGGTAGAAACCAGAACCTCATCCTTCAGCTTTCTAGTACAAAGCTTTCCCATTTTCCCATACTGTCTCTGGAGGCTCTGTTCTAGGGAAGTGTATTTGAGGAAGAAGATGCAAAGAGGGCCGGTGAGACAGCTCAGTGGACTAAGCGCCTACTTAGGCAAGGATAAGGACTGGGGTTTGATCCCTGGTTCTGCTTGCCATGCCAGCCCCGCCCTGGGTGCACTGAGCTGCGACTGGGTCCTGGCATGATGACACATGACTGTAATTGCAGCACTGGGGAGGCTGAAGACAGGAGAATCACTATGAGTCTGTGCAGTGGCCCTGTACAAAATACATAAAGAAAAAAAAAAGGAAAAGAAAAGAGGATGCAGAGAGTAAGAAAACACACTTGTCGGCTTCTGGGGAGATAGCTCAGTGGCTTAAGCACCTGCCTGGCAAGTGCAAGGACCTGAGTTTGATCCCAGTACTGGAAAAAAAAAAAAAAAAAAAAAAGAAAAGAAACAAAGAAAGAAAAAAGAAATACTATGGCAATACTTCATCTTAAACCTGCCACTGAAGCACAGGTTCTAAAATTAGAGAAAGGTGGCCAAGCACCTGGTAGATTGTCTCCACATAGAAATATTAGAACCACGAGAGAGAGAGAAATGAGCTGAGAGTTGGAGGAGTCCTGTGTCCTAGAGAAGGACCTGAGGCACACTGACATTTTCAGCTGCCAGAGGTTTTCCCTGGGCTTCCTCTGAGAATAGACTAATCAAGTGGGATCAAAACAGGACTAGGACAATACTTGCAGGGCCTCTAGCAGTTCCACAACCTCTGAACAAGGAAGATAAACGAGCTAGAACATGTGAGACTTCTCAGCCTATTTTATTCCTCAGCTCTTGGGAGCTAGAGTCAATGGACATCACCCAATTCAGCAGAAATTTGGTCTGTAGGCAGGTTCAGAATTACTCCTGTACCCTGCCTCTGGGCAGAGAAGAGCATGGCCTTGGTTCTGTCACCAGCAGAGATCAGTAAATTCTAGCCATCCAGGACCCAGACACTTTGTCCAGCTATGTTTTCCCAGTGTCTCCTGGGGAATGATTCAGGGCCAAGGTGACAGTGGGTTTGGAACCCAGATGAAAGGACTGTGGGGACCACAAGACAAGATCCCTTGTGTGGTGGCTGCTGGAAAGAGGAGGGAGTGAGTGTGTGTGGAGGTTGGTGACGCAATTAGCCTGGCGTGCAGGCATGGAGGAAGAGAAGGCTCGTGGTGTGTCTCCTTATAAAGAGGGCCTCGCCACATGAAGCAGGGGGTGAAGGTGATCCCATTGTGAGTCACCCAGGAAGGGACGCCATGTGCCCAGAGCTCAGAGGAGAGGACTTGTGGATTTCCCACTCTTTCCTTCTATGATTGTATGTGTAATACGTGTTGCTTTAGTCACTTAAGTTATACTGTTTCTCTTTTGTCTTATCTCTTCTTTCTTTTTTTATTTGTGCAGGGTCTCACTATGCAGCTAAGACTCGTAGTGATCCTCCTGATTTGTGCCTCCCTAGTGCTGGGATTACAGGCGTGCCACCATGCCCAGACTCCATTACCAGCTCAGCGCACCTGGGGGCAGGGCTGGCACAGCATGCAGTGCCAGGGATCAAACCCTGGCCCCTGCGCTTACCTAAGCAAGTCCTTAGTCTGCTGAGCTACATTGCTGGCTGCTGCTGCTGCTGC
>NW_004524672.1:9903444-9948021 GCF_000260255.1 Octodon degus
CTCCCTCCCTCCCTCCCTCCCTGTCTCTCTTTCTGTCTCTCTGTCTCTCTCTCTGGAGGATTTTCTGGATAATAGAAAAATTTGCAATGTTAAAGAAGGTTGTAGACTCAGAAAACATTTTTATCTTGGTTGTGTCTTCTATGAGAAGATGTCCAGCCGAGCAGGCAGTCTGCCCTGAGGAGGGATGTGTTGTGGTGAGCATGGTTTTTTTTGTGTGTGTATGTGTGTATGCATTCATGTGTATGTGTGTCATGGCCATGAGGACTGTCTGTGCAGAGAAGCTGTGGGTGTGTGCTGTGTGGTTGCAGTAGGTGTGGGATGCACCCTGTCAGGCCAGCAGTCAGTGGAGAGTGAGATGTATGCATGCAGAAGATCACAGCACATCATAGAAAACCCTGTTTTGGTGGATTGCAAAACCAGCAGGTATGTTGGATGGTGTGAGGTAAAAGCTCAGCTTAGAATGCAGCCTTTTAAAACTGGCATTCCATTCATTTTGGGGACAGATGTCCCTTTGCTCTGCTGCCTAGCCTTTTGAGGTCCAGGTCCCACAGTTTTGCTGGTGTCCTTGTATATTTTTCCTAGTTCCTCATCTTATTCTTTGTTAGCCTGAAAGAAGTCAGAGACAGCCTCATGGAGAGGGATGGACAGTAAGCCACCTTGACCTTTGCCAGCTGGAGGCTGGGTGTCCCAGCCTGAAAGCTCTGGAGTCTACCTGTATGGTCTAATACTGGGAGTTGTTGTTTCCGTGTTACTGGTTAACAATTCTAATTCTTCCTATTTCCTTCCCCACTCTACCTTTGCCCCCTCCCCCCTCCTTGGATTCTATAAATACTTTATTATATGGCTCTAGTAAAACTTCAAGTATTTCTTTTTATTAGAGCCACATAATATGGTAATTGTGTGACAGAACACAGCTCCCATGAGCAGCCCCCACCCTCTTCCTAGGTGTGGCCTCTCACCACCACTTGGGCCAGGTCCACAGGCCCCTCTGTTCCTCCTATGTGTGCTTCAGGAGGGGCTGGGTCAGCTTTTCAGGGAGCTCTAAAGGGTCAAGGCTTTTGAGGAGGATCAGTCTATAAGAATTGAGACACACTTTCTATTTTTAAAAGCAGTCTGTCCTGGCTTGTGAACACAACTAGAATCTCATTAGCGTTAATTCCAACCTCTGCATGGGCCACTTAACCTGACTTTTTTTTTTTTTTTAATAGCACTGTCATATGACATAGAAATAGGCTTTGAACTTAGACCCAGGTCTAGAAGTACATGGGTTTCTTTGGTTGATTCTGATTCACAGTACAACTTTTTTTTCTTTTTTTTTAATGTATTTAGTATAGAGTCTATAGGGTCTCGCTATGTGGATCGGACTCACACTGATTCTCCTGTTTTCAGCCTCCCAAGTGCTGGGATTACAGGTGCGCGCCACCACACCCAGTATCAGTCGTCATCTCAGTGCAATCCAGGGGTTGGGCCAGCACAGCAGGCCTTGGGATCAAACCCCCAACCCCTGCATCTGCCTAGGCAGGTGCTTTAATCTGCTGAGCTGTTTGGCTGGCCCTGTTTGATTTTTAATAATAGTCCTCATTCTTTCTAATGTCTCAGAATCTGTTTGTCTGTCTCTATATATGTGTATATATGCATATATGTGTATATATGTATAAATGTATATATATATATATATATATATATATATATATTTCATATACATTTTGTGATACCTAGGATCATGTATGCCACGTAGGTACTCTGCTGCTGAGCTGTACCCCCAGTTGTAAGTAAAGACAGAAACTGGCCCTATCTATCTCTTACTACTTCAACTATAGAACACCTTCCCTCTGTCCTGTCATTGTTCCTTGTGTCACTGCTCGGGTAGCAGGCTAGAAACTCTATAGCTTATATAGATCTCTCATTACTGTTAATATGTGATCTGAAAAAAAAATATTTTGGTGCCCAGTTGCATCTTATGATTTCATTCTGGTTTCTGTCCAGTGTGATCTGACTTTGAACTTTCTTTACCCTTTCTGCTGTGGCAACTGTAATAGGTCAGTGTATCCTTACCAGTGGTTTTCTGAATTGTGTATGATTTATTTCTACATCCTGACTTCTGCAAAGCTTGAAAAGTGGGGATTCCTGCCCAAGTAGTAGCTAACAGAGCCCTCAGCACCAAGTATATGGGACAGTTTTTAATTTTTCTTAACTGCAGATGTGCCAGTATTTGCATAGGAGCTAACCCTAAACTGGCCTCTGTTGTCCACCCTTTAGTCCCCATGGGAATGTATGGGCATATGCTCTTCCTACCTTTTGGGCCTAGCCAAGGTTAATATTAGACCTTCTAGCTGGGCTGCTATTCCCGAAAGCCACAGGGTGTTGTTAATATTCATGTGACCACAGAGGCTCATCAATATTCATGAGGTATCTGCAGTCTCCCTTCAGGCCCTTCACTTGGAGAAAACAGGGATGATTAAAGTTTCTAGAACTTAAAACTAACCCTGTTTCCTGGAGTCTCCTGAGGAGGAGGCAAACCTTAAAAGTAAATGTCTGAGCCAAAAAAAAAAGAGTTTTCATGCCAGTATTGTAAACTGGTCTGACAACTTAGTGGAGGTGCGGACGGCTGCTGTTAATGTTATCATCTTTATCCAGCATTTACTGAATACCACTTGGTCTAGGTACGGCGTAGGTAGGAAACTGATACTTAGAAGTTCTTGCTGAGTGCTAGGGATACAAAGACAGATTGACATAATCCTTGCCCCAAGAAGCAAGGGTCAGGCTCAGAAGGGGAGACAGGTGTACACTCACTCAAGAGTCCAAGGAGGCATGCCCCACAGGGAGAGGGACAAAGTACCTGATAGGACAAATGAGGAAGTCACTCTCAGGGGAAGTTGGCACAGGAATCCTAGGGTGCTCTTGTGAGAGAGTGGATCTCAGGACAAGAAAGCGATTTTCTGTGACATCTTTGATGACTAAGGCATGAAGCCTGTATAAATGCCCCTCTGGGCTCTGTGCTTATCAGCTTTGGCTGTTGCTGCCTTTGTCAGATGTGTTAGGCATTCTTAGACCTAGTTTTTTTTTTTGGTGGAACGGGGGATTGAACTCAGGCCCTTGCGCTTGCCAGGGAAGCGCTTATTCCACTGAGCCATCTCCCCGGTCCTCTTAGACCTAGTTTAATGAACTTTTTTTTCCTGTATCTATCCATAGCTGGATCCCCCACCCCCACCCCAGTTTAACTAGAATGCATGCTCAGCTATGACATAGTCTTTGGTGTAGTTTGGGTACTTAAAAGAAGGATGCACTCTCAGACTGTATAGTTGAAAACACAGTACAGTTGGCTCTTAATTTTTTTTTTTTTTTTTTTTTGTATTGCGAATCAAACTTAGGACCTTGTTCTTACCAGGCAGGTGCTGTGCCCCTGAGCTACATCCCTGGTTCTGGCTCCTACAATTTTGTATTGGATTTGAAAGATGCATGGGACTTTAGTATCCATAGAGAAATCAGGACAATAATAAAAGGGATAAACATGCAATAAAAATAGTATTCCAAAGACAATGGATTTAGTTAACTCAGAGAGTAGATTGGATAGTAGTATATTCTTTTAAATAGGAAAAATTAGCACAGGTAGGAGATGAGGAATAGCTTTTCTGCATTTCATTCAAGATGATCTAAAAAAAGAACGAACTTGAATTATAACAATAAGGATGTAGTTGAAGAAGAATAATTTTTACCGGGCTGCAATATGTTATTAGGGAATCTTTGGGAACTCTTTTGTTTGTTTTGTGTTTTTTAAGGAAGGATCTATAGGATGTTCAGGGTCTCATTACCAGATCGGACTTGTAGTGATCTGCTTATTTACAGCCTCCCAAGAGCTGGGATTACAGGCTTGTGCCACCACACCTAGTCTCAATTGCCCTCTCAGGGTGCCCTGGGGGTGGGCCTGCATGGCCCCTGGCTGCTTGCAGGTGCTTTAATCAGCTGAGCTATTTGGCCGGCCCAGGAACTCCTTTGCTAGAACTCTAAGGCTCTTTCTATGAGTTGTAATCCAAACTATTCAAGAAGCCAAGGCAGGAGAATCCCCATTTAGGCCAGCCTTGGCAATATAGTGGAACCCTTCCTCAGAACACAAGGTAAAAGCACAGGGGTGTTGCTTAGTGGTAGAGTACTTGCCTAGTGTACACAAGGCCCTGGGTTCAAACCCCCAGTACCACAAAAGATGAAAAAAAAAAAAAAAGATTCCTTCACTAATGATAAGTGTTATGTAGTCCTACCTAGGAACAGTTGTAGAGAGATAGGAGAAGTCATGGCTGTCCTAAGATTCTAAGGCTGACTTTGATTTTCTAGTTCGTGATAGAGCCTGTTGGAAACTTCTCTGTCTCCTACAAAATGATAGTATTTTTGGTGGAGTCCCATCTGTTCCTGTGATGACATTTAGAAAATATTTGCCTATATTGCAGCTAGCTCTCCTCCATTCAATCTACTAAAGACCTGTAAGCCTAGAGATCTGAGGAGGTTGACCTTGGAGCTGGTGCACAGTTGTTAGTTAGATCCAGGAGTGGGTTTTAGGGAAAAACTTAGCTTGAAAAAAAGTACATATTTTTGGGCCAGGGAGATGGCTCAGTAGAACAAGCGCTTGCCTGGCAAGCATAAGGGCCTGAGTTCAATCCCCGGTTCCATAAAAAACAAACAAACAAACAAACAAAACCATATTTTTATATACCCATTCACTGCCCCCTTGCATCTCTTCCATTTCTTTATTTTGACTCTTTACAAAATCTGTTTGTATTTTTTTGCCTTCATCTTTACTATTCACACAAGTATTCCTTGAGATAAATGAGGAAAGCCAGGAGTGGGGTACATGTCTATAATCTCAGTACTGGGGAGGTGAGGGCAGGAGGATTGCTGTGAGTTTGAAGCTATCCTGGTTTATGTAGTGAGTTGAACGCCAGCTTGGAATACCAGTGAGACCCTATCTCAAAAACAAAACAAAACAAAAAAAAAAAACCCCAAAAAACAAAAAACAAAGACTGAGGAATTGCTGTACTACCTAAATGAGTCAGATGCAGGATGCTCGTTTATAGCCTCTAGGATGGTATAAACCCTATATGTCTTACTCTGTACCTCTAGTTTGTGCCTGGCCCATGGTAGGTAATACAGAAGTATTGAATAAATATCTCTTTACCTGTGAGATGAACTAACTTCCCAAGAAGCTTATTATGTATTAGCATGTTTGCCTAGAATGAGGGTCATAGGAGTAGTAGAGCAGTATAAAATACTTGGGTCAATGGGTGACACTACTTTCATTATAGTGTTTGATGACAAATGCTATAGCAAATCATCTAGGTGCAAAATTGGAATTTCTAATTAAAAGTAAGAAAACCAAAGTAAAGTATTAGAGAAATAATTTAAGACTAAATGAACTCTTTTAACCATAGGAATGCTGTCCTCAAATCCTCAAGGTTCTTGGAAAGGACCATCTCTTGGATTCCATTCCTTTAAAGTGTAGGGTCTCACTACTAGAGACCCATCTCGCTCAAGGATTCAGCCTCCTAAACTGTCAGGAAGGGACAGCAGGTGGCGCCAAAACATTGACATACCTGTGCTGACATGGAAAGATTTGGGATGGAGAGAGGGAGGGATTCTCTTCTGCATCGGGGATGGGGGAGTGGGGGATTGATTACCCTGACTGGCTCAGGTAAGAACTCTTCTGGACTTAGTGTCTTCCAGCCCCGCCATTCAGACTGTGTGCCTAAGCATCCTACTTTGGCAGGAAGATCACTGGGGAGGAGGGAATCCCAGCAAATCAGAGCTGGGTCACTTTCTGTCCCTGGTGTGACTGTGTCCTTTAGGGCCTGGGTCTACCAGATGCTGTGGTTTCTGAGACTCTGGCCTCATTCTGTAAACTGTCATTTCCTTTCTGTGAATTTGTTTCTGTTTCTTGACAGATTCCCATTTTGAGAGCTTTCCTGTGTTATGACATTTCTTTGTGGACAGTTCTCTCTCTGTGTCTCTCTCTATCTCTCTCTTTCATTGCCCCCAATTTTAGTTTCTGTGGGAGGCTGGGCATAAGGGAGTGAGGAGTGGTACACCCTGGCCTCTGGTCTAACTTAAGTGGAAGTGTTATTTGGGAGAGCAAGAATGTCAGAGGAAGCAGGTCTCTTAGGGGCTCCCTGATCCTGAGAAGCATGCAGAGCACTGTTAAGACTGCAAGACACCTAGGCAGACTGTCCCAGTCCACCTTAGGAAGCTGTCAAAGCTGCACACTGGGCTCCTGTTAGCATCCCTGAGATGGAGCAGGTCCACCAACCCCCACCCTGTCCCCTTCTCCCATTGATTCCCACAGCCTAGTGGTCAGCTCCCTCCTAGCATTGTCCCCAACACCCCTAATTTCCCCACTCCCTTGGTAAACCCGCCGGACTGTCTCCATTCTTCATTCTTGGAGCTTGTTCTGGGGCCTCCCCCTTCCCTGGGGCGGGTTTAAGGGCTGGGCGGAGCTGTCCGCCTGAATTCCCTGTGGCCCCTTTGGTTCCTGGTTCTATATATATCCCTGTCCTTCTCTGCTCAGGGTTTGATATGGCTTTATGGGCATTTCCATCCGCTTTACAGACACAGCCACCACAGAGGCCTGTTTCACCCGAGAAACCTCAGCGGAGCCCAGGCTGTAGTGGACTCAGTCTGGCCCCCTGAATCAAGGCTCTCTTCTTCCTGCCTCCCTGGCCTTCCCCACCCTCCATCTCCCCTCTGCTGACCCCAAAATGAACAGCAGAGCTCTGGGGGAGCACTCGGCCTCATTGGCAGAACATTCTGGACCCACAGAGACTTACAGAGAATGCTTCCATGTCCATTCTCCACCAAGCTACCTGGGAAAGGTCTGACCCTGACTTTAGGTTTAAGCTCTATGGTAATGAGGAATTTCCACAACTGAATCCAGTGGGTGCTAGCAGCAGGTTCTCTGGAAGAATATGAAGGGAAGGAACAGTCTTTCTATACTGATGCTGGAGTAACCAGTAGGGACCTACTGAAAAGGCTCAGGAGCAGAATTAGGTTTTATGAGCTCAAAGTAGTACAGGATCCAGGTTACTCAAGTCAGCGGGGAAGACTATTCCTGTAGGTGCCTTCTTTGACTCACTCTGTGGTTGGATCAAACAGTGAAATCTTAAGTGAGGGTTGTGTGCTTGGGAGGATGAGGCAGGAGGATCACAGTTCAAGGCCATCCTGGGCTACATAGTAAGTTCAAAACCATTCTGGAGTACACAACGAGACCCTGTATCAAAAAACCAAAACTGACCAGACAGACAGTGGAATCTGGTTTAGAAGAAGAAAGTTTACATAGAATAAAGAAGAAATTTGTTTCAAAGGCTAAATTTGCATAAGGAAAGGATAGGACCAGCCTCTCCACCCCTCATTTTTATTTATTTTTTCTGTATTTTAGGGAAGGGTCTACAGAGTGTTGAGGGTTTCACTACTTCGGACTTGTAGTGATCCTCCTGTTTACAGCCTCCCAGGTGCTGGGATTATGGGTGTGCGCCACCATGCCCAGTCTCAGTCTCCATTTTAGCACGCCTCATGGGCAGGGTTGGCACTGCAGGCCCAGGGATCTAACTCCTGGCCCCTGCGCCTGCTTGCAGGTGCTTTAATCACTGAGCTATTTGGCTGGCCCGCCCCTCATTTTTAGATAGCTAACGCCTCAAATAATCACAGTAGCTACCATTTTGTGTACCTGCTGAAATTCTAACAGCACTGCCAGTCTTACACTGATCTTCACAGCTTTTTTATATATTGGTATCTCCCTATATTACAGAGAGTGAATCTGAGATTAAGAAAATATAAATTGCCCCAAATCTCATAGCTAATGTACGAGGATGAAACCAGCTTTCAGACCCAGTGCACTAGATCCAAAGCCCATGTTTTTCTCCATACTTCATGTCACCTGCTGAAGGAGCACTTAAGAAGGTGGCAGAACTGATTCTCAGCTTTGGTTTGAATCCTGTTGAGTTTCTTTCTGTTATTTAACATTTTGCATTTCCACATGGTTCTCTAATCCTGACACCTGTGTTTACTTGTGAGTTTCCCTGACAGTCTGGCTGATTCTTTGAGCCTGGGAATTCCCAGGGCACTGGGATGCTTGGCTGTGCCCCGTAAAGGATTGGCACATGTGTATGCATCGCTTTGTTATTGTCCAGCTGAGTCCAGGCAAGAAGGCCTCTTGCTGTTGCTGCCCAGAAGCCTTCATCTCTGGCTGAGAGACATCAGTCCATTTGTGACTTTGCTGTCCAGAGTGGCCTGGCTGGGTGTTTTCTTTTCCATGTGATGTTTACTGTTCTTTCGTGGGATTTCAGATTTCCATGATGGCGGAAGGCTTATAAAACGAAAAGGTGGGGAAGGGTTACTGTGGCAGTAACTGGGCCAGGGCAGGCCAGGTCGAGTGAGCAGCACAGACATCTTTTATAATGGTGTGCATGGCTAGGAGACTTATAAAGGCGATGCAGGCAGATAGGGGGATAAATCATGTAAGCAGTGGGCAGAGTGGTGAGGCTGAGGTTAGGAATTAACTTTGTGTTGGATGGAGCCCAGCTTGTGGGATGGGAAGAGAGGCCTCTCCTCTTTTCCTCTCTTCCCTGGTCTGTTCTTTGCCTCTTCTTTCTGTTGGCCTTATTCATGGCAGGCTGTGACATGTTTGCCCCAGCTCTTCCTGTCCTTCCTCCAAGTGGCCTGAACTAAATCAACAAGGCAGAGGGTACCCCAGAACAGGAGGAAAAAGTATTCCCTTCCTCCGCCAATGAAACTGCTTTGTTTATTGCATATAGAGAGTGGAACCAGCTGACTCCTTCCTTCTTATAGCCATGTATGAAGGTGCCCACTCCTGGTTCATTCTTCCATATTGTAGCTTTTACACAGAAAATGAGCCTGAATCCTTTGGAATACTGAAGTGGAAAACATCTTTTCAGCCATTCTGAGATTTATCTTGACGTAGTATCTCAGCCTCCCTGAGGTTATAGGCTTTATTTGGCTTTTTTTCCCCCCCTCGGACAAATCTGGACTTCTGTTCAGGAGTTACATTTGATGATAGCATCTTTTTCTCAAGAGCTCTCAGTGTGTCAGGTATGGAAATGACTGGAAAGCAGGGAGAAATGCAGAGAGCAGCCCCCTGAGTTCTCAGTGTGGACTTTGTATATGAAAAGAATTTTCTCGGAAGACTTGTGCACATGTGTATAGTGGGTGAGTGTTAAGTGGTGACTTTTAATGCACGAGTGGTAGACATGACTTTCCATATAGAGTGATGGCTGCTATGGACTTTATTTCTCCTTGTAGCTCTCTGTAATGCTTTGCAAATGGTGGCTGATCAATACATCTTTTCATTTGTTTGTTTGGTTTGTTTTTATGAGACAGGGTCTTGCTATGTAGTCCATGCTGGCCTTGAAATCACTATATAACACAGGCTGGCCTCAAACTCCTGAGGTGATCCTTCTGCCTTAGGCCCTGAGTGGGTGCTGAGATTATAGGCATGTACCACAATGCCCAGCTATTTGCTTTTGACTGTCTACTCTGGCCCTTGACTTGGTGATCAGCCAGCACAGGGCTGTCTTCTTCTACTCCTCCCTTCCCCTCCAACATTCTCACCATAAATTGTCCCTCTAATCATCACAGCTTTCAAGTGGATGGTGCAACCCAATCGAAAGTCATTCCTTCTCCCCCAAATCTGTCACAGCACTGCCACTTTTCTTTCTAATTAGACCCTAATTGAAAACTGGTTGCATTTTGACTTTCTTTTTTTGCTTTTTAGTTCCAGTGGTGGAAAAACATTAAGCTGAGGTTTGCTGCCCCCCTCTTTTTTCTTCTCTGCCTTTCTCTGCTTTTAAAATATGATGGGATTCTTTTGGAAAAGCTGTCCCCAGCCTGTTGGAGCCCCACTCCCAAACCCCAGCCTTCTCCAAGAAGACCAGGTCTTTTCAAGTGGTTTGCGTTGTACACGTCGGAGGCCCCCAATGCCTGTGACAGTTTCTGTTAATTATAGAGGCTCTTTCCCCTTCTCACATTCGTCAAAGGAGTTTTGTGTGTTTTAACAGCATTTTCCCTTTCCCTGAATAAGACTCTGTTTCCTAGGGCTGGTGAGTCGGCAGCACTCACTGGTACCTAGTAGCAATGCTTCCTTATTTGTTTCTCTTGGGGCTTCAAAGATTACAGTAGAGTGGTGCTTCCTACTATGTTAATGTAGTTGCTTCTAGGTTACAGATTTCTTATACCACCAGAAACTTCTGCAGCGTCTGAGCCTCAGATGTAAAATAGATGGGCACTTGTTTGTGAACATGTCCTCAGGTCTCTGATTTCACTTTGTCCTGGTGTCATCTAAACCTTATGTAAGAGTCTTCTTGTCCATATTGTAGTTGGGCCACATCTGAGCATTTTTCTGTGTCCCTGGCTTCCTTTTCTATTTCTCAGGTCCATGTAAGCATTACATATAATCTGTTATATATCTCTGCAATACCTGTGTTGCTGTCACCTTCAGTGTTAAAGTGCCTTTCTGTTTTGAAGCCCCCAGGAGGGTTAATTTTTGCTTCAGCCAAGATATTCTAGATAGGAATCATCCTTGGCACATGATCTGCTTGGGGATTTCTCAGAGAGACCAATCTACCAGCATGCCAGGGGAGAGAAGGAAGTCACTGAAGTAAACAATATGCAATTAGAAGTCCTGTGTGAGGTGGCAGTTTGTTGAGTTGTGTTGACTGCTTTTAGTCTTGGAGTGGAGTGGCAAGGTCGTGCAGATGGAGTCGTGGATAGAGTCAGAGAGACCCTTCTTGGGCATTGTCCTTGGATGTGTCACATCTGTTTGTTGCATGGCGATCACTTAATCCCATTGTGGGTTTTTTTTTGCTTGTTTGTTTTGTTGTTCTTTTCAGATGTTTACTTAACTTGCTTAAAGCCCAGACTTTTTCCTTAAGAATATTTGGTACTTGTTTTTCAGTATCATTCAGTAGTTGTTTTCTACCCCTGCCCCACTCTTCCCCCATCAGCTTTCTTGGGATACAAACATTATGGGAGGAGGATTCTGGACAGCAGTAGACTGAATTGTGCTCAGGGCTTTATCTGACAATTGAGGAAGGTGAGCTTTAATTTTTTTTTAGGGAAGGGTCTACAGGGTGTTCAGGGTCTCACTACTAGATTGGACTTGGACTCGTAATGATCCACCTGTTAATGGGATCCCAAGTGCTGGGATTACAGGTGTGCACCACTATGCCCAGTCTCAGTTGCCATCTCAGCTTGCCCTGGGATCAGGGCCAGCCCAGCAGGCCCAGGGATTGAACCCTCAGCCCCTGCATTGTTTTAGAATAATAAATGGTAAATCTTAATTACTGTGACTTTCATTTCCCTTTTCCTAGAAGTATAGATGACCTTGAAACACAATTCTGGTGATAGTCTAATAAGTTTGGCAAAAAAAATCTTTTAAAAAAAAAACCAATGTATTAATTTATTTCTGGTTGTGGGGGGACCCAGAACATCACCAAAAAAAAAAAGATGTAGTAGTTTTAGGGCATCTCCCCAAGCTGGCAGAATCCAGTAGCCTAAGCACTCCACTCTTTCAATATTATAAGTAGTTAAGATATAGAGAGATGACCAACAATAGCTATGAAAACATCTTTTGTTCTAGAAAAATTTATCATTCTGCATGAGAAAGATCCAGTCTAAAATATTTTTTCTTTTCTTTTTTGCAGAACCAGGGATTGAACTCAGGCCCTTGCACTTGCCAGGCAAGTGCTTATTCTACTGAGCCATCTCCCCAGCCCCTAAAATATTTCTTCTCAGGTGCTACCCTTCAAATAATACTTTGAAAAGAAACAACTAGTTAGACTTTATCCCAACCCTAGGTGCATTCCCTGTCCTTCACCCTTTACTATGCAATACAATTCCATTTATTTTTTGAAAAGAAAAAAACAATGATACAAAATTTCAGAACAAGATAGTAGGAGAGAGACTGGGTATGGTGGTGTATGCCTGTAATCCCAGCACTTGAGAGGCTGTAAACAGGAGAATCACTACGAGTATGATCTAGTAGTGAGACCCTGAACACCCTGTAGATCCTTCCCTAAAATACAGAAAAAAATTAGGAGAGTAACAATAGTTAATATATTGCATATTGTTATCAAAGTAGATGCTCACCTTATAAGATATAGGCATGAAAAATTGATTGAACAATATGAATATTTTTTAATAAACTAATAGAAGTTAGTAGTATAGCTATCTTCATTATCATATACATATTCCTTTCCTTTTTTTCCCCTTTCCATCACCCCAGTTTCTTTTTCCTTTTGAACAGTTTATTCCCACTTCAGAATATCTATTTTACTTTTTGAATCTTACTCTTTCAGCTTCTTACGCTAGAGAGACAATACAGTGTTCAGATATGTGAGTTTGATTTATTTCACTCGTGAGTATGGTCTCAAATTGCATCCACTTATAAAAAACTCAAGTTTATCTTTCTTTATACTTAAGTTTCATGTACTTCATTGTATAAAAGTACCACACCTTTTTTGTCCATTCCTCAGTTGATGGGCATTTAGATTGTTTCCAAGGCTTAGCTATTACAGATTGTGCTGCTATAAACATGGGTGTACATATATTACTTTTTTTTTTTTTTTTTGCAGAACTGGGGATTGAACTCAGGCGCTTGCGCTTGCCAGGCAAGCACTTATTCTACTGAGCCATCTCCCTGGTCCCATGGTGTACATATATTACTGTAATATTATGTTTTTAATTTTTGTGGGAAAGTACCCAGAAGGGGAGTGAGTAGCTGGGTTGAGTGAGACTTCTAACTCTAGTTGTTGTTTTTAAATTCTAGGTTTTTGAGGAACCTCCCCCACTGATTTCCACAGGGGTTATACCAGTCTACCAACAGTGGAAAAGGGTTCTTTCCCCACAGCTCTACCAGCATTTGTTATTGGTTGATTTCTTAATGGTAGCTATTCTTTCTGGAATGAGATAGAATCTCGATGTTATTTTAATTTACATTTCTCAAATGACCAATGCTATTGAACATTTTTCATGTATTTATTTACTATTTGTATTTCTTCATCTGAGAAGTGCATATTCATCTCAGATGCTCATTTTTGCACTGTGTCTTTGAATTTGAGGAGTCTGATATTTTTTAGTTCTTTATATGTTCTAGATATACAACCTTTCATGCTTGTAATCCCGGCTTTTGGGAAGCTGTTAACAGGCGGCTCATTATGAGTCTGATCTAGTAGTGAGACCCTGAACACCCTTGTAGACCCTTCCTTAAAATACAAAAAAAAAAAAAAAACAAACCCCAACAAAAAACAAAAACAACTCAACTCGATAGATATACAACCTTTGTCTGAGGGACAGTTGGCTGTAATTTCTTCCTACTCTATGGGTTGTCTTTTCACCATATTGGTAACTTTTTTTAATGGGCAAAATGTTTTCAATAAGACGAGATCCCAGTTGTTGATTCTTTGAAGTATTTCCCTTGCAGTTTGGGTTTTGTTCATGAACTCTCTGCCTACATGTATGTCTTCAAAGTTTCTACCTACTTTCTCTTCCAGTACTTTTTTTTTTTTTGCGGTACCAGGGATTGAACTCAGGACTCTGCGCTTGCCAGGCAAGCGCTTATTCTACCGAGCTATCTCCCCAGCCCTCTTCCAGTAGATTGAATGATTCTGTTTTAATATTTAGATCGTTGATCCATTATGACTTTAGTTTAGTGCATGGTGATAAACGTGGATCTAGTTTTAGTATTTGGCATGTGGAGAGCTAGTTTTTCCAGCACTATTTATCTTTTTGAGACAGGGTCTCCCTATGCAGTTCAGACTATCCTTGAGCTCACTTTGTAGCCCAGGCTGGTCTTGAACTCACAGCAATCTTTCTGACTCTCCAGCACCATTTATTAAAGAGGCTTTCTTCCAGTGGATATGTTTGGTCCCTTTGTCAAGGTTAAGGTATCTGAATATGTTTGTAGTTGTATTTGCACCTTTTAATCTGTTCTACTGATCCTCAAGTCTGGGTTTTTGTTTTTGTTTTTGTTTTTGTTTTGCCAGTATCATACTGATTTTATCACAGTAGCTTTGTAGTATAATTTCAAGTCAGAGATTGTGATGCCTCCTGCTTTGCCCTTTGTTGCTGAAAATTGCTTTTGCTATTCTAGATCTCTTCTGTTTTTACTTGGTTGTTTTTAAACAAGGTTTCACTCTGCAGTTCAGACTGGCCTTGAACTCACTTTGTAGCCCAGGCTGGCCTTGAACTCATAGCCATCCTCATGCCTAAGCCTCCTGTCTTAGTTACTTTTTACTCGTTACTGGGACAAATAACCGACACTCAAAATGAAGGAAGGAAAGGTTTATTTAGCTCACAGTTACTGGAGGGTTCAGTCCATATTCTGCTGGCTCCAAGGCAAACAACAGCAGTTCATGAGGCAGAAAACAATGAAGAGCAGAGGAGGAGCAGCAGCTGCAGCGTCCATCGGAGCTCCTCCAAAGTGGCTGCCAAGATCAAGGTTCTCCAAAGACGGGGACTTCTCCACTGAAGTGGGGCAGGACAGCAGGAGACCAGGCACTGTGGCTTCCTGCCTTTCTCAATTCCAGGGCCCTACCGACCTGCAGGGCTAGGCCCCCATGCTGAGATCTGCCAGAGCTGATTCAGCCAAGTTGATACAATGTATCAACTAACACACCTCCCAAGTGCTGACATTACAGCTGGAGCCACCATGCCTGGCACCTTTTTTATCCCCAGCATCAAGTAAAAGAAAGTTTTACATAAAAGTCATTCTCCTTAAATATGATTAATATTTAACAGATACAATTATAGAAAAATAAAATTGTGTTAATTAAATATATCATCAATTATAGTAATGCTTTTTAGTAGAATAAATAATTATTTAGGAAATCATTGGATCAGGTGAATATTTGCCACATTTTTCTTGAGATGACAGCACTTTTTCTCAATATTAGCACTGAGACCATTGTATGTGTGTGTACAGGGAGTCAAACTCAGAGCCTCACACTTGCTAGGCAGGCGCTGTGTGGCTGAGGTAGATTCCTGGCCCAGTGAGATCATTCTTAAAATCTGTCTTCTGTGGTGTACGAAATGTGGCTTTATTTCACCTTCTCCAATATCCCATCTCAGGAAATGAACTGAGAAGACCAGTAAGAAAATCCCCATTCTCAGACAGGGAATTTGTTCCCTGGTACATGTTAACCTCTCTAAGCCTCAGTAATTTCATCTTCAGAGTGGGGGTAATCATGAGAATCTTGTTGGACTATTGTGAGGTTTGAATGAAATGAGACCTAAGAAGCTAGCAGAATACCTGGAACACAGTGAGCCTTAGCTTCTGTCTCCTCCTCACCCTTTCCTTTTGAAAAACCTGATTTAATTCTCAATTTGCAATTTTTGAGCTAATTTTGCAAGGAATCTTAGGTTTATATAAGGAATGTCAGTTTGCTCTACTTCATACCAGTAGTTTGTACAAGAGAAAATAAGATCTCTGGAGGGGGAATCACCTGCTCACAGGAGAGATAAGAATAGAATGAGGAAGAGAACTCTATAAAAGAAGCCCAGAGAGGACATATCAGTAATCTGTATCCCCATTTTTTTGTTTACTTTTGTCAGAAGTGGATATTCCATGGCCATTCAAATATTGTAGGTGCGTGAATTCAGCAAAGTACGTATCAGTAATCTAGAGCCCATAGACATAGACAAAGACAAGGAAGGAAGGTTATAGTGGTTAATAAGAGTTACTTAGGTTTTTTTATATAGTTAAGCCTGGCCTTGAACTCACTGTGTAGCCCAGGCTGGCCTTTTACATGCATTGATCCTCCTGCCTCAGCTTCCTGAGTGCTAGGATTACAGGAGTGTGCCACCATACTTGGCCCAAAAATATTTACATTTTAAGATAAATTCTTGGATCAGGATCTGAGGAAACTGCTTCTCGATCTGAAGCATAATTTACCCATTTTCTTCCTCCTCATCTGTCCCTGCTGAATTTGTTTTGAGCCTGTGCTTCATCATCTATACATATGTGTGTATAAATAAATATATATATATATATATATATATTTATTTTTTATTTTTTTTTGTGGAATCGGGGATTGAACTCAGATCCTTGTACTTGCCAGGGAAGCGCTTGTTCTACTGAGCCATCTCCCCAGCCCTTCATCATATATTTGGTACAGCAAGTGCAAAACATCTTCCTGCCTTGTGACCACAGAGAAGGCACCATTAGAATTCTTCATGAGTTGCTGACATGGTTCTGCTGTACATTGTTTATGTTTTATGACACACGTTCAAAATATAAACTATAATGTATTAAGGTAAAACATTGAACAAGTGAAGCGGAGTTAGAAGATACTAGTGGCTTTGTTTGCTTTAGTGTCTGAGGACTTTAGCTTAGTCACTGCTTTTTTCATATGCATAAGAGACAGTCATTTGTCTATCCTGTGGTTCTAAGACACATCATGTGAACAGTGTGTCACAGATAGGCACAGAAGCATATGTAAAACTAGACAACTGATATTAACAGAATATCTTCATGTGTTTTTATTTGAAATTCTTTTCAAAATTTGATTTCACTGTGACACGATGGAGCTGGAAGAGAGGGGGGCTATGATGTACTACATAGAGGTGAATCCAGACTTTTCATGCTTATTCTTATTAATTGTGAAAGTCATGAGTATAAAGGAGGGCATACAGAAGGTTAAGGCAGCAGAGGTTTGGAGCAGAAGTTTCCCAGTATCTGTGATGCCTGTTCCTGAAAAACCTTAGGTTGTCAGAGGTTAGGATTCAGGGAAACAGTACCAAGGAGTCGTTTCTTCTCCTTTGTGTCTGGACCTTTGGCAGCTGTGTCTGGTTTTGGGGTTAGGATTCAGGGAAACAGTACCAAGGAGTCCTTTCTTCTCCTTTGTGTCTGGCCCTTTGGCAGCTGTGTCTCTGTTTTAGCAAGCCAGCCTCTCCATTGTCCTATTGCAAGGCAGGGGTCAAGGGGTGGCCTTTAGGAGGCTTTTGACAACTGTAAGGCAAACTCAAACTTTCTCTTGTAGCTCCTGACCTTGTCTCTAGGGAGATGCAATTTGTTGGTCAGTTTGGAGTATAAAGATGCACAGTTATCTGGGATAGAATTAATAATAGTGATGTGTGTCTTTGTGATCTTTGCAGTTGGCAAAGTGCTTCTACTTCCTCTGACATCTTTTGATTCTGCTCTTTGGGAGCTGGGGCAATATTTTTATATTATTGGTTTTACAGATGAGGAAACTGAAAGTCCTGGAGTTTCCCCAGGTTACACATCAAGTAACCAGCAGAGCCAAGACCCAAACCAGAGCAGTTTAGGATGTTCCATTTGGTTATTGCAGTTGGTCACCTGGTCTTCTACCTTATAACTCTTGGTTTGACCAAGGGCCAGGGTTCAAAAGGATAAGCATCCCAGCATTCTCTCTACTTCATTTCAATCTCCTATATGTCTCATTGTCTTAGCAGGTTTTGTCTTGTGAATATTTCCTTTTTCCTCTCAATTCTTGTTTCTCTGAGCCCCCACTTTCAGAGACTGCCTTATTTGCTTTCCTAGAAATTCTACTTTTAAGTCTTTGGGAAACTTTGACCTACCAGTATTAAGTACATTTTAGAGAGTGTTTAAAATGTCTCTTGCCCCTCTCATTCATCCCCCACTCCCAAAGCATGGCCTCGCCCCATCCTGCCATCGTGCTGGCCAAGCGCGTGGGGCAGCTGTGGTCAGTCCCATTTATAAAGCTGGTAAATATGGGACCGGTTTCTGTCCCCTCCAAAGGTCAATATTTGTGTAGAGTTTAATTTTAACTTAACAAGCAGTTGTTTTCTGCAGCTGCCTTGGTGTGTTGTGTTGTGTGTGCTTTCCTTTTCCCTTCCTCCCGACTGTATGTGTCTGTGTTATCTCTCTGTGTGTTTGTGTATGTATGTGTGTATGTGTGTGTGTTTGCACGTGCATGCGCGCATGTGTGTGCTTGTGCTACAGACTTAGTTTTGGTCTTCAGAAACTGTGACCCACTGACTTGGGCTTTGTTTCCTGAAGGACATTTGGACCTGAAGGGAGCTAAGATAAAGGCACTATGCCCAGTATGGGAAATAATGACCTTTTCCAGGGATCAGGGCCATAGGACACTCTTAGGCTTCTGTGATCCTAAAGTCATCATTGTATCTTACAGGAGAGTTTCTAGAGTGCAGGATTTGAGAGACCTGGTCCTCTCTTTCAAAAGGTTGCTATCCTCTTGCTTTGCTTTCTAATTATTAGCCCCTTATTCAGGAAATCAGGATTCTAATTTTGGCAGTTGTTTCTTGAGTAATGTGGAAGGAAAAAGTAATAGGGTACTCTGCTTTAATTTTTTAATATTCTCATTTTATGAATAAAGACCATTGGACTGGGTAATAAGAAAAAAATATTCCAGATCTAGCTTTATAATCATTTAAAAATGATCCCCTTCCCTTGATGGTCCTTTATTAAGAAATAGAACTTTTGTTTCTTACAAGGGTTTTGTGAGGATGGATGAGATTTAAAGGACCCTTCAGCTATTTAAATAGAAGTATTTCAATACTAATCTCATCTGTACCTACCCATGTCACCTTCCACAAAGCTGTTTCAGTGCTTTCTGCTGGTTAGTGTGTCCAGCAGGCAGCTTATACTGCTCAGAACCATAGGATCTGAGACAGAGGAGGAGCTCAGTGATGACCAATGGCATATGTGCTTCAGCACCGTGGACGCCTCCTTACAGCAACAAGTCTGGTGACACTCTGGATGTGTGCCCACTTTTGGACCTTTGTACTTGCTGTTCCCTTTGCTGAGAATGTTCTTTCCCCAGATACCTGCATGGCTCGCTCTCTCTCTTCACTTGAATCTCTTTTCAAATGCTACTTTATGGTTGAAGACTTTGTGTCCACCCTATGGAATACTTCAGCACCACATGCTACCTTACCATCTCCTCTTCTCTGTTGCTTCTATCCTCAATATTTACCATAATTCATATTCCATAGATCCTTTTTATGTTGCTTTTCTGCCCTGTGAAGGCCTGGATTATAAATGAGGGCAAGGATTTTTGCCTGTGTGTTCAATACTGTCTCTCCAGTATGCCTAGAACAATGTGTAGCTCATAGAAGTACTCCATGTGCATTTGATGAATACCAGGAAGGAAAGAGGAAGGAAGAAAGGAAGGAAGGAAGGAAGGAAGGAAGGAAGGAAGGAAGGAAGGAAGGAAGGAAAGGAAGGGCTCCCTAAATTTATGGTTCTTCTTAGTGGAGATGGTCAGAATGACTTGTAGGTCTTTCAGGATATTCATACATTTGCAAAAAAAAAAAAAAGATAGTTTAGAATGATTTTGTAATGAATCACAGTTATTGATGGAAGTCTGTGGTATGTGTAATGGGTGGAAAAGGTGGAGAATCACTATCCTAAGGAGCCTGTCAGGTTTGTCTCCTCCCAGCCTGAGAATTGCAGCAGTGCTCCTGCTTGGAGATTTGTTTTTCTCCCGATTTCCACATTTCTCCACCTTGTAGATAACCCTGGCCCATGCCTCTTTGTCCCTCCTTTTTCCTTTCTTCACAGCCAGGCACACAGAGGCAGCCCACTTTGTGAGTGATTGTCGTTAGAACACAGAGAGCCCTTAAGAGCTGCAAGTGTGTCTCATGACATCAGCTCTGTGGCTTTAGAGGCAAGGCTGTGGCTCTGGGTCCTGGGAGGGGTGGTGGGGCTGTTTTTCTCTTCTTGATCATTCACATTGGTGCCCGTCTGACTTATAAACTTTAATGGCCAGTTTTAAAGGTTACTGCCATGGGGCACCTTTGTTGCCAGTTTTAGTTTTTTAATTTGGAAACTTCCCCCCTTGTGGTCTTGAGAGGAAAGATTTGGGACCATTTGGGACTGGGAATTGGTATTTGTGGGTGATGATGAGATAGCAGGGCAACATTCTGGTTTGGGCTCCAATAACCAGAATCCCTGGTATATTATGCAGTAGCCCAGAAGAACCCCAAAACAAGAATGAGCAGACCAACACTGAATGTATAGTGTGGGGCAGCACCAGTCAAGGTTGTAGAAAGTTGGAACTATTTGCAATGCCTGGGAGGAATGGGAACACCTCGTTCATCCCAGGTCCCATCTCAGCCCCCTTCCTTTGTTGCGAAGATGAACATCATTATAGTTGCCAAATTTAATTGGAATGGGATCAAGGGTACAGATGTAGAACTCACAGTGAGAAGACCCATTGGTGGTCTTCCCTGTGCAATATGGGTACAGATTTAATAGGGAAAGCGTCACTGAGTCTTTGTGTCTAGGCTTTTGGCCATTAACTCTTATCCCTTATTAACAATAACAGACACTGTTTTCTTCATTCAGGATAACTTTAGAAAGCCTTATATGCCAAAAAAAAAAAAAAGGAAAAAAAAAAAAAAAAAAAAAGGTCATTCTCCATTTTAGTAATCTATATCTTGGAGCAAGGAAGCAGTATTCTAACAATGGGTATTTAAATAATAGCACCTTGGAATCATAAGGAATTATTTGTAGTACTCAAATAAAATTCATATCAAGGCCTCTATCTGCAACTAAGAATGTTAGGGGTTTCAATTATATTCTGTGAATGCTAGAAAGAAATCTTGGAGGGTTGAGTATGAAGGTTGAACAGAAGGCTTTTTCACTGAGTTGCATCTCTGTCTCCAGCTCCTTTTAAAAAAGATTTTGTTTGATTGTTTTATTAGGATTTTTTAAAATAGGGTCTGTCTGTGTAGTTTGGATGGTCTTGAACTTACTGTGTAGCCTAAGCTGGCCTTGAACTCACAGATGCCTCAGCCTTCCAAGTGCTGGGGTTTACAGGTATGAGCCATCATAACTGGTTTAAGACAGGATCTTGCTAAGGCACTAGTCTAGTCCAGACTGGGCTCAGACTTGTAGTACTCCTGGCTCAGCCTCCCAGAATTCTGGGATTACAGGCATACACCACATGTGGAGCTAGAAGAGAATTTTGAGGAGTTTAATTCTGAACGTGCCTCCACCCTGGGTACTTACACAGTGGGCACTTAGAGTACAAATGCAATTATATGGATGGATAATCTAACAGACTAACCTCAAGAGGAGGCAGATATACAAATCCATGGACACTCATTCAAAGGGATAAACTCTTAACTGAATTGCTGGATGGTATCCTTGGTATCCAAACTTGTGTCTCTCCTCTCTAGTGCCCCCATCTCTTTTTCCTTTGTGGGAGTTATTGAATTCAGGGTCTTGTATGTGCTAGATAAGCACCATTGAACTACTATATATCCCAGCCCTTTTCCTTGTTTTATTTTGAGGAAGAGTCTTGCTACGTTGCCAAATTTGGCTTTGAATTTGTAATCCTTCTATCTTAGCCTCCCATATAGCTGGGCTTATAGGCATGCACCTCTACACCCAATGCACTCTAGTGTTTTAATGGGTTAGATTGAGTTAAGTTTGTATGAACTTAAGGGAATTCAGGAGAGGAGCCTGCTATAGATGGAGGAGACAGCTTGGCTCTTCAGGCTATGCAGCATGAGGACAGATTTGATAGCTTTCACAAGACACCTAACACAGGATCTTGGATCAGATCTTACTCCTGGCTGGTCTTCTTTGTTTGGAAAAAGCTAGATTTGCTTCTTGTTCCCTGTGTTGCAGAGTAGGGGAGGAGGTATGGGGGTTGGCTCAGGGCTGGGCCACAATTAGTGACCTGGAAGCTGGGCTGGGCACCCAGAGGCTATAAATAGCAGTCATGGAGCAGTCACTGAAGAACTGGAAGCTCAGCCAGACTAGCCGCGTTTCAAGTGGTCTGGGTGGGATTTTTTTCCCTCTCCCTGTTAACCATTTGTACATCTGGTTTCCTCAGTGTTGGTAGGGGCAAAATAGGAGGGTGGGGCTGTGAGCAGAACCAGAAGTTCATGTGTGAAGTAACTTCTGTGAGTTTTGCCATATGTATGCCTTGGCCTTTCTAGGGCTCTCAGGACCAGTAAAGGATCTGAGAGCAACAATAGTGGTCCTTGGAGGGACAGTAAGTCCTAGAGCAGAGCATGTGCTCTAGGGAATATGGATGTCCTGTAGGGCCCATTGCTTATTTATGGTGGGTGTTGCTGAAGAGAGAGAGCCGCTAACATTATTTGGAAGTAGACAGGGTAGCTTATTTCTCACTACTCTGAATCAGTCCCTCTGTCTCAGCTAAGCCCTTTTTTTGCTTCTCTACATTTGTTTCTCTCATCTGCTTTGGATTTAAAATCAGAACACTTTGACTTGAACTCCAGTTTGTCCACTTTTGTGACTTGTTATTTGGCCATATTAATTAAGCTCCCTGGTTTCTGTTTAATTCATCTGTCAAAAGAGTAACTTTGACAGGATACACCATAAAGCTCCCTCTAGCTTTTATCAACTGTGAACTTATTTCAGTCAATCAATTTCTGTCCTACTTGAGGAAGGAGACATATCCCTGCCAGGAAGCCCTCCCTTGAATCAGCAGTTCAGCTATATCTCCCCCCACATTCACAGCGGTGATATAAAGATCTTATCCTATTTTCTCTTGTACATATTGTTTCTTTGCAGTTTTTTAAAATGTTTTTGCATACTAATATTTTGTCTATTGAGCAGATTACAAGTTCTTTGAAGCAGGACAGTATGTCTTCCATATCTCCATCACAGTACTCACTGAAGCCCCTGCTAGAAGGCAGGCAGGCCAAGTGGAGTGCTTCAGGGAGTAGGAAGGAAGGTGTATGTTTTCAGCAACCTCCAGTTTGAGAAGTCTCCTCTTTAAGATAAAATGGGAAACCTCAAGTGAGAATACACATAAAAGATTTCACCTGTTTTACCAAATATAAAGTTCCAATTCCATTGCTATATTGATTCTTTCTCTCTGCTTTTTCTTCTCTTATCTTCTCTGAAGGCACTTTTACTTGTGGGTACAGTTGGAATCAGTGGGTTCCTGCATACTGCTTTTATAGCACTGGTGTGGGGCTGTACTTTTTTTGTTATGGAAAAAGGACTGTATCTAAGCACAGGCTCTTTGCATGAGGCTTTTCTCTTCTAGTTTTAATAGTCCATCTCTTTGTAGACTTGTGCCTGACAATGAGAATAGTAGCACTTGTTGTCATCTGTGAAAATGTGTATAGTATTGTTTTCTCGGAGTCTAAGGAGAGCAGTGTCTCTGGGTTGGCTCTCCTGTCACAGGGCTTTGATCTTCCTCCCTGGTTTCATCCTTTATCCGGCTTTGAGCTCGTTGGACCCGGCTAAACAATTCCTCCCTTCATGGGTGTTTACACTGTCCCGATGCTAGCAGAAGGTTATCACGTCTACTCCAGACATCACTTAGGCCATCTGCCTGTCAAGAGCCCCTAATTGCTCCTTTCTCATCCTTTCCTCCCCTATCCCAAGTCAGTTATGTTACTCTTGGTGGAACTCCCTCAAGCTACAGTTTATGTGCCAGATTTCACAACATTGAGGACAGAAACCAAGCAGGCAAAGAGAGCATTTCTCTGTTTTCAAGAAATGATGCCTCCCAGCCCTGGGATTTGAGGCAACTTAGTTGTGTTGATATTATCTTTCTTTCAGTTCACTCACATAACAAATATTTATTGAGTGCCGAGTATATGCTGGTATATTATTAGACACCAAGGATATTATTCTATTTTATTAAACCTAATGACATTTAAGTATTATCGTTTTAGAAGATAGATGTTCCAGAATAACTAGAACCAGAATCATGCCCTCAAGGATCTTATAAGCCACTGGACAAGTCAGACATAAATATTAAGGCACATTCAAGATGAAAGGAAATGGGAGGCCCAAGAAAGGTGCTATAGGGAAAAGAATAAAGAAGATTTAATTGACTTTTTAAAGGAAGCATGAGATTTTGAGAAAGAGAAGAAATCTGAGCTAGACCTTGAAGGATGAGAATTTACCTAATTAGAATGGAAAAATGTGTATTTGACAGAGTAAACAATGTTCATTATTTCAAATATTTCTGATATATTAGGATATATTAAGCAGAACAGTATGTGGTCCTTCTGTAAGGAAATAGGAATATAGTAGTGACCAAAACTGTCTCTCAGAACTCTCAGTCTACTGAATTGTCGAAATAAGTGCCCTGGCCCATTGCTGTTATTATTTACTATGTCTCTTACTATGCTAAATCCTTTGAACAATAATAAAAAAGATTCCTGTCTGGCATTGCCATCTCCTGTTGGGTTTCCATCTGCATCTTTCTAGATGTTGCTTTGTAGTCAGCTCTTTGACCTTTCAGCAACTGAGACAAGATTTCTGCAGAAACTTTATTTTATTTTATTGTCTTTTTTCTTTTTTGTACAGAGTCTTTTTTTTTTTTTTTTTTTTTTTTTTTTTTTTTTTCTTTGGCCAGCTCAGTCCACCCTGGCGCAGCATGTGGTGCTGGGGATCAAACCGCAGTTCCCTGCGCCTGCCTAAGCTTGCCTATGCAGGCACTTTGAACCACTGAGCTATCTCACTGGCTCCAGTACAGGGTCTCATGATGCAGCTCAGACTCATAGCGATCCTCCTGTTTTCAGCCTCTTGAGCACTGGGATTACAGTCATGCACCACCATACCTGGACTCAGTCACCTATTCAGTGTATACTGGGGTGGGGCAAGCTGGCATGTGGTACCAGAATTTGAACCCTGGTCCCTGTGCTTGCCTAAGCAGGCACTTAGTCCACTGAGCTATCTTGCTGGCCTTTTCTGCAGAAACTTTAAGCAACAGTGACAAATGACACTCTTGATGAACATCCTGTGTTTTTGGAAGATCATGTGAAGGCTTATATTTTAATTTTATAAAATACATTCAAATTATTTCAAAATTGGTAATCTGTATAAGAAACAAATGATAAATACTAAACTAGAAAATGATATTAACCACAATAGCCTCTTCCCAATCAAGGAGTGATCAGTACTCAGCTATGATCATGTTAACCTTGTGCAAATCCTCCCTGTTCCATTCAAGTCTCTGTGTTGATTCTCAGGGCCTGTCTTCTTCCCTAGCTGATGTATGTTTCTGTTTTATCCATGGTCTCTTCATGGCTTTAGGCCATTTTAATTTGGTCAAGTTAAGCCTTTCTTCCCAAGTCTGCAATTGCCTTTGCCTCAATTCTAAGAGAAGCTGACAGTAGGAATGAATCCAAAATTCCGTTCATTTTATATTCACCACATCTGGGTTTCTTTCAGCATCATTTTCTCCCTTGAGAACATTTTCAAGGTTTTCCTAATTTTCTTTTTTTGGGGGATGGGGGATGGCTTTTGGAAGATTACTGAGAAGTTTCCAGGATGATTATCTAGTCTTTAGTATATTTGTGTATATTACCCTTTTCTGTCACCATATTGTATATAGTAAAAACCGTTTTCCTGTGTGTTCTACATTTATCGTGTAGGCAGTTTATTCTTGAGACCTGAGTTGTGGGTAATATTCTTGTTTCCTTTTGTTTTCTAGGGACCCATTGATTATCCAAAGAGCAGTCTTGATAGATCTTGACCTCTTGTAAGAGAATACACTAGACAGACAAAACAACAATGAAAGTTTGCATGTTCCCTGATTTTCACCTGTGTAACCAGCCTACTGGGTTTCGTTTGCTTAGGTGGCTCTAGCTAGATTTCTGTAGTTATCACTATTATTCTCAACCACTAGGGGGCACTATTTCCCCCTTAGCTTGTTGGCCTACTTAAGGGCAAGAATTTTTTTCCTTGAGTTGTTCTTTATTTGATTCTGGGCCACCATGTTGGGCCCTTAAGTTGCATACTACACAACTCCAGTGAGTTTCAGTCACATACACCACATGCTCCTAGAGCCATGCAATATAGTGGCCTTGCTTGCAGTTCACCAAGGTGCACTCTCTCTCCTCTTTTTTCTTTCATTGTTCCACCCTTCGTTTCTCAATAAAACGTAAAAAAGAAAACAGATCCTAAAACACTAAAACTAGAACCCAAAAAAAGTTTGGATAGTAATAAATTCTTCCCAGTACTATCATATTATTCATACAGATAATATAAGTTCTACCAAATAAATTTCTTATACATTGAATCCTGACTATACAGCTTACATACTATTCCATCATTGTCAAGCAAGTTGCTGAAGAGTCAAGTGAGGTTTGAAACCTGGCTAGCTGTGTGGCTTTGAGAGAATTATTTAACCTATCTGGTTTCAGTTTCTTTTTGTGTAAAATGATGATAAGGCTCTCTGTGGAATTATGAGCGTTCAGAAAGATAATATACTTAAGTATATTTCAGTGTTGGACACATTATAAGCATTCAAAGTAATAGTTATCTCATAGTATACTCAGGTTTCTTTTTGTTGAGCTATCAGTCTATTTAATGAAAATGGTATCCTTTTGGTTCAGTGTTTATGTATAAAAATAAACTTGAAAGCTGTTTTTATTATTTTTAAACTAACATGTTTTTCATTCATCAAAACAAAGTCACATTAAAATAAGAATGGATCTTCTTTGATCGGTTTGCAAACATTGCAAGAGTATGGGAAATTGAGTACCATATAATTTTGATGGAAAGGTAAATTGGTACACTTCTTGGAGGATATTTCTTGGACAGCAATAGGCATATCCCTTAACAACTATGAATGTAATCTATAGAATTGTTAATGTGTAGAATGTCTGCACAAGCATGTTCAAAGCAGTATTGTTTATAATAGAGAAAATTGGAAGCAAATACATATTTATGGAAACATAATCACTTATTCATAAACTGTAATACAATGAAGTCATTTTAAAAACGAATAGACCTACGACACTAGTGTCAGGAGCACCTCTCAAATACTGAGAACCAAAAATGTCTACACATTGCCAAATGTTCATTGTTGACAAAACTTTCCCTTGTTGAGGACCACTGCTCTAGAATTTGTGTAGGGAAGTCACTGAATGAAGCCCAGGGATTAGATGCATAAGAATAGATGTAATGTGATTCTACTTGGAGAGGAGGGGCATCCGTGTGTGTGTGTGTGTGTGTGTGTGTGTGTGTGTGTATACAAGAACAGGAAAAAGTCTGAGAGGAAACACGTCAAATTATTTGCAAAGATTTCCTTATCTTGATCTAGTTTTTTTTTTTTTTTTTTTTTTTTTTTTTTTGCTTTCTTTTGCCATTTCTTAGCTCAATTCTTAACTTCCTGTATTTGCTACTCCAAGCCCCTTTCCTTACTTACATCTGCATTGGTGAGATTCTTGATACATCTTGGAATCTATATTCCACTGCTTTGGTGTGTAGCACTAGATCAGATTTTTAGATACTTGTCCAAATTTCATTCTTCTTCAGAACCACTCAGCCTAACTTCTTTTTTTATTTGCAGTACTGGAGATTGAACTCAGGACCCTGCTCTTGCCACTTATTCTGCTGAGCTATTTCCCCAGCCCCAAGTAGACAGTAGTTTTTTGTTTTTTCAGAACCAGGGATTGAACTCAGGCCCTTGTGTTTGCCAGGCAAGTGTTTATTCTACTGAGCTATCTCTCCTTCCTCTGAGCCTAACTTCTGACACTCTTGTGCAGAAGCATATTCCTAACTGGCCCTAAGGACTCTGTCTACTTAAGAATTGATGTGTATTTATACTAACCTCACACAAATCTTTTATGAGTGTTTTCTTACTTCCTAAGTCCTTGAAGAATCCATTTCATACTCTGGATAGATTTAAATTTTTTTGGTTGACTTTCCAATGTTAAAATTGGTTAAGTGGAGAAAATTATGTACTTGTTTTAGACTAGTTCTAACCTAGCTGGATGTAACAGGTGATTCCTTGGCATTTGTCATATTCCTGACAGATTCTTACCTTATGTCCATATTCTTGCCAAAATAACAGAAAGCTTCCTTCTTTTGTTTTAAAGTTCTGCTTCTGCCATACCATTTATCCCCTTAGGGGGCCTCCTACTGGCTCACACTTCCCAGTTTGAGGAATACATCTTGCACTTTCCACTCTGTCCTCTTATCCTGGCCTCCAATTCTTGGGCCCTTGTACTATGTCTTCTGGTATTAATTGTTCATCACCAGCCAAGTCTTTTTCTTCAGTTCCACCTCTGAGCTTTACTTTCTCCTTCTTGGTAAGAAACCTGGCTTGATCCTGAGGGTGCTTCTTTCTGTGACCCACAGTGGCTGTTCCTTCTTACCACTGAGTATGGAGCTGGGACACATGTTCTGTCTGGTTCTAATTTCTGCTTCCTGGCCATCCTTGTGCCTTCCTCCCTAAAAAGCCCTGGTTTGAATTGCATGTCATCAGATTACATCATTTAGTCCTCTTCATTGTTCCTGCAATGCACTAATCGAATCATTTCCATTCCTTTCAAGAGGACTTTAGCTCCTGACTCATTGCCACTTTTGCTTGTACTTATCTAACTATTCTGCTTTGTTCAGTGACTTCCCTGGAAAAACTTTAGAGCAGTGGTTGTTACTTGAGAGGTGCTGCTGGCACTGGTATTGTGGGTGAACCCAGGAACATTGCTCAGCATCCTAAGACTGCACAGGACGGTCCCCACAGTGAAGAATTGTCCAGTCCCATGTGTCAGTATCCCACTGTGGAGAAAGTGCTCTAGAGTCTACTCTAAGCTTTGTCATTAACGGTGACTACAACTCCTTTGTAATCTCATACATTATCTCATACACCATACTTCTAAGCATTTCCTTTTCCTTTTTTTTTTTTTTTAGAGTGATTAGCCATCATTTTAATTAAAATTATCAGTTTAGATGAAGAACAGGACTAGAATAGTGTTTGTTATCACTTCTGGATCCTTTTCCTATCTTTACATTCTCTTCTTCTACCTTGACTTGGCATTCCTTTAATCCTACAGAGGCACCTAGTCCATTGATGGTACCTTCCTTTTCATTGACTGACTTGACTCTTGTGATACCCTTTCTTCTGCACGCAGCTTCCATAATCAATCATTAAAACCCTTCTCTTGCATACATTCTTGATTCTGTAGCCCATCTCTTAGGTTCTATACTATTAAACTCTATTTTTCTACCTCCATACCTGCATCTGCAGCAAAACAAAACCTACAACCATGCTGTCTAGTTTTGATTTACATTATTGATCATAGTTCTCAAATGTATCCTTAATACAGCCAGTGATACTATATTTCTCTAATCCATTCACTCCCCCATCATCCTAGATGACTATTTTCTTTGTACTTCTTTTTCCTCAAGCCTTTATCACCTTGGCCTTCCTTCCTGTGGTGGGGGCAGGGCAAGAGGAATCAGTCAGAAATGAACTTTTGCACTACTTCTACTTGCTGCATTTGTCTTTTTGCATAGATAAAAATAGCCATGCCTCTGTCTAAAAGATGTTCCTCCACCTATTCATTAGATTTTATCTCTTATCACAGGAATTGTTCCAAATTGCTGGTCCTTTTCTCCCTATAACCTTCTCAGCTGATGTCAGCTTCATCCTTTTATTTGTTCAGGTTAAAAATCTTAGCATCATCCAACCCATCAAGAGACTTACTGAGTCATCTTTCAAAATAAATATAGCATATGACTCTCCTTAACTTTTGTTTTCTGTAGGTTAATCATGTTTGCATCAAATGTATTATTATTTTTCCACCTTCAGAATCCTCTTTGGGACACTCTACTTTGCTCAGTAGCTGATACCCTACTTTTTAGCTTCCATGAACTGTAAAACTCTGGACCTGAACTGTCTATCTTGAGACAAAAAATAAATAAAAGAGTTGTCTATTTTCACTGTGCTGGCTTCTAGTTCTGTATTAAAAACATTTCAGTGGGGTTTTGGTCCCCATCACTCCACCAGACTTTTTCTTGAAAACATCATTGATTTTATCATTGGAAAATTCAACAAATCCTTCTCATTTTGCATCTTGCTTTTTATGTTGTTGGTGCCCTTCTTCTTGGTGCCCTTTGCTTGTTGGCTACTTGAGTCATACATTTTCCTGACTATCTTCTACTTGAGTTGCCTCTTCATAGCCTTCTTTGCTGATTCCTTCTCTTCTGCATTACCTCTGAGGCTCAGTCCTTGGCTCTTCTATTTGCTGCCTCCATGTGCTATGCCGATGGCCATGATTCATCTCTTGGCTTTAAAAACCATCTTTGTACCTTTATCACCAACCCAGTTATTTTCCCCAGACTTTCTCAGCCTATTTGGAAGTCTAATGACATGTCAAACTCAACATATTAAAATTGACTTATCTACACACACATGCAGTTGCACATGCACATGCCAAGCCTGTTTCCTTTACAACCTTCCCCTCAGTTAATGGCAACACCATCCTTCTACTTACTTAGGTTAAAAATCTTGGAGTCATGTTTGACTGTCTTTCTCTCAAATCTACATCCAGTCCATCCCTTGATCTGAGCCACCATTATTTCTTTATTTGATGACTGCAGTGGCCTCCTGGATTCCTGTAATCTTTCCTCAGTGTGAAAGCTTGTGTGATCCTTTAAGATTCTAAGATAGTTCATGCCAGTATATTCCAATCCATGCAGTGGATCCTATCTAAGTCCACTAACAGCAATCCTAATGATAGTTTACAGGATCTCTTCATTGAACCCTTATAATCTCTGACCTCTTCTATAGTCTTTCCCTCATTTTATTCTGGCATTGGTCATCATATTATTCTTTGAACACACTGGGTACCCTCCTGCCTTAGGCCTTTGCATGAGTGGGATCCTCTGCTTCCAGCAGTGGTTCCCAAGACAACCATATACTAACTCTTCCACCTCCTTCAAATCTTTGCTCAAATGTCATCTCATCAAAGCCTGCCCTGACCACCCTTTTTAAAACTGCAACACACCCTCCTGTCCTTCACATCCCCAAACCCTTGTTCTACTCTCATATTTCTTCTCCCACTCAGTCTTCCACCTGAAATATAAACTCTATAAAGGTGTGGATTTGTGTATGTTTTGTTGATTTTTATGTTTTAGAAGCCAAAAAGAGCACTTGAGACATAGTAGGCCCTCAATGTGTAAATGTTGAATTAATATGTAATTTTATAAATGTTTACAGAGCACAGATAGAAACTTGAGTCCATCAAGAAGTCATTTCAGAGGTCTCTGTAGAACCTTATAGCTACAGAATCTTTCCCAGGCTATTAAAAACTTTTTCACCTGCTTCATCAGATATTCTCCTCCTAGAAGATTAGTCTTACAAAATGCTATCAACCTTATACTTCTACAAGTCCAGAGTTTTATTTATTTTTATTTATTTATTTATTTATTTATTTATTTATTTATTTATTGCAGAACTGGGGATTGAACTTAGGCCCTTGCACTTGCCAGGCAAATGCTTATTCTACTGAGCCATCTCCCCAGCCCAAGTCCGGAGTTTTAAAAAAGACATAAATTTCATGAAGCAGGCCCTCTCACTCCTTCTGCACTGAATTATTTAGAAAGAAGTAAATCTTAAAACTCACATGTCCTTCTTTCTTCAAATGGTCTTAAGTTTGTCTCTTGCTTTCTGGGCTTTGAGTCCAATTTAAGGAAATACTTCTGAGTGAGACAGAATGCTGTGTACCTGAGGCCCCCTTAAGGAGTGAGTTTCCACATCCTCCGCAACCTAAATTTTGGTTTATTGAGCCTCCTGCTCTTTGCTTAGGACTAGTTCTGCTATACTTTTTTTTTGTTTGTTTGTTTGTTTGGTTGGTTTTGTTCTGTTCCGTTTTGTTTTGCTGTTCTGGGGATGGAACATAGAGCCTCACACACAGCAGGCAACTGCCCTATCCTTATCATAATGTAGTCTTGATGAGTTTACTGCTTCTCCCAGCATTTACCTGGGTTTCTGCCATCAGTCCTCCTTATTATCTCATTAAAAATGGCTCTGTCTTACTTTTTACCCTGAAACCTGCCTTTAGTTCTCTGATTGCATTTATTATGCTGCTCATACCCCACCTCTTAGAACTAGATCCCATCCTGTTAAGAATTTATTCTAGAGGCCGGGGAGATGGCTTAGTAGAATAAGCACTTGCCTGGAAAGCACAAGGGCCTGAGTTCAATCCCTGGTTCCACTACAAAAAAAAAAAAAAAAGAATTTGTTTTAGGAACTAATCTCTACTGTATGTGGTACATCCCCATTGAGCATTATTTGCCAGTCATGTGGTAAGGGCTTTCCTGAACCAGTTTAAAGATTGGCGCAAGAGGTTGGAAAAGGTTAAGGAATCTTAACAATCAAAGGTTTAGATTATAGGAGGGGATAAGGTGGGGAGAAGATAGTTTTTAAGTGATAGTGACACTAGATGTAAAGCATTGCACTTCATTATCCAGAAACCAATGCAGAGAGCAGGTGGTGAGATCTTTGAACAGCCAGGACTACTAGGAAACAAATAACCAGTCACCTTTCAGTAAAAGATATAACTCTCAATCCAGGAAGGCCTGTAATCCTAGAATGAGAGACCAATGCATGGAAGTCGTGAGTTTTCCTGGGTTAAATAGTGAGACCCCATCTCAAGAAAAAAGAAAAAAAGATACACCCCCTCAAAATGAGACTTAGCATCTGGGAACTAGAGCTCTACTCACTATATTTCTCTCTTTATCATGGAGGAGTTTTATTTCCATTCTCTTTCCTGCCTTATTTTCCCATATGTCTTATAAAAGACACCTTGATAGTTAGATTTCTCCCATATCCACTGCCCACTTTCCATTTTTGGAAGAAATTGATGCAATCATTTATATCCCATCAGTGCCTCCTGGGATGTTCTTCTCTGGATAATGGCTTTGAGGTAGACTCAGGGGTGGTTATTTGCTGGCTAAAAATCAGAGGGCGTAAAATTCCTCTCCCACTCTCACCCTCTGTTTTGGTGGGTTGGAGGGCCAAGGCTTTGACAGATAATGTTTTATTATTAGCAGGTGTTCTAGATGCCCTGTAACAAGAGCTTAGATTTGGTCCTTCCTTCAGCCCCTCACCTGGAGATGAACTCTGAGGGAGCAGCTCTGTTGCCCAGGGTCAGCTTAGTGTCAAGCTGCTTGCTCTTGCCTATAACATGAGTCTGAGAATGGGTTAGGATCCTACACCCACAAGCAAGAAGTAGAGAGTTTATCAGTTAGGAAATGTAAAGTTCAATATTCTTTTTTCCTCAGTGAAATCCAGATTCAAAAGAGTGTAAGAGGTACTACACCAGATCAGAAGTGATCTGGATGTTTTAGAATACTGCACCCTAGAATCAGAACAGGGATGCAGAACCTTTGAACCAAAGAACTAGAAGTCTCAGGAAATACCTCTTAGCTTCAAGCCTGATCATATGCACTTAAAAACATTCCTCCTAATCTGACCTGTCTTGACTCTCCTGCAGATTCAGTCTTTTTCTCCAGTACAACTTCACCTAGTACCCACTTACAACTTCCCTGAAGTACTGCTACCCTCCTTTTCTAAATTGAGATCTGAATTGTTGTTATCACATTGTGCATAACAACATTTCAGTCCACAATGGCCCACATATACAATGGTGATCCCATAAGATTGTATCACCTAGTGACGTTGTAGCCATCTCAGTTTGTGTAAGTCCTCTCTGTGATGTCCACACAATGATGAAATCGCCTAACGACACATTTCTCGGAAACATGTTCCCATCCCCATTGTTAAGTAACACATGACTGTGTATCTTTAACCTTTATTTTTTTTTTCTTCCTATGCTCTTTTTTTTCTAGGATTTCTTTAATACCTAGTTAGGCCTGTTTAATTTTTCCTTAGGCACTGGATTTAAGGATTAACAGCAGAAGGAACAGCAGCTAAGGAGCCTTGAGAATGATCCTTTTCTACAGAAGGAAGCCCACAGCTACATCAGTTTAGTGGAAGCTTAGTCATTGAGAATCCAGTGTTCCTTTTGTAATAAGGAAGTGTTCAGGACACCATTTATCCACCTCAGTTTTTTTTCTCATAATACAGTAGAAAATGTGGTATACATTTTCCAGGGGACCTCTGACGGCTTTGGTTTCTCCCCCCGTGTTGGTCTTCCTTAAACCTAGACATCTATAATGATTCTGATAGTACTGTAGCTTCATCTTTGATTGTTCATCCTGTTGCATTTATCTGGCTCCTATGAGCTCAATTTCTCTCTCTATAGATAAACTGCCTACCTGCCACATGTTGCCACTAGGCAGAGGAAAGGCAGTGTTTCCTTTTCCTCTGAGGTGTTTGACATTGGTAGTATCTCTGCAGGCTCCTGGTAATCAGGAGCTATGGTTTTATAGAACTGAGAAGGTATGTATTTTGAAATCATTTGGCCTTGGTAATCTGATAGGATGTTAATACAGATTGAGGTTCCCTAATTCACAAATCCAAAATCCTTTAATATCTGAAAGTTCTGGAGCACTGACTCAATACTACAACTGGAAAATTCCATACCTAACCTCATTTCAGTTCAAATGCAGACAACTAAAAATACTATGTAAATCCTTCAGGTTATATGTATAATGTATATATAAAACAAATGAATTTTGTGTTTAGACCTAGATCTTATCCTAAGATGTCTTATCTATATCCAGATATTCTAAAATTAAAAAGATATTGAAATCCATGGTGTTTCTGATCCCAAGCATTTTGGATAAAGGATATTCAAACTGTATGCAAAAACATACATATTCTGAACATGTTCAAAAGAACACATCTGTTAACGTATTGTCTGTGTAATTAACTTTAGGAGGAAATTCTCTTGAATTCCTTTAAGTGAAAAGATTTAAAAGGCACAGAGAAGTCTTTCAATCCCTCAGTTCAGAATGTCTGTCCAGACCCCACAGGACCTGGGAAGGCAGAAGATCTCTTGTTTCTGTGCCTCACAGACAGTTTGTCTCTACTCCTATAAACCATTGACTAACTTGTGGCTTTGGCTTGCCTCATCTCTTAACCCTAAACTAGTTCTATGTGTTCTTTCTAAGTAAGCATCCACTGCTATCCAAGGAGTCTTCATAGCAGGAATTTTTACACTGGGGTTCATGGATTCCTTAGGAATCAGTGCTTAGAGTTTAGGGTTTTATAAATGAATGGGGAAAATTGCATCCTTTCAGTCATTAATCTGTTACTGAAATTAACATTTCTAAAACATAAGCAAAAAGGCATCATCAATCAACAGTGTTATTTTGTCACCAGTAGAAGCCACAGATATTTTTCTGTCATTTAATACTTGCTTTAGATATCTTGAAATGCAGTTTATATTTGTTACTGCTTAAAATTATGGTAGTTCTGAGACCTATTGCTAGATCTTATAGTTTAATGTGTTAGTAAGAAGCGTATATTTGTACTATTACCAATACGCTCTCTGGTGTTTAAATGACAGCATTTCCATTGTGTAGTGTCCTTTGAGATTCATGCACGTTTATGCATGTTGAAAGGGCCCTCTTGTCATGTATGACACAGTGTGGTACACACTTGTAATCCCAGCGCCTCAGGAGGCTGAGGCAGCTTGCAAGTTCAGGGCCGAGTGGGAAACTGAGCCAGCCCCTCTCAAAATTAAATTAAGCAAAAAAGGGCTGGCAATGTAGCTCAGCCCTAGAGTGCATGCCTAGTGTCATGAGGCCCTGGGTTCAATCCCTAGTATACACACACACACACACACACACACACACACACACACTAAAATAAACCCAAAAAACAAAGCTGGACTGTGCCTGCCTGTAATGCCAGCACTCAGGAGGCCAAGAGAGGATATGCATGAGTTTGAGGCCAACCTGGACTGTATATACATAGACAGAATTTGAGAAGTTGAAATAATAAAAAAGAAGGGTCGGTGAGATAGCTCAGCATACTAAGCACCTTTTTTGGCAAGTGTAGGGACCAAGGTTCAATCCCTGGTCCCACATGCCCTGCCAGTCCTGCGCCTGGGGTGCACTGAGCCTGCAACTGAGTCCGGGTGTGGTGGCACACACCTATAATCCCAACATTGGGGAGGCTGAAAACAGGAGGATCAGTAGGAGTCTGAGCTGCATAGTGAGACCCTATACCAAACATATTTAAAAGAAAAAGAAAAATGGGTCCCCAGCCTTTGTCAGATTCCATGAGTTCATGGCACAGAAAAAGGCTTAAAAATGCATACATACTCTATGGCTTATGGATCAATGTACCTGATACAGAAAATTTGATTGGTTTAGAGCTTGAGTTGTCTTACATCAAGTGTCCAGGCTTGATCTAAATTAAATTAGCTGGGCTCAAGGAATTGGTGTCAAATAGTACAGATTTGCTCTCCCTCATCTTGCCTTTTCAAGGGAGGCTGAAGAAGAAGAGAACGTGCCCAAGGAACTAAGTTTACTTTGTAGCATTGTATTTGCTATCAGTAAGTTTCCTTCCTTAGTCATATTGTACTGACCATTTAGAAAATATATCTCATCGATCATCAAAGGAACCAGGTATTGGAGTATGGAGATCAATATGAGTCAGGAGAAACACTACTAGTGGTACTAATGAGCTTCATAGTAATATGGCAAGAAATATTAGATATTATAATCATAAAACTTTGATGCTGAATGAAAAAGGCATATTTTTCTCCTACCATCATTGGATGCTTGCAGAGTTACTATTCTTCCACACCCATTTTCTCCAAATCATAGGGTATTCCAGGATAAACCTATCATGGATGGGTTCCATGTGTTCATGTAGAATATTCTAAAAGTCCTTTCACCAGGAGAACAGCATAATACTTAACTCCCTGCTCAAAGAGAATCAAGGGAGATTAGAGGACCTGCATTCTTCTCATCTAAGAGTGGTAGGAATTTTGAGTACTGAGGTTTCCAGAGAATTTCATTTTCCTGGGACAAGCTACAGATTTACCTTCACAGTATCACTCCCACACAGCACTATTCTCCATGCTAGCTTTCCTGCAGTCACACCATTAATTCTGGGGGTCATTTGCAGCAGTCAGAGCTACTGGTTAGCTGGTTACCTTGAATTTCCTTCTTAGTTTTAATTCAGTATGCTGTTTTAATTTGGTGGATGTGTCTTTACTCCACCTTGCCCTCCAGAAGCCTGTTTTCGCATTCCTTCTGTTCATCTCTAGTGAGGTCAAAGAGCGGGGAGTCCAGCAATGGGGCAAGGAAATCCCAGACAGGTTGAAAAATCCTGCCTGCTTTCTGTTCTTCTCTCAAAGCAGGTGGTGCGTAGATCTGTACCATACAATTGCACATATTTAGTTGGACCAACAATCATTCATTTATTTCTTTATACCTAGAACAGTCTGGCTCAGAGAAGGTGCCAAGTAAGTGGTTCTTGAATGAATAAATGTGTTTGTGTCTGTGTCTTGAGACGCTCTCTGATTCTGCTTTCAGGACATTATTTCCTGCTATTAAGCAAGGACTTATTCATTAATTTTGCATATACACATTCATGTATACACACACTGTTGTTCACTTAACAAAGTATTTGAAGCAGTTTTATTCAACAATCTTCTGAATTTTATCATCTCCCAGTCCTGGAAAAGTGTTCCCCTGGTCTGTCTCCATAGAGTTTGCAACATATGTGATTGGGGTCTAACTCAGCATCCTTAGACTTCAGGCCGGTTAAGTAGGAGGCAGCCTTTAGGATGAAGTCAGACTCAATGGGAGAACAGCACAGCTGTAGGAAGCAGCTGCGAGAACCTCAGGGCACTAGATTTGAAAGATGCTGGCGACTCAGTCCTCCTAGGCTGTTATTTCATCTCTTCAGGCCTTAGGGAGAACCTTGCTTTATATCCTCCCATATCACCACCCTCCACCTCAACCACTATGTCCCTTGCTTTATACCTACCATGTTTGTGCTTATACTACTGCTGTGGATAGTGGATAGTTTTTTTGGAAAGAGCTTGCAGAAATGGCTCACAGATTGTGCCATTTACCCTTGTTTAAACTCTGCTGGGCTGTGAGCATGGACATCTAGGGCTGCAGAATGAGTTGACGTAAAAGAGAGATTAACAGCCAAGGGCTCATATCCAGATGAGGGGGTTATAATCAGGATAAACTTCCCTCCCCAAGCATATGCCCTAAACTTCATGAGGGCAGTGGCCACCTCTCTATCCCCAGCCTGAATGTCTAGCACCTACTTCAGGTCCTGGCATATTGTACATACTAGCATATATTTGCTGGATGAATAGTCCCTGGCTCCAGGAGCTCACAAGCTAGTGGGGAGATAAGAAATACATAAGCAGGTAAGTAACTGAAAATTGTAATTGTTTTAAGGAACAAGAGAAAAGAGTACTATAAGGGTAAATACACTAGAGATTATATAGTCAGGAGTCAGAAGTGACATTAAAACTGATCTGAAAGAGAAAGAACCAGCCACTTGAAGTGAAGAGGGAAATAGAAATAAAAGAGATGCCCTTCAGCCCCTGGGGAGTTAGCACTAATGCCAGGGAGGAAGTCTGCATGCCTATTTATCTAGATTTTTATAGGCAATTTGTAGAGAAAGAAGGGTCTACTGTTGATTCAGGGTTAGTCTGTTCAATGCTGCCCCGCCTTCTGTTCCTTACATATCCAGCTTTCTTTCATAATGCCTCAGACCGGGTGCTATTGACTGGGAATCAAAGACTTCAGTGTGTGGCTGGCCATGCAGAGTATTTGTTTGTTTACGTGTCTGACTCCCTAACCAGACTATGAGCTCCTTGAGGGTAGTGAACTCTTTTATCCTTAGGACATGGCACATTATCTGGTATACTTGACAATTTTGTTTAATGATTGAATAATGGTTAATATTTACTGAGCTGTACTTACATGCCAGACACTATAGCAAGCAGTTAACATGCATTATCTCATTTAATCTTCATACTAACTCATTAAGGCAGGTAATAGTATTACTCCCAATACATAGCTGAAGAAACTAAGGCCTTGAAATATGAAGCAGTAAACCTAGGGATTTGAATGTTAGACACTTAAACTGCAGCGGCCAGGCCGGTTTTTTTCTTTTTTCTTTTCTTTTCTTTTTTTTTTGAGACAGGGTCTTATTGTGGAGTTCAGGCTGGCCTTTAACTTACTATGTAGCCCAGGCTGGCTTTGAACTTGCTGCAATGTTCCTGCTTCAGCCTCCTGAACGCTGAAATTACAGGCATGTGCCACCACACCTAGCAAGAGACTGTGCTGTCTTGCTAAAGTAAAATACTTTTCCCAGTTGCCTTCAAGTAGCTGGGAATGCTCGGAACTCTTGAGGGAACAGCATTCATGTTACTTACGTGGTCTTGTTAACAACCCTCAGGGCAGCCATGTAGTGAGAAAACAAACTCAGAGAAATTAAGGTGCTTGGCCAAGTTTATAAAATAAATATGTAAATGGTAGATTTATTTTCAAAATGAGGTCTTTCCACAGGTCCTGTGGTCTTTCTTCATTCCTTGTTAATTCTGGTGGCTCAGTCACTGGGCAGGCATCTGTTCCACTGATGTCCTTTAAAAATTGTTCAGGCCATAAAGGAGGGAACAACATGGGGAACAGGCAAAGGAGAACAGAAAAGGAGAGATTTTATCTTCTTTAATCCTTTTAAAATATTGAGCTATAATCCACATACCATAAAATGTACTGAAACATGTATGCCAGAAGTGTGCAACTTGGTGGTTTTAGGGAATTCACAGGGTTGTCAGCTGTAACTACTAGTTCCAGAACGCTGTCGTCATCCTGAAAGAAATCCTGTTCCCATTTGCGCTTGTTTTCTATTCGCTTTTCTCCCTAGATGCTAGAAATCACTAGTCTACTTTCTGCTCCTATGGCTATTTTATATATTTCATACAGATAGAATCTACTTTATATGCTCTTTTGTGTCAGCTTCTTTCCCTTAATATTATGCTATCTGTCAGTACTTCATCCCTTTTTATGGCAGAATACTATGCCATTGCATAGATATACCATATTTTTGTTTATGCATTCATTTGTTGATGGACATTTGGGTTGTCTCCATTTTTGGCTATTATGAATAATGCCAAAGAGTTTACATAGCAGCTTTATTAGTACATTCTTAAAATTAAAAAGTGCTAGTACTGTAAGTCTCAAAGTATTATTGCCAAATGTACAGTTGCATAACCAGCATGTAAATCAAGAACTAGAAAATTTCTAGTCCTCAAAAGCAGCCTCCTATTCCCTCCCAATACCTACTTCCCTCAAAGGGTAACCACTGTCCTGAGTTTTAATATGATTATTAATTTTGCTTATTGTTAAATGTCACATAAATGGAATAGATGAAATATGTTCCTTGTGTTTCTTTCAATAAAATGTTTATGAAATCCCATATTGCTATATGTAGCAGTATTTTTGTTAATATTCATTTCTGCATAATATTTCACTGTAAGAAATATGTATGTCACTGCATGCCACACCTTGTCCATTGTGTTAGATACAGTGAGGTGCAGTGGCTGGGCCACAGGTATGTGGGTACTTCAGTTTAGTAGGTACTACCAAGTCCTTTTCGAAAGTGGTGATATCAGTTTGTCCTCACACAAGCAATACATGGGAGTTTGAGTTGTACCACATCTTGTCTAACATTGGATGTTGCTGCTTTTTTTTGTTAACAGTTATGGTGATTATGAGACTCTACATTTTCATGTCATTAATGGCTATTTGAATGTGGCTAAGCCTTTTGCCAGTTTTTGTTGGGTTATTCTTTTTCTTACTGATTTTAAGAATTGTTCACAGTTTTTAAAAAATATGGAATGCTTCACAAATTTGTGTGTCATCCTTATGCAGGGGCCATGCTAATCTTCTCTGTATCGTTCCAATTTTAGTATATGTGCTGCCAAAGCGAGCACCACATGTTTTGGAAGTGAGTCCATTTGTTGGTTTTATATATTGCATATATTTTCTCCTACTGTATAACTTGCTTTTTTACTCTCTTAATTGTATCTTTCAATAACCAGAAATGTGTAATTTTAATATAATCTAATATTATCAGTCTTTTTCTTTATGGTTTGTGTCCTGGTAAGAAATTTTTACCTACTCAAGGTCATGAAGATGAGCCCCTTGTCACGTATGTGCATGTGTGTGTTTGGGGAAGCAGTACCTCACCCTATGGAGTAGGATTTCTCAGGGCAGAGAGGACTCTGTGTCACCCTACAGAGAGCAGGCAGCAGGCGACTGGGGGCAGGGTGCCCTTGAGCCTCCCTGTGGGTTGTGTTCCCAGCTGTCCAGTGTGTAGTCTGGAGTGAAAGCGAATCTCCTGGGCAGCAGAGAACCTAGAGAGAGCACTACTGAGTCCTCCAAATCACCTCTGAGCGTGCAGATGCATCTCATGACCATTCTTAGCCTCTAGGGCAGAAAGAAAGTGAAAGGTGCACAGGGCTGGTGGCATAGGACAGAACCAAGAACTTTCTTTTTACTATTAAATCTGATGCTTTTTCCTTTTCCAATTTCTGCCACGTTGTTTCATTTACATTTAAGGAGAAGAATGTTGAGATAGCAGAATTTGAGGTGCTACACTGCTGTTCAGACTGGCTGTCCCTCTCCTAGGTTGACCAGAACCCCCTCCCTGTGCCAGAGGGACAGGAGCTACTTGTTCTGAAGCAAGGAGTGGGAGCTGAGAAAAGAAGGAATGAGAGTTGCCACTGCGCTTTCTGAGGGGCTCTGCGGACTCGTCCCCCCAGGAAACCACTTTCATCCCGCGAGCCCCTTTGCTGCTTGTTAGTTGCTCTCCAGACTAGAAAGCCATGGTTTGTGCTGGGGCTGGGTGGGGCTCCAGGGACAGTTTGGGCTCTGGCCCTCTGAAGGGGAGGGGGTAGTTGTGGAGTGAGCAGAGGGTCACAGCTCAGTCTGTACCATTTGCTTGTCACCTTGAGAAGTTCCACCTTGTCTAGCAAAACCTCCTTTCAGAGGCAGCCACCACAAAGGGCTCTTATGAGAGCAGCTGCCCCAGCCCCCAACTCTACTTCCACTCCCTCTGCCATTATTTTTCTTTGGGGGCAGAGCCGAGGGGCCTTCCTGCAATGACTTGGAGGGGCTGTGCTGCTTTTAAAAGGAGATTCAAAGTCTGAAGCCTCTAGGTTCTAGAGATTCATTTTTGTTATTTTCTGGTACCCTTGGAGGCTACACAGGGCTTAAGCAGGCTTCCCTTTTCATGGTGGCATTTTGTCTTTCCTCTCTCTCAGCCACTTGGGCCATTTGGAGGTGTAATACAGGTGGTGAGAGCTTTCCTGGAGCCATGAGTCCTCAGAACAGGGAGAAGCCTCTTTATGGCGATAAGGGTGGGAGGGAGAAATGGATGTGTCATGCCTAGGGTGGTTCTAGGAGACATTCTAGTTGGTGATTCAGGTGTACTTTCTGGAGTTCACCTCCTGGGTCTTCTGCTCTCCCACTCTGATGTGACCTTGGTTGAGTTACTTAACTCTTTGAGCCTTTAGTTTTTTATATGTGAAATGAGAATGATTTTAGTGACTAGCCTAGAGGGTAGCATTAGAGGTGAATTGGGATAATGAGGTAAACATGCTAGCCTAGTACTTGGCACATAGAATGTGTTTAAAAAAATAGTTAATCTTGGGACTGAGGTTCAGTAGTAGAGCACTTGCTTAGTATACATGAGGTCCAATCCCTGACACCATATTAAAACAAAAGTTAAACTTATGAATGTTATTCAAGCCTTCTGTTTGAACCTCTCTTTGTAGTCTTTCATTTCCCTTCTCTTCTAAATAGGGAACTAGTTAGGCCTCAGACTGAGCCAGAAAATCTGAATAATATAAGTCAGATCTATACCATATCTCAAGCTATTTAGAACTTTTCAACTATCTTAGCCTCTTTTGCATTTCCAGAATCATGGAAAAGCTCTCACTTTGAAAGCAAGTAACAAAGAAACTGATTTGGTAATAACATGACTAGATTACACACTTGCTACCTTACATTGTTCCACTTTCTTTTAAAAAGGAGACAAAGCAAAGTAGACTATTATTTAATTAATGTACAAGGTCCCTGAGCTGTAATTAATTTGGAAGATCCCTAAACACAAGATTACAGTCAGGTCTCTCTGTATACTCTTTCCATCCAGTGTCGGGAGCCAGAGACTAGCCATGGAGGTCAGTGGCAGCAGAACAGAATGGCCAGGGAAGGCTTCTTCCAGACCCAGACGCAAACAAAGCCAAACCAGACCAAATAGAGCAGTGTCCATGCAGCCTGTAAGGGGCAGTGTGGCTTGTATGCTCAGGGTATTGTGCTCTCTTCCAGATCACCAAGGTTTCTCATCAGTGAGCTGATAGAAGGATAGTCTGTGAGAAACAAAATAGAGAGATTCTTCTGGTTGCATCTTGACTGATATTTGTAACTGCTCATCCACGTAAACTGTGGAAACCTAGGAGACAGGAGAAAAGAGAGTGAAATAATGGTCTTCCAAACACCTGGACATTACTATTGAATGTCTTTGTTGGTGCTATTTGTGGGTTTTTTCTTTCACACTCTGAAGAAACTGAGATTAATTCCATCAAAAACCATCCAGCTACTATTTTGGATGATGTATCTTTGGGTCATGTTTTTCTGTCTCCTAAAAAGCCCTTTCAGAATACATATTACTTTAGAAATAAGAATGATGTCACAGTAAAAAACAAAACAAACCCAGAAATGACAGCAGAGCCACATTAGGAAGCAGGAGACAGTGGTGAGCAGGGTTCCTGGGGATAGTGCTGTTGGATCTGCTACACAGAAGCCTTTGGCTGACATGTGCCTATGTGCTCCTGGACAGAGTTGTAGCTTCACTCTCCACTATTATATCCTCCCACCCGCTAAAGAGGGCAAAGAGAATGAAGGGGAAACCCTGGCCTCTTGGGCAGGTCTGATAGAGTGAGAGAATGAAGATCTTTGAGAAGTAATAAGAGCTGATGTGGTGAGATAGGACACAGTGTAATGGGAAGGCATCCTTCACAAATATTACCTCATGGAATCCCCCATCAGTGTCACAAGTGTGGGTATTAGTCCATTTTTCTGGTGGCAGAGCAGAGGCTAAAAGTGGCTGGTAAGACAGCTGATAACTGGCAACTCTAGGATTTAAACCTAGGCCCATCTGATGTAAAGCCATGATGTCTCAGTCTCTGCTGAAGACTGGAATGGGCTCATGTGGTGATGGTGGAGGGTGGGCTACCCAAGGCCACTAGCCTGGTTTTCATGTGTCTTCATGATCTGGGCTTAGATCATTCCCTGAATTGTTTGAAGAGCCTATGCTTTGGGATGACAGTGAAGAAAAGTTAACGATGAGACCAGAACCTAGTTTCATTATGTGCATTATCATTAGGGCATTTCTTGAACCAACTTGGCACAGGGGTAGGGCCAGGCAACAAAAATCTCCATGGCCAGGAAGATAGCTCAGCAGCGTAAGTTCCTGCCTGGCAAGGTCAAGGTCCTGAGTTTGATCCCTAGTACCAAAAGTCTTAAGTGTGCTTTCAAAGAGAAGGATCAGCCATTACTTGATACTCTACTCTTGATCTTTCCACAAACTCTTCTCTCTCCTCCCTTTCTGGTCCCTCAACTCTCTGCTCCTCACCCTCCCCATCCCTTTCTCTCGCCTCCCTTCTCCTTTCTTTTCCTCTTCCAAAATAAGGCAGTAATTAAGTATAGTCACCTGCCCAAGGTGTCGCAGGTAGCAAAAAGGATACCTTAGGTATAATCTAGATATTTCAAACTCTGAAACCAGAATTTAAAGCTTGTTTCCATCTATCCTTCCTTCCTTCCTTCCTTCCTTCCTTCCTTCCTTCCTTCCCTTTCTTTTCCTTTCCTTTCCTCTCCTTTCCTTTTCCTTC
>NW_004524672.1:9948121-9955172 GCF_000260255.1 Octodon degus
TCCTTCCTTCCTTCCTTCCTTCCTTCCTTCCTTCCTTCCTTCCTTCCTTCCTTCTTCCTATTTACAGCCTCCCAAGAGCTGGGATTACAGGTGTGCATCACCACACCCAGTCTCTGTTGCCATCTCAGCATGCTCCAAAGGTGGGGCCAGCATGGCAGGCCCAGGCATCGAACCCCTGGCCCCTGCACCTGCTTGCAGGCACTTTAATCTACTAAGCTGTTTGGCTGGCCCTCTGCTTTTCTTTCTTCCATCATTCAATTTCTCTGTTTTAGTCTGTGCCTCTGCCTCCATCTCCTAAGATAATCTTCTTTGAGAAACTACTTTGTAAATGCTGCTGCTTCCCTGGCACTGGGCTCACCTTTCCTTCTGACTCTCAGCTTTTTCCTCTGAAGCTGGGTATATGTTGTGGACTGGTGCCTTGTCAAGTTGTCTTTGACTTAGGAATTCTATTTTAGGTTTCTAATTCATCAGTCTGTAACATCTTCCTCGTACCTGGCCGCTGTCATGTCCAGCTGCCCAGTCCACCAGCTTGGCCATCTCTTCAGATTAATCCAGAATCTCAGCACTCTCATCACTTCCACTGCCTTCACCCTGGCCTACTGTAGGGAAACAGTCTCCCTCACTTGCTTATTTTAGCAGCTTCTTTCACTCCCAGTGAAATCAGATCATGTCACTTTTATGCTCCTTAGCTCTAATGGTCTCCCATCTTAGAGAATGAAAAGTAACTTACAGTGTTACCTCCTAATTTTTATTAAGCACACAAACACATATCCATGTATCTGCCATGCTCCTTTTCTTGACACTGGGTACCATCTAATTGTTCAAATTGAGGCACTTAAGAGAGAGAAGTCTATTAATAATTATAAATGATATAGTAAGCATAAACTGGGACTGGGCTAGGTAAACTGGAAATTCGGTTACTTGACTCTGAATGTTATAGCCATATAGATGATTTTCTCATTTCCATTTAAATGTTTTTTTTTAAATATCATTTCCCGATGAGGCCTTCATTGACCTCTGTTTAAAATTGCAAGATAGAGAAAGCCAATTAAATCAATCCAGAAAAACAATAATATGGACAGAAAAAAATACATGTTATATTAGCAACTTCTGGAATTTATTATGAAATACTTTAAGAATTAAAAATAGTAACTATTTACATAAAAAATAAAATAAAATTGCATCACATTCCACAGTGCCTTGGTTGATTTACTTTCCCCATGACGCTATCACACCCAGAGTGTAAGCTTTAGCTAGCTATTATGTTTGCTATTGATCTCCCTTCTAGAACAAAAACTTCCAGGGCAGGGGATTTTATTTCTTTGGTTCACTCTGTTGTAAACCCAGTGTCTACAGAGTCCTGAATATCATAGTAAATATTTCTTAGACTTGAATGTTTGGCAGAGGGGAAGTCGTATTTCTTGAAGAGTCTTTCTCATTATAGTCCTCTTCTGAAATCATTTATCCTGTTCTTTTTGATTTAGTTTGGCAAACTATTGGCAGGTGAGACTTTAGAAGAATTTTCAAATGTTCTCTTTCTTATGCTTAAGAGCAGGTAATAATGAACACTACCATGATTTCCTATACTGGGACTTGGGCTGCCTAGAGAGGGAATCTCTTGGATCCAGATTAGCAGAGTGTGCCACATTGCAGGAGGAGGAGAGGGCATCTTACCCTCAGGGAGTACCGTGTTGGGGCTGACCTGGCAGCTGTGGTACTGTGGGATCAATGCCATGGCCTTGGGGCCGTGCCAGCTTCTGGTTCTGGTGTCAGAGCCAAAGATCCACTCAGAGGGGTATCGGAGAGCTTCAGTTATCTTGTTTTCTCTTTTTCTTCTGTCTGTTAAATCTTTCTTCAGACTGAGACTCATGTGCATAGGGTGAGGAGTATATTTGGATTGACCCTTATCAGAATTCTAAAAGTTTGTTTTCTGAAACAGCTCTAAGAGGAAAGAAAGGATGAGATGGGGACCTTTCACATATACCTGGTTGAGAGTGGCCACTGGGATCTCAACAACAGATCTAGGAGTCTTAGAATATCTGTATCACTGGGAACGGGTTTTAGACTTGGCACAGATGGGAGTTACTATGAAAGAGGAGAGTTTGAGCCCCAGGACCCAAGGTAGGATGCAGTAAGGACAAAAAGGGAAAATAAAGTGTCCCACAGGATTCCTGTAACTTTAGTTTCTCTGAAACTTCTTAAATGGTTGTAAACAAGAGCGAAAGCCCTTGTGAGTTGGGGTCAGGGGGAGTAAAATAGATCTTGGAGACCAGAGAAGACTTTTGCTATTATGGTTGTTGTAAAGTCACAGTTCTAGAAGTCAATAGTGAAGAAATACTAAGAGAGTTTAAGTAAATGTAGCCAAGAACCTAAAAAGGAAACCTAGAGAAAGCTTCTAAGTCTTCATCATTGTTTCAATGTTAGTTTAAGCCAAGGAAACTTTGGCAAATGGTTAGGTAGGAGAGAAAGTCACTTTGTAAAACACAAGGAAATTCCCACGGGCGTGACCTTAATTCAGAGTGCAGTCCTTTGCAACCTGGGGGACATGAACTGACCCTGCTAGTCACATGAGATATACCTGTGTCTTTAAACCTTTGTGCCTCATCAGAAGTTTCCACCAAACTCAGTAACTTCTCAAGGCTTACCTCAAAGTCAGCACCTTTAAAGGTTTTTGCAGGACTTGCAGCTGAAACTCATCCCTTTTTCTCTGGGTTCCTAGGGCCCTTTATTTTTTGCTTGGGAAACGAAACTAAACAACAGATACCTGTCTGTCTTCTCACATGAAGGTGAACTCTTAGAGGCAGGACTTCCATGATCACTGTTAGCACAGACATATTCTGAAGAGGGAAGGATTGATGCATCCATTGCCTGCCCCCAGTCCTGTAATTCCAGTGACTGTTGCTGGCTAGAATTGACTCTGGGTTAATCAGATGAATGGGTTGTACAGAAGGCTGACCTTATTCTTTCCCTCCCTCTCTGGGCAGTGACCCGCTTTGTGGCTGGTACACTGTGCTCCTGGATCGGTCGTACTTACAGCAGGGGACACTATTTTCTTGGCTCAGTACTGATTCCAGCCTTCTCCCTTTGATCTCTGTGCTGGGCTCTCCCCGCCCCCACCATTGTCCTGCCTTGGGAGCTAATGTTTCTCCTCCCAAACTCCAGCCTCCCCACCCCTCTTCCCTGTCACATTCTGAGATGTTGCTCAAGGAGTCTGTTATGCAGGGGACCAGCTGGAATGGGAGAAAGATATAACCTTCCAACTCCAAAGAATTCCAACCAGGAATAGCTGCCTGCTTTTTTTTTTTTTTTTTTTTTTTTTTCCTTGTTACCCTAGTAATGACAGATAAACTATGATATGAGCAATTGCAGTTTGTGATCTTCGAAGAGACTGGATTGTGATTTTTAACTAAAATTCTGCTGTTCAGGGAAGTAAACAGGATAGTGGTTTTGTATGGGGGCACTGAAGCCTGACTGCGTGTACTGTAGTCTTGCTCCCATGTCTTACTAGCTCAGATTAACTTCTTCAGCCATGTGGGGTCATACCAGTGCCTACCATATTCATTCATTCACTCACTTATTCATTCATTCATAATTGGTTAGTCAGCTTCTACCATGGGGTGGAGGTTTCCTAGACTAGGGGTTGAAAAATAGTAGTGAAAACAAAACTGGGCAATGCCTCGTGCATACTGTATAGCAATATTGTGTTCCTAGTAGTTTTCTGAGAACATTAACTTGGAGGGATAACCTTTGGCAGTAGCTGTGGGACAGATAGAAGGTCTAAGGTTTAAGTTCTAGATTTGGACTCAGGTTCAGGGCAGCACTGGTTTGAATGGCCTTTCACGTCTGGTATTCATTTTGAAGTTAAATACATAAGCTGGGTAAAGATCACCCTGGAAAGTTTATGAGTCAGTGTAGTTCCATGAAAAGGGCAGGAGGAGATAACCATAGGCTGCCTAGCTTCTACCTAGCCCATTTGTACAGACAGCATAGGCTCATGAAGCTATGTACAAATGACCCTACGAGAGGCTATATGTTTGGATCAGTATGAAGAGAGGTCTTAGACCCTCAAAGAAGGGCATTGCTTTCTTCTTCACCATTCAGGCTATCTACCCACAGCATAGAGGACTTTGGAAGAGGAGTTGGCTTAAGAGTCAGAAAGCTGAACCTAGAACCTAGAACCTAGAAAGAGATTCTTTCTAGGTTCAGCTTTCTGACTCTTAAGCCAACTCCTCTTCCAAAGTTCTTTATGCCGTGGGTAGATAGCCTGAATGGTGAAGAAGAAAGCAATGCCCTTCTTTGAGGGTCTAAGACCTCCCTTCATACTGTTCCAAACACGGTGTGACTACTACTGGAGGCAAAGTTTAGACTCACGGCTCTTGAATCATAGACTGTGGTTTCCAGTGAAAGTCCAAGCCTTACTGATACCTGATATTACATTGCAATAAAAAGATAGGGAAAAAAAAAAAAGAAAATCCAAGTCTGAGAGAGTCTTTCTGGAGTTAAGATTGGGTTAGAAATGAGTATTCTATTTCATGGCAACTGACAAATTCTTCAGCTATCCCTCGGGAAGAGCTAACTGTGTGACCCCGATTGGAGGTTAGTAGGCTTGCTACACTATGTTATGCTTGCCACACTCTCTCTTCCATCCACCCACAAGGGTTCCTCAGAATTGAATGCCCTTATAGCACAGAAAAGGGACCTTTGACATAGATATATGGGCCAGTCTGATGGGCCAAGGGCTCTTGGGTTGGTTCCTTTGTGAGGTGCTGGCTTGGCTGCTCATGGGACTTGCTAATATGGCTGAGAACCATGATGATTGGCATGCATAGGAACAGATGAGGTAGTTTGGGCCCCTTCTGAGATTCTGAAGTACAACCAGGTTTGAACACCATGCTCTTTTATTTCATTTTTATTGCACATTCTTTAGTCTTCTCCCATTACTTCAGCCCATTTCCACCAAGTACATGGAATAAGAATAAGGCAAAGTGTTTTGCTGTGGATATAAACCTACTCCAGGCCACACTGCAGAGACCTGGCAGAGCTGAACAATGGCCAAACCCACAGGAGCCAGGGCAGTGTTGCAGCTTCTGGCTATAGGTATTGGCTGTGCTCAGTACTGATGACAGTGCTCTTAACAGTGGGGGTGAAGAGATCTTCGTGACCAGAGGGGTACAAGGGAAGCTGACGTGTTACATTCAAGTCCAGTAATATGACAGGCAAGTTGACTTCCATCTCCTGGAGCTTCCAGCCTGAGGGAGCCAACACCACTGTGTCATTTTCTACTATTCCCAAGGGGAAGTGTACCTTGGGAATTACCTACCATTTAAGAACAGAGTCAGAACCACTGGGGACCTCAGCAAGAAAGACATCAATCAACATAGAAAATATGCAATCTATATATAGCATCATCTACATCTGTGATGTCATAAACCCTCCTGACATTATTGTTGCCTGACCTGGACAAATTAGGCTCTATGTAGTGGAAAAAGAGCACCTGCCTGTGGTTCCAGTTTCCATGATGGTGGGTGTAGCATCTGCTGTGGTCCTAGGGGCCACTCTGTTCATCAGCATGATCCTGCCTATGCTCTGTCAATGGAAAAACACCAAATGGGATTACGCTGGGGCCTAGTCATATATGCACAACTAGGCCAGTCGGGGGACATCACAGTGACACAATTAACAAGTCAGAGTCTGTGGTGTATGCAGACAGCTGGAACAATTAAAGAAAAGACCCCCAACATATCCTAAGCAAGAAGGAAACCAAACTGGACTCTAAAAATATTTTTGAATTTATTTGGTACAGGGTCTCACTATACAGCTTGGACTTATAGTGATCCTCCTGTCTCAGCATCCCCAGGACTGGGCTCATAGTTGTGCACCACCATCCCCAGTTTCGGGGCTGGCACAATGCACCCAGGGTTGCTGTACCGGGGATTGAACTCATGTTCTTGTGTTTGCCAGGCAGGCACTTAGACTGCTAAGCTGTCTTTCCATCCCCTCAGACTGTACTCTTGTGCGGAAATGTAGTCCATAACCATCCATGGCCTTGGAGACCAAGGAAGGACAAGTACATACATGCTCACAGAGGGAGAAGGGACATGGATGAAGGATATGTATAAATGTTCTATTTAATCTTCCTGATGTAAGGCACCAGTGTTGCATGAGAAAAAGGTGATTCTGAATATGCATAAATTGTCTTTCTGTTTTGTGTGTCCTTTCAGGGTTGTTTACCACTGGGAAATTTCAGAAACATTACTAGCCACATCATTTAGCTATTACTTGCCTTAACAGAGGCGGTAGACCTTTTAGTATTTCCAGTAGACATGGCTTTTTCATCAAGGACTCAGCAAGTCTCAACATTTATTGTAGTTAGAGGATGAAGATACAGTGATACAAGCATAGCCAGGGTGGCCTTTAACAGACAGAAGCATTTGGTTGTAGCTCTTAGACAGGGTCCATTGACTATACCACTTGAAGACAACGTGGGAATTTTCTGTTGATGTTTTTCTAAAATATGGGGCATTTTTTTTTCAAAGCTTTATCTGTTGTTTAGACTTACTTCAACGTCATACCATTTAAGTATAGCATATCAATTTGTGGGTCCCTTAAAGCAAAGTTAACAAAAGTCAAAGGCTGGAGGCCACTTCCCTCTAGGTACTTTAGCTCAGTGCCACAGAGGCAAGTAACAAAACACCAAGCCTTTGCTTGAGTACAACAGCACTTGGAGAGAAAGGTGTCTGTTACATTCCTTCCTGCTTGAAGCTGCCCCTTATGGGAGAAGCTGAAGGCAGCTGTTTCTTTCCTTCCTGGCAGGCAGCAGAAGTGGAGTGATCTTGCTATGCCACTCAGGCTGGCTTTGAGCTCACTTTGTAGCCCAGGCTGGTCTCAAATTTGCAATGATCCTCCTGCTTCGGCCTCCCAAGTACTGGAATTACAGGTGTGCGCCACCACTCCTGGCTCCCTCAGGAAATTATAATGGTGCAAAAACACTAAAATTTTGTTTATGTACAGTATGTATTTAAAACGGTTGTGTTTCTTCTTCTTCTTCTTC
>NW_004524672.1:9955356-9972482 GCF_000260255.1 Octodon degus
CCTCCTTCTTCTTCCCTTCAGAAACCAACTTTCACCCTTTAGGGGGAAATTTCACCCCACCATGGGATACATTGATCATAATAAAGCACAACAGAATTATAGTAGGCAGGAAGATCTCAGAACCTTAGTCAACTTTCTTTCTCCTCTCTTGGAAGTATAGGAGTAAAATGAGTTAAAATGGTAATATGTGCAGCTCAGGGACAATAACTTTCTAAAACAGGCCTCTGAAAGCTCATCCCTTTGGGAAAGCTGACAGACCTGTAGAGCATTCATGATAAGAGACCCAGGGGTAGGGGATGTAGAGGTCCACACGTGGAGCTGCCTTTACAAGGATTTCCAAGCGGTCTGCATGGTGGTCCTTGTGGGCTCAGCAGTGGAGTTAACTACTCTATGTAAATATGTTTAGGGTTGATGCCAGTTCTGCCAGTGATATATCAGATCCCTTTTCTCTGTCCAGGCAGTATAACCCATGTCAGTATTGCCTCTCTTCTATAGAAACTACCAGAAGCCTGTGATGTCAGCGATGGAAGGCCCTTTGTTGTGAATCTGCAGAGTCTATATGTGGCAGTCACCAGACAGGAACTCCAAGTGGGACAGAAGCATCCAGGTGCTGGTGAGGAACTGCAGACATCCTGGTCTGCCTGGGATGAAAGTCTGTGTTTGTGCTGTCCTAGATGGCAGCTCTAGCCACATGTGGCTATTTAAATTTAAATAATGAAAAATAACGTATTTCCAAAATTAGAAATCCATTTCCTCATGTGCTCTACTCACATGTCAGGGGCTCCATAGCTGCATGTGGCTGGTGGATACCAAATTGGACAGTGAAGGTACATGACTCTTCCCTTGTTCCAGAAAGTTCTGGTATCTGTCACAGGCCCAGGGCCCCAGAGTCTAGCTTCCTTGACTAGGGTGGACAAACACCTGGCAGAAAGCCTCCTCTTCCTACTGAGAGGTGTAAGGGAACACAGAGAGAGAGGCTCTTTGCATCTGGGGAGAATGGACCTGAAGTAACTACATAGAAACAATGCTTTCTGAAAATCTGCTCAAAGTTAGATTTGTGGCCACTTCTGTCCATTTCTTAGTATCAAACTCTGGCCTGTATCTGAGTTCCTGATAATTGCTAATGTCTTCCTGGTAAGAAGGCATTTCTCACAGTCTTTTCTTGATCTTTCCCACTGCAGGAGATCCTGAGACCTCAAGCAGTGCCTCCCCTGGAGGAACTGATAGCCATCTTCTGAGCCAGCCAGAACAGCCAGGCTCTTCAGAAGCATCCCTCTCAGCACTTGAGAAAGATCCCCTTGTGAGTCATAGTGGCTTCCCGGATGGCGTGCTGAGCAGGGGAGGAGCCGGCGCCTTGACCCCCCAGCCAGTTGTCCCTGCAGTTGCTGTTCAATTGATGCTACCTCGGCAATACTGAGGGCTATTTGTGAATAAGTTTCCAAACTGGGGAGTCCTGGTGTTTTATACATTTGGTTGCTGTCTCACCTCTGCCATTCTTATACTGAGCTGAGCCTTGGGTCCCTTTGCATCGCATCCCTCTTTCAATTAATGCCTGTGAAGTTGTTCCTTAGGGTACAAGGCACATGTATGTGCATCTCCTGTTTCAGAGTCTTATATCATACTCCCTGACATTTCAAAACACTTACTGCAGATAGTTCATGGCCTCCTCCTAGCTGAGAGCCATGAGAGGAAGGAAGTTCCTTTCCTGCTGTAAGTGGTTCCATTTCAAAGCCTCTATTAACCCAAGTTCCTTTTTTCCTAGGGTATAGCAGGCCTTACACAGAGACCTCAGCTCTCAAAGGCCAAGCGGAAGAAGCCAAGGGGTCTCTTCAGCTAACCTGTCATGGTCTCTGCTGCTGGCATGGACCAGCATAGTTTCCAAGCATCCCTGGGATAGGAGCTACATGGCAGAGTACCTCTCAGGCAGACTTATGGTCAGAGGCGACTGTTGGGGCAAGAGGACAAAGTCCATGTCGACAGGCCACCTGAATGGGACTGTTACCCAAGCGAAGCTCTGTTCTGGCCAGTCTGGCCTTCCCTGTCGAAGTGGAAGCTTGTGTCTGGGAGCCCAGGCTTTCCTCTCTTTTGGTGGAGGTTCTTCAGCCCCAGGGGTCTGCCTCGGACTTCAGTGTATACAGCCAGTGTGCAAAATGTGCAACATGTTAAGAAAGCCTTGTCTCCCTTTCTCTAGAGTCTCCAGCCAGTCCAGGATGCTCCCCAGAGAGCTACTATTCTTGTTGGCACAAAATAAAACCACTTACAATGCCCTGCTTTTGAGATTATTTATCTGTGGAACTCATTACACACCTCCCCTCACGGAGTTTTTTTGTCATCCCTGGGGAATCTGAGCCTGTACTCCAAACCTCCAGGTTCTTCTCTGCTGCGCCTGAGCCACAGCTCTGGATACTTAGACCTCCATGCTCCTCCATGTGGCACAAAGCAGACAGCTGCTCTTTTTTTGTCAAACTTGGGTGTGTTTTCCGTTTGCTTCCAAGGCATAGACAACAGGGTGGTCGCAATAGGATCAATATGGCAAAGAGTTCGAGCACTAGAGCCCAGGTAGGTTCCTATGGGTGGTAGAAAGGAAAATTTGACTTTCTTATTTTCTACTTTACTTCAGATAATGTAGAAAGTAGAAGACCTAGGGTGACAGGGAACAGGAAATGACCCTGTGAGTTCTTGGAGCACGGAATTGGCTGTAGAACTAAATATTCATGCCTAGCAGGAAAAAAGAGTAAAAGCCATGTGAAATGGGCAGAATGTGAGCTGGACACCTCTTGGGCACTCCAGAACGGTCACAGTCCCTCGGTCTCATCCAGAGCTTGCTCTGTAAGAGCATCAGGAGCTTTATCTTGAGGAGCAGGAGTGAAAGTAGAATCCAGGTACTCACAGGGAATCAATCAGTAGATAGAAGAAGGGGTGAGGAGCATAATGCAGGGGACAGTGTCCTGAGTGTGCTTTTTATGGCCTCAGCAGCACTGTGTCTTCCCTGGCTGGGACTCGCGTTTCAGAACAGATGCTAAGCCTTGGGGAGAGAACCATCCAATAAATAATAAAATACTCATGGTTAGAAAAGCAGTAGCTGGGTGCAGTAGCATACTGCTGATCCCAGCTACTCAGGATGCTGAAAAGAAAGATGGCAAAAAGGGCAGCCTGGACAATGTGGTGAGATCCTGTCTCAAAAATCCTAACAAGGGGCTAGGGAGATAGCTCAGTAGAGTAAGCGCTTGCTTGGCAAGCCCAGGGTCCTGAGTTCAATCCCTGGTACTGCAAAAACAAAACAAAAATCCTAAGAAAAACAGGGCTGAGGGTGTAGCTCAGTGGGAGAGGCTTGCCTACCATGCATGTGGCCCTGGATTTGATCCCCAGTACTGAAAGAGGATCAAGGGGAGGGATTAAAACAGCACCTGAAACACAGCAATGATACTAAACCACTCTCGCGAATGAACAGCTCCTGTGGATCAGGTGCCCTGCCCGATAAGCACCTAACACTGAATCCTCATAGCGTTGTCTAAGGGAGACCCCATTACCCCACTAGGAAACTGGTTGTTCAAGCCTTTGAGTGACTTGCCAAAGGTCACTCAGCTCATAAGTGACAGCCAGAGTCTGAACCCAAACAACTGACTTCTTCACAGCATGACTACACATGTTGCCAAACTGTTGGGTCCTCGTGCAATCTCTGGTGCTACCACATTCATCCTGTGACCCTGCTCCTTTCAGAAGCTGCTCGCTTCCCTGGGGGCTCTTCAAGCAGGAGTCCTGTGTGGCTGCAGGACTCACTTCCTTCCCTTTTCCTGCCAGAGAAAGCTGCTGGGGTCTGTCCTTATTGCTGCTTACCTTTCTTTACCTGCAGAGCATAGTGCCCTGTGTACACCTGGCAAGAGTGGCTGTCATCCAGAACTGGAAACTGTGACTCCACTGGCTGGCTCAGTTTGTCCTTTTGGCTTCTTTCTGGCAGCATCTTGCTAGCCAGATTTCAGGGGCTATGTAGCATGGGACCACATAGAAAGCAAAAAAGCTTCCCTAGCCAGCGGGGAGAAAATGGGGCTTCCCCTCTGCCCTCAAGTAGAAACTTTTAATCAGAGAACCAGGGACTGTGGATCTTCTAAAATAAAATCCTAAGAGTATAACTTTACTTATGTTATCCTAAGATTATGTGACTTTTCCTAAAGGTTAATAATAAACTGGGTGTAGTAGCGTGCCCCTGTAACCTGTAGTTCTTTGGGAGGCTGAGGAGGGAGGACCACAAATTCAAGCCCAGCCTGGGCAACTTAGTAACTTAGTTACTTAGTTAAGGTCCTGTCTCAAAATAATAAATACAAAAAGGGCTGGGGACATAGCCCAGTGTGAAGGCCCTGGGGTCAATCCTCAGTTCTGGGCGGTGTGGGTGTGGGCTGGGAGTGGGGTGTGCGGTGTGGCTATGACTGGTAACCTTCCTGTCCCTTGCAGCCTGTATCCCCAAGGTTGCTCACTCTGGCGTGTTGCTCAAACACATCCTAGGGAAAGAGCGCTGCCAGAGGCCCTGCCTCAGGCGTTCTTGCCCTGAAGCCTTCACCCCAAAGCAAGGAGTGGTGGTTGAGAATCATTCATCCCCGGGCAACTCTAGGGAAATCCCTGCTTTGACAAATTGGCGAGCCAGGCTGTATTCCAGCCCTGCCTCCTGGCTTGGGCCCCTCCCGGAGGCCCCCAGCCTAGCCCAACCCCCACTCTGCATGCACATAAAAGGGTCGAATTCTCGTGGCTGCTCCATAAATTTTATTCCGTAAATATTAGTTTTCCCTGTGTTTAATAAAGCAGTGGCCCACCTCCCCGCCTACCCACCCGCTCCCCGGGGCCGGGGCTGGGGCCAGGGCTGGCTGGTGGGAGAAGGGACTCTTTCAATTGCTTTGGAGTATTTTTAGAAAAAAAAATATAAGGTGGTTTACACGAGCAAGCCAGCAAACCAGGAGCAGGGCTTGGGACCTCGAGGAAGTCTCTGCAGTGATTTGACCAAAAAGTAGAGAAATAGCGCCACCTAGGTTGCAAGGCCTATTTGGCCTTGCTGGCTGGTCTCCTGGCGGTCAGCTGAGATGAGGCAGCCAGCAAGGACCATGGCTACATGCTCAGAGAAATCCTCACCTCTGCACTCCAGTTGGGTAGCACTTCCTTATCTTATGCTTCACAGGGACTTTCCCAGCAGCACTTAAAAGCATAGCCCAAGTGGGGTCGTGGAAAATCCCTCCAGAGCCATTCTTTTCCACTCTCATCAGTGTCTCTGATCAAGGACTGTTTCCGAGGCATACACTGACTCCCAGGATGCTGGCTCTTGAATTTCTAGAGCAGCTGGTGGTAAGGACAGAGGGCTGTGCTCTTGTTCTCTGGAGTGGCAAAGTCTAACTTGATCAGACCAAGATCCTTCCAAGGCTACTGCAAGCCCTGGACAGCAGGCCCTGAGGACAGGAGAGATGCCACCCTCCTGATACCCAGGCCTACTGCTTGTTTTTATCCCAGAGCAAGGTGGACTCCTTTTCTTGCTGTTATTTTAAATCTCCCATTTCCAAACCATTCCCCTAGGCTGGGACTCGGGGGGGGGGTGTATGACCGGAGCTGGCCGCGTGCCAGCGCAGGATTGCGAGAGCGCGCGGGGGAGGACGGGTGGGGCGGGGGGTGGCCTGCAGGAGCCCCTGTGGAGGTTGTAAGGAGCTGTGCTTCTCCTCTTGTACTGGCTTTGCTCCCATTCCTGACTTTGTCACCAGCGTCAGTTTCTTCCTTCCATCTCTTTTGTTTCTCACTATCTCCTACTTACCAAACTAGGAAGATCTTCTCTAGAGAGTACAGGGTGCTCCTGAATCCTCATAACATCCTTCCTGAGATTACTTGCTCTCATTGCTTACCTTTCAACGTAGCCTCTGTTAATAGATGTATTTCCACTCTGCTTTTTTTTTCCTTTCATGAGATTATACTCCATGAGAAGAGGGTCAGTTTTTAACCCTAACTTAGACAATATCACTTTGTGGTGTACAACCTCAAATGTGTTTTTCCTAGGCTTTGCCCTGGAGAAATTTGTGTTCCAATTTTCCTGAAGAAACTTTCAAAAGGAATAACATCCTGCAAGAAAGCCACCAAACTGAGCTCAAGAATGTGGTTGCTAATCCATGTTACCAACATTCATAAATGCGTGGCCCAGCAAAGTGTAATAGATTATCTTAGGCCCTTAGATGCTTGTACTGAGGGATGCACAGGAGAAAGGAGCCCAAGTGTTGGGGCTCACTTGTGGCTCTGACTTACAGGAAGCCCCTGCTGCATACTCTGGCTCTAGGTCCCTTCTTTGTTCTCCTTGCCAGGGCCTCCAACCAACATCCCCTCAGGGGAAACATCCAGCGAGGAGGGTACTGGTTAGCTTGTCTGTGTGAGGGACAGGAGCTTCAGGGAACCCCTCTCTATTGGAGAAGCTGGGAGCCCACCTACCCCTTCATCTCAGAACACTTGGTAGAATGGTTTTCTACCCTTTGAGACTTTATGGTGGTCCCTTATGCACTGCCTCATTCTGAGCTCACATTTTTCCATCCTGGTAATGGGTGCCATTAGGTAGAACCAGAGTATTCTAGTAAATGCCCTCCTGAGCTTGTCAGTCCCACCCTCTGTTTTTCTATGTGGAGCCCAACAGATCTTTTGCCACCTTCCACACCCTTGGACCCCTTTGAATGAGTGCTGGCCTCTGCACACTCAACTCTCATAGATTCCTGACAATCTGGACCAGCCTACTAGGGGAACCCGGAAGAGGCATTGAAAGAACTCCAGGGTGTGGGGAACACACTGCCATTGACTCACCTGGGAAGATTGTGCCAGGATTACTTGTCCTGCTGGGCCAAGGGCCAGTAGTTAAAGGAGCATGCAATGCTACACTCTTCCTTCGCTCACTTAGGGGCCCAAGGAGTGGTGGGGCTGGAGCTGGAGAGTAGGGCTTGGGGGATGCTGGGAGTCCCCTTCTGAAATCTAGGTGTTCTGTTTACTTTTTCATATTGGCAGCTAGAAGGGGAAGCCCATCCCAGCTCAGCATTGTTGTCTAACATGGTTAATCAGATCCTATAATCCTGCTGTGGAAATATTGGGCCTCACTCAAAACAATAGAGACCAAGAATATTGTGGTTAAATTTCAACCAACTGCCTCCCTGGCCTGTTTGCCTAACCCCTACCCCCCTCTCCTGGGCCAGAGTCCTCCCAGCTTTATGGACCCCTGATAGGATCGACAACCGGTCAGAAATCAGTGACAGGAGAGGGGAGAATGGAATAGGGGTAGGACAGTCCTTTTGACTGCCCCTCCATTCTGCCTTTTTCCTCCCTTCCCAGGCCTTGAGGGGTGAGCAGAGGCTGGTAAGAGGGGCTGGAGTTGTGGTCAAGAATCATGGGTGGTAAAGAAATCCCCTAATCAAGACAGAAAAAGATCACTGCATGTAAGGAGATCCTACCTGTTTCATTTCTTATTGCTGCCTGGTGCTTCCAGGGCAAAAAGCAGTACCAGTTGTCCTCTGTCACACACGGGAAGAATGGGAAGGTACTGCATGGCAGAAGTAGAGCTGGTTGTAATGATTTTCTCTTTTATTGATAACCTACTGTAACAGCAATATTAGTACTAATACTCTGATGGTATTGGGAAGGTGAAGCTGAGACCCAACTGGAGTAGTTTTGCTGCTGCTGCTGCTGCTGCTGCTGCTGCTGTTCATTGTGTTACTGTCTTTAGTGAGTACAATTTAATATGGATACTTTGGATAATTAGAATAGCAAGACAAAAGGAAGAATGCAGTGTACAATTTTGAATCAACAAAGGAAAGGATGCAATATCTGGGTTGTGCCAAAGGGGACCTGTAACTTGGTGATGTGATCAGCAAGAGGCAGAGAAGGTTCTTGCAGGCCCTGGACCACCCAGATGGCACTACCTTGGCCAGTGATGTCCAATGTGTACCTTGTAGCATAGAGGCTCCAGGCACAGCTTGCAGCCGCACTGCTTTCGGAGGTGTCACCACCACTGAGGTGAAGTACAGTGAGGCCCCAGCTGCAGCCCTGTGGACTACTGAACGGTCAAAGTGCATGTATATTTTTAGGATTTGAAGAATGAAAATAGAACGATGCCAAGTGAAACTCTATCAACCTGGTCATATAGGATTGGAGTAAAACAACAGCAGAGAGCCCTTGGGGATGTTTCTGATTGAGAGTGATGATCCAAGGATGGCATGGTGTCTGCGGGCCAGTCATCAAAGCCATCATAAAGCCAGGACTGACTGATAGAACTGGGCTTCCCACCAGAGGACATCTGGGAAATAGTTTCTGCCAGTGAGAACCTGAGACTGATGTACACTTCTGGGTGGGAGTCCCCCAAATAACAACCGGGATCAGCTGAAGCACGTAGAGAAGCTAATGCTAAAAGGGTCTTACGATGAAGGAAAACATTTCAACACTTAAGCAATTTGGAGAACTAATGGGAAGAATTCAATTCAAGAAAGATCCCCAAGGACGTTGTAGAGAACAGAGCTACTTTGTAGACCAGGAAGAGGGATGCGAAGCTACATTGGCTATGAGCCTTATGTTCATAGACTTGAATTACAAAAATCCAACTGAAAAACACTCCAGATCACTAAAAAAATTCAAAGCAGTGGCACAGGTTTGTGGTAAGGTGTTGGGAATAGATAGAAAAACCTATATTCAACAAGAAACATGAATACTTAAATATGTATTAACTCAAATTATAGACTGAGCGCTTATTTGCTAGTGTCCCCACCAATGGGGACATTGTATTCCTTGCTGTGTGGCCATAAAGATATATTTCCTGGTTTCAGCAAGTCTACAATCCAAAGTTGATATTTAATGGACATATTTTTCCTCCCAAATTTTGTTCAAGTGTATGACACAGAAAATAAGAGTGAAACCCAGGCATGGTGATATACACCTGCAACCCCAGCACTCGGAGAGGCTGGAGCAAAAGGATCACAGAGTTGTGCCCAGCCTGGAAAATTTAGTGACTTTGTGAGAGCTTGTCTCAAAATAAAAAATGTAAAGTCCTGAGGATACAGCTCAGTGTAAAGACCTGGGATTCAATAACTAGTACCGGGAGAGAGAAAGGGGAGAGAGATGGGCGGAGAGAGAGAGAGAGAGAGAGAGAGAGAGAGAGAGAGAGAGAGACAGAGAGAGAAAGACAGAGAGAGTATGTCAGAGAGACAGAGATAGAGACAGAGAGAGATATAGAGAGACACAGACACAGACACAGACAGACAGTCAGAGACAGAGACGGGAAAAAGTGACATTGCTTTTCCTCACCCATTTCCCCCTTAACTTGGTATTCTCCAGTGACAACCATTTCTTTGCTCTTTCTCTCTACCATGCCAAGCGCATCAGGGCCCTCCACTGTCCTGTCTGCCAGGATGTCCTTCCCCCATCCACTGGGGTGAATCTTCCACCTCTGGCACATCTTTGCTGAAACTGCACTTCTCTGTGGTTACCTGAAGGGCTCCCCTCAAAGGAGCGAGCTGCTTGCCACCCTTCCTACCCCACAAGCTGCGCACCCCCATGCCCACATTTTCTCTGAGTCTTGCTCATAGTCCTCTCTTATTCCCTTCTAACATATTATGTATTCTTGTTTTTATTTTTAATTGTCTGTCTCCTCAGTGAACTCCTGTAAAGTAAAGCAGGGATTTTTTTTCTTCTTTATTATTTTTGTCACAACCCAAGCACTTAGAACAAAGTCTGGCACTTAATAGGTGGGCAAAATTTATTTGAATGAATAGATCAAGAAATACAGCCAGGCATGGTGGTGCATGCCTGTAATCCCAGCACTTGAGAAGCTGAGGCAGGAGGGTCACCAGTAATTCAAGGCCATCCTAGGCTACAGAGTGAGTCGAAGGCCAGCCTGAACTGCACAGTGAGATCTTGTTTAAAAACACACACACAAAAAGCTGAGCATGGTGGTGCATGCCTGTAATCTCAGTGCTCAGGAGGCAGAGGTCAGAGGATCACTATGAGTTTGAGGCCAGCCTGAGCTATGGCTACATAAGTGAGTTTAAGGCCTGCCTGCACTACAATAGAGAACCCCTGTTTCAAAAAAGAAAAGAAAAGAAAAGCACTATTAACATACAACTGCACATACTCCTTTTTCTATAGCAGTATCTTAGGCAGATTTAGTTATAAATCTGACTCATCTGTGGCTATAAGCCAGTTCACTATAACCTTTTGGTTTCTTTGGTTTGGTCTGGGGCAACCTGTTGTAGGGTGAGAATGGGGTTGGTACCATTTTTTTGGCTATAAGTGTAATGGAATGAACTTGTTATTTTGTGGAAACTGAGAATATAAGCTATTAAAAAGCTAGTGACTATAATCCTAGCACTCTGGGAAGCTGAGGCAGGAAGACTGGAAGTTCAAGCCCAGCCTGGGTAACTCAGCAAATTAGTGAGATCTTGTCTCAAACTAAAAATAAAGGAAGAAGAAATATAAATTGAAAAGGACGGAGTATACATCTCAGTGCAAAGGCCCTGTTGTGAGCAATCCCTAGTAACACACAAGTAATGTGAGTGCATGTGCGCATGTATACACACACACACGCACACACACACACACACAGAGTAACCACATACTTTTTGGATTCTTTGGCTTTTGATCCAAAATTCATTTCTACCAGGAGGGACTCTGTGACAGCACGGATGGACTCATACAAACCCTGTTGCAGAAAACTAACAGTTGTCTATGTCTACGGCTATACCACCCTGAACGCGTCCGATCTCGTCTGATTTCGGAAGCTAAGCAGGGTCGGGCCTGGTTAGTACTTGAATGGGAGAAAAGTAACAGTTGATTCACTTGAGTATTAAAAAAAAATAGCCACCTCCCTCTTTTTGAATATTCATTGAACTATTTTCCAGATTTTCTATCACGTAGTTACTTACCCCGTAGAGACACTGGGGTGGAAATAAAGCCCATATAAACATGTTATAACATGTATACAGAAACATATTTATGTGTATTTCTTTTTTTCCCTGCAAATGTCTGTAAGATAAGCATTTCTCACCATCTTTAGTTTCTAAATTGGGCAAACATTCCTTCTGTAACTACTTCTGTTGCCTTTCTCTACCTTTTCAAAGTCATCAAAGCAAGGTCTTTAAAAATGCCTGACTCTCCCTCTCTCTCTCTCTCTGAAGTGCCTTGTAATGAGCTTATTGTTTGGGAAAGGTAACTTGACATTCCCATTTCTAATCAATAGCTTGCTTTCAAAGCATTGTTAGTTCTGAGTGGCTTTAATTGGATCTCTAACCCTGTTCTGGACTGACCTGAGGCTTGAAAGACATGCACATTTCCATATGGGCCAAATGGGTTGGAGTTGCTAAACTCTTAAAAAAAAAAAAAAAAACAAAACAGTAGCACTCAAGGTGATCCAAGCAGGTAGGGAAATGGCCAGAGTCTCAGCATTCAAAGGCCCAAAAAAGTAACAACTCTTGTAGGGAAAAACAGTTCACCTATATTTCAAAGAGGAAATGATTGACTTGAGCAGAGGTCAGCAACCTGGCACACCTGCCCTAGGAATCACCAAGAAACCACTGAGTCACACAGGTCCAGGTTCCCAACACCTTACTCCTTCACGTGCAAGCTCTGAACTTTGCAACACTTTACAAATGGTAAATTTGAGTGAATGGTGTCAAGTTTTGGAAGGCTTGTGTGAAGGTTCGTGAAATGGCTCCAGCGTCCCCCTTTACAAAGTCTCCTCCCCCGACTGCTCATCCTACTAGGGCTGTCATCCCATCTTGCCCCACACCCTTCCTGAGGAGACTTGTCATTCTTTTCCCTCCTTCAAAGCTTTTCATCCACATCCTCAGGTTTCTCACCCCAGACGAATTGTTTTTCAATACCCTGTTCTTCATAATCAAGTCTATCTTATCTATTTATCTCTACTCTTCTGTACTCATTTATGAGTGGTATTTGTGGTCTTCTAATTGCAGTTTATTTAATGATTCATCTGTAAGGTTAAATAGTAAATTCCTTGAGGACAATAACTGCATCTTCTACTTCACTTATGGCACTCGCCTTCCCTGTGTGCTAGTATGTCACCTTGTTGAGGAAGGCCCTTCTGAGTAGAAAGATGTGGGGCTTCCTGGTCGCCTCTGCTGGCTGGGAGTGCACACACTTGATTGTCTGGATGTTTGTCCCTAGACAGGTAATAGGAATCAGTCCTGCTGCTACCATGGTCAACCCACTAGAGGATGAAAAGTAACTCATCCATACTGTTAGTACTTGCCAGTTTGCATTTTTTGCCCTCTCCATAACTCTATGAGGTAGGTGATACTATTTTCATTTTGCAGATGAGAAAACTGAAATTCAAAGAGGTCGTGTCATTCCCTACAATCCCACATGTAGGAGGTAGCAAGGGTGATCAGGCATAGGTCTGCCACCTCCAGGTCTAGTGCAATTTCCACTGACTTAGAGCTGCTGTACACTGAGTCAGTGGATGGCATTTGACCAACTGCATTTCTGAAGCTTGTCCAGTTGGGATTCAGCACCTTGGGTTAAGAGCTGGATCCTTCTGGTCAAGGGACAGGACTAGAGGAAGAAAGACCACCTGGCATAGAAGTATGGGTCTGTGTAGTATGTATACTCACACACATGAATACATTGATTGTTTTTTTGTTCTATCTCAGTTATACACTATAAATGCATGCCATTTGTACTATAGTGTTAAATTCAGATCGACTAAAACCACTAAGGTGATAATCTATTAAACATGTTTAAATCATCAGGTCCTATTGTGTATCTCTCTCCTTTCACATTTTATTTTTCCAACTTTCACTTTTGTAATAAAAAATGAATCATATTATGAAAGAAGTAACTTCTTTTGTTTTCTTTTTGAGATAAGGTCTCACTTTCTTTCTGAGATAAGGTCTCAGTCTGGGCTTGAATTCAAACTGCCTCAGCCTCCTGAGTGTGCAGCACATCACCACACCCTGCCTTTTGTTGTTGTTGTTGTTGTTGTTTTTGAAAGAGTTAAGGGAAGAGTTCTAAAGGCAAGAGAAAAAAATGATTTCACCAATAGGCTTGGGATCTAGCTTGCTCCTGATGATATGGTCAGGAGATGTCCTGAGCCATTGGTGCTTTTACAGTAGTTTGATTCAATTCCAATTTTACTACTGGCAGGCCTGGAAGTGATCAGAAGAATCAGGCTTTGCTAATTCTAAGGGACTGGCTCCATCCAAAAGCTACCCTATATCTACCAAGAGGCTAGGGACATGAGTAGTCACAGTTCTGAGGCCCTGACTTGGATTGAGTGCCGCAGGACTCTACTGTAGAAGTGAGAATGCTTCCAATCTCACCTTCTTTTCTCCCTTCCTCCACTGGAGAAGAGTGAACTGATACTGATCCACATTTAAGATTCAGATCTCAAGGGCCAGCCAAACAACTCAGCCAACTAAAGCACCTGCTTAGGCAGACGCAGGGGCCGGGAGTTCGATTCCCGGGCCTGCTGTGCTGGTCCTCCCTGGGGCTCTATGAGACTGTGATTGAGACTGGGCATGGTGGCACGTGCCTATAATCCCAGCACTTGGGAGGCTGTAAACAGGAAAATCACTATGAGTCTGATCTACGCAGTGAGACCCTGTATATCCTGTTCTAAAAATATGAGAGAGAGAGAGAGAGAGAGAGAGAGAGAGAGAGAGAGAGAGAGAGAGATTCAGGACTACTGTGTTTTAAGAAAAAGAATGTTGTTTTGGTATTTAAAAGCAAAGTAGAAGCTGCAGTTATTGTCCACAAGGAATTTACTGTTTAACCTTCAGATGAACCATTAAAATAAAAGGCAATTATAAGGCCACAAACATCACTTATAAACAAATGTGGAAGAGTAGAAAAGTAGATAACACAGATTTGATCTAGGAGACTATGTAAATAAGAGACAATTAACCTGGAGTTTTAGGTGTTGGACCACAGGCAGTTACTTTACTTCTAGAGCTTGGAACTACAGATTTGTAAGAGAAGAATAATTGCCAACAAGGGGCTGGAGGTGTAGTTTGGTGGTAGAGTTTAGCGTGTGTGAGGCTCTGGACACTCTCTCTCTCTCTCTCTCTCTCTCTCTCTCTCTCTCTCTCACACACACACACACACACTCCCATACATGCACACACAACAGTGGCACAGAGGGTAATTGTGGAGATTTACTAGTGGGTAAAGCACCTGACACAAGACTTTGGTACTTGTAAGCTTCTATGTATTTCTCCCAGTGCACACCTTGAACCTTGCTCTGAAGTGGTCCACCTGGCAGAGTATCTACATGGATCTCAGCCATCAGGGTGGTGCTCAGTGGCTGCCTAAGCACACCTGATGCCCAGTTTAGCCACACTGCATGCTATGATTTGTGTCTAGATGTGCCCCAAAGCATCAAGCACTCCTGGGTGGGGCTTTGGAAGCAGAGGGAAGCAGATCCTAGGAGTGTGATACTCTTTAGTAGATTGGCCCACTGCTGGCTTCTAGCTAAATGTGAGGTTGGGAGGTGGAGTTTGGTCCAAGGAGGGAATCCCTGAGGTGTTGACTCTCTGCTTCCTCACTGCCATGCCTTGAACAGCTCTCCTGTCATGCCCTGCTGCCATGTTGCCCTGCCTTGGAGCCAGCTGACAGTGGAACAAAACCTCTATAAAATATGAGCCTCAAGAAATGTTTCTTGGGCTGGGGAGCTAGCTCAGTGACATAAGTGCCTGCCTCACAAGTATAAGGTCCTGAGTTTGATCCCCGGTACCAAAAAAAAAAAAAAAAGAAATGTTTCTTCCTTTAAGTTGTGGGTGTCAGATGTGTCTCAGCTATGAAGAAAGAGACGAAGATGCTGTGTGCATAATTCTAATCAGAGCTTTACGGATTTGTTTCAGAACGATAAGAAACATAATTTAAAGGAGTAGAAATGAGAGGACAAGTGGTAAAGCTAATAAGTGTTTATAAATTAGAATTTCTGAGAGAATTTTCAAGGAATGGTCTTTCTCTTGGAGAAAAGAAGATTAAAAGTGAATTCCAAGATCATGTTCATGGGATACTAAGTAGAATAACGGCCCTAATCTCTAAGGTCAGAGAAAGAAGGAAAGAGTTTGCCTTAGAGATTGAGGGAAGAAGACTGGATGTAAGGCCAAATCTCTCTAGAAAATTATTAAAATTGAGATAGATGACCTCAGAAGCCTATGGTTTTTTGTGGGGTTTTTTTTTTTTGTTTTTGTTTTTGTTTTTGTTTGGCATTCCATCAAAACAGAGAGACCCAGTTTGGTCTGGGAGGTGCTGACCTGTTAAGTACTGGGCCAAAGAACTCTAAGAGGAGCAAAGGCCCAGGGGATGAGAAGAATGCAAGGGTGGTCCTTGAACTTTGGAAATGACAAGTTAGAGTACTTGGAATAATTTCAAGGCAAAGTACCAACATTCGTGGTTAGGAAACATAGGATAGGAATGCTGATGATGTAAGAAAAGACAGTGCACGCGTGGTGTGTGTGTGTGTGTGTGTGTGTGTGTGTGTGTGTGTAGGCTAGGCTACCCATTCACCTTCCAAATGACCGGTATTACTCTCTCTTGATGGGGCCATTTGAAATTCTTTCTCTGGCTCTTAGTATCTTTTTCTATTATAGTAAGTGCTTGGATTTTAAGTTCCTTCCCATCCTGAATTGGGGTCCACAAAACAGACCCAGAAAATGTCAATAAATCTAAAAAGCTATTGTAGTCCACAACCAGAGGTGTGCTGGACAGAAGAAACCTGCATGGAGAAAGGGGTCCATGTCTCTATCTTGGCTCCAGGGAATCTCCAGCCTGCTTCCTAAGACTCCAGTATCCTTCCTAAAATAAAGGTAGTAGTTGTGAGCATAAGTTAGATAACACAAGCAGAGAACACTATAATATCTAATAGCTTCCATGTTGTAGGTGTGTATGTACCAGTAACATGCATTAATAAAAATTTTAAGCCTTTTTATTTCTCATCATTTTATTTCTATCCTTATTGAATCTGTAAGTTATACTGTAATTAAATCGCATAGTTTGGTATTACGGTGATGGTGGCTTTTGCTTATTTTTAACACTTGTCTTTTCTTGTTTTGGCAGAATGGATCCTAATTCATTCCATTTTCCTGAGTGTCCCACTAAAATACACAACCCACTCCACTTCTCTAGCTGCTTCTCTATTTTCTCTGTCCTTTTTTATTTGTAAAGTGAAGCTAAGCATAATTATTCCTCATGCAGAGCTCTATGCAGTGGCTTTGGATCCACAGCGAGCTGGTGCTCCTGAATTTAAAGCTGCTGCTCTTGAACAGGGCCATCTGACCTGGGCTCCTGTGTGCTCTGTGGATGGCCGCATTTAAAGTGCTCCTCTCTTGGCCTCTGCTTTGCATCGCCCGTCTTGCTTGTTCTAAAGGTTTCCAACTCAGAAACCCCGCTCAACTCTTCAAAAGGCCGAACTGCCCACCCAGTTTCATACCCTGCAGCCCGTGGGATGTGCGTTGGGCTGATAGAGAGCTCAGCTCCAGGGTGGGGTACCAGGTTAGGAGTGGCCTTCTGCCTTTTGGGTTTGCTTCCCCGCAGGGGACATCGTAGGCGGCTGTACGGTTCGGCCACTGCACACACACACACACACACACACACACACACACACACACACACACCGGCCCGCCCGCGTCTGGCAGCGCCTTGGGTTGCGGTCTCCTTGGGGGTGGCACCTCCTGTCCAGGTTTGCGCCTAGCGGGGCACCCCGGAGCCACGAGGAACCAGAAGGCGAGGCCAGGGTGAGATGGGGCGCGTCGAAGTAGGGAGGGCAAACGCAGGCAGTTCAGGGGGCGCAGAGGGCAGCGGGCGGGTAGACGCGCGGCCGAGGAGCGCGCGGGACCAGGGCTGGCTGTGTCGGGGCCGCCCGCCGAGGGGGAGGAGGCTGTGCCGCCCTTGCTGCAGGTTCGCTGTCGAGCGCGCAGGAGGCAGGGACATGGGTAGGGTGCGGTCTGCGCGGGGGCCTGAGCCTGGATCTCTCCCATTTCCCCTTTCACTCGACCCCGGGCTGCGCTGCAGACGGCAGCAGCTCCGCTCCGCCCGAGCTGCCTGACCGCCGGGCCGGGGTGCTAACCGCGGGTCCCTCCAGCCCGCCGGCCCGGCCAGCCCAGCCCAGCCCGGCGGCCCGC
>NW_004524672.1:9972748-9997023 GCF_000260255.1 Octodon degus
GGACGCCTGAGTCCCCGCGGCGCTCCCGCCGACCCGCCCACCCATCAGCCCACCAGACGCCCTCGCCTGTCACTCTCTCGGGCTCCCGGCCATGTCTCCCGCCCGGCTCCGGCCCCGACTGCGGTTCTGCCTACTCCTGCTGCTGCTACTGGTGCCCGCGGCGCGGGGCTGTGGGCCGGGCCGGGTGGTGGGCGGCCGCCGGCGGCCGCCGCGCAAACTTGTGCCGCTCGCCTACAAGCAGTTCAGCCCCAACGTGCCCGAGAAGACCCTTGGCGCCAGCGGGCGCTATGAAGGCAAGATCGCGCGCAGCTCTGAGCGCTTCAAGGAGCTCACCCCCAACTACAACCCTGACATCATCTTCAAGGACGAAGAGAACACGGGTGCCGACCGCCTCATGACCCAGGTGAGCGCGATCCACTCTTCCAGCGCGCCGCCGAAGCAAGGCCACCTGCCCCCTGGCACCTTTGCTCGACTGCCTGGCACGCCCCCTGGCACCTGCCCCCCTCACCAAGCTGACTTCTGCTCAACACGGGCCGGCCAGGGGTCCGGGTGGGCATGTCAGCATCTCTGAGCCCGAGCCCGGAGGGTGTGTGAAGAGCTTCCCACTGCCAAGCCCCACAGCCCAGCAGGCAGCGTGGCGACGTCCCCTCTGCCCAGCAGCGGTGGCAGCTCACGCCAGCCGTGGTACCCGGAGGTACCTCAACTCTATGACTGCCTGCACCTCTGGGGCCCACGCAGTCCCTCCCAGCCTAATCTTCCTCTCGGCGGCGCCCTTTTCATTTCAAAGTCATTTGGCACCCTCGAGAAGAAGCTCCCGGCGCAGGGCCCCGTGGACTTTCCTCCCTGAGCGCCCTAGGTTGGCTGCAGCTCCTCCTGGAGCGGTGTCCTGACTGGGTCTGGGTTTAAGGAATAGCGGGGAAGAGTGGAGCCGAGAGGCGGAGGTGGGAGAGGGAACCACCGATCGCGCCCACGTGCCTGTCCTGAGAGCTGAGCGGCTGGCTGCGGTTACAGGGCGGGTGCCGGCTTTTGGGCTCTAGGAACGAACTTGGGGGTGATCCCTGGGCTTGGTGAAGGGGACAGGAAGAATCTGAAGAGAGGGGCAGGGATGCCTTGGGAGGCCGGACGCAGAACTATAATCTCTGTGTGGAGCGCAGGGACACAAAAGTCCTTCCCTCCTGCCGCGTGCGCAAGGGAAACTACGCTCCCTTCCTCTAGGGTGTCCTGGCTCTTTCTCCGCTAGGAAGAGCTGCTAAACCACGGCATTCAGCATGCGCCCTGGCGCCGAGGCCGGCCGGCCGCTGTCGGGGCCGAAGGTTGGCTGGTGGCCGGGCCGGGCCGGGCGCCGAGGAATGCAGATAAGGATCCGGGCCACAGGCTGGGCAATCATTGACAGCGAGCGCCCAGGCTCTGCACCCGAGGGCGGGGGTGGCAGGGGACAGAGGGCGGGGAGCTGGGATCTCCGGGCGGACACCAGTTGGGGGCTAGAATCCGGGCACCAAGGACCTGGAAGGAGCAGGTGGAGCTCCCTCTCTGGGCAGGGAGAGCCCTCAAGCCCGGCTGTACACCGGAAGGACCAACCTGGCTTTCGGCTCTCAGCTCCTGGGAGGCTGAGTCCAAGGGTCTGTGGGGCCCAGACTCCGTGGGATGAGGGTAGATTGAGACACAGGCTGCCTGTCCTGGGCGGGGCCTCACACCTGGGACACAAGGAGTGCTGTAAGGTGCCTTCCTGGATTCCTGCACCTACTTTCCTCAGCTGCATGGTCCGATGGGCTCTGAGGCCCCCGGCCCGTGGTGAGGCAACAGCCACAGATTTCTCCGGCCAGGCTGGGATTCCTCTCCAGTAACACACTTCGCAGTGCTGTGCCTGCACTCGGCACCTGCCATGCCTCCCGGGCCAGTAGTCCCAAGCCTCAGGCCTGAGGCTGCGGTGACACCTACTGGGGACCGAGGGCCTTGCATGCCCAGCGGGCCAGCCGCAGGCTGTCGGTGGTGCTAACTGCCTCTTCCATCTCTGTCGCTGCCCGCCCTTTGACCTTGGCGAGTTCGAGGCACACGGAGCTGGAAAAGTTTGGTCCCGTCTGTGGAGAGACAAACGCTGCGCAGTGGAGTTAGAACCCAGGAGGAAAAAGGAGCTCCGCCTACCAGAGGGGGTGTGCTTCCGCGCCCCCTTCAGTTTGTGGAGTCCTCGTGCCGCCCAGTTCCCTGGGGCGTCTGGATGCTAGAATGGGAGGGAACACTTTCAGGGCCTCCTTACCTAACAGAAAAGGACAGAGACCCTCCTTGGTTTTCCGACTGGAATGGGTGCGGTGGGCGCATCTGCTGCCGGCCCACCCCACGCCGGATTGGCTCCTCCTGCTAACGCTGCCGCACTTGTTCCTCCCTCAGCGCTGCAAGGACCGCCTGAACTCGCTGGCCATTTCAGTCATGAATCAGTGGCCCGGTGTGAAGCTGCGGGTGACCGAAGGCTGGGATGAGGACGGCCACCACTCAGAGGAGTCCTTGCACTACGAGGGCCGCGCTGTGGACATCACCACTTCAGACCGCGACCGCAATAAGTACGGACTGCTGGCGCGCTTGGCAGTGGAGGCCGGCTTCGACTGGGTGTATTATGAGTCCAAGGCTCACGTGCATTGCTCCGTCAAGTCCGGTGAGCCGCTGCCGGGGGGCTGGGCCCGGGGCCGGGGCCGCAGGGAGTGGGCAGTCAGTACAGTACCCGCCTGGGCCACGAAGGTGAAGATGTCCGCTGCTAGGGGTTGGAGGCGGGGATCCCGGGGAAGAGGACGACGTCTGCGGCGCTCCCTGCAGCTGCTCACAACCTCCTGCGCCTCCCACACCTGGTAGTTTCATATGATTCCAGCCTAGGGAGACAGGGTCTGGCCCAGGGACTCTTCGTGTTCACCTGGGGGTTCACAGTCCAGAGCCTGCCACAGAACGTGCAAGACAGATCAAGCTGGACAGATGGAGGAAGCCAGGCTGGCAGGCATCACCTCCCCACCCAACTGATGCACAACATAGCTCTGGTGGGACCAGGGGCCTGTGTGTGTTCAGACACCATTATGCCTGATCAGGAGCCCAGAGGTTCACAACCATCACCCAGCTGCAGGTCAGGCCTCCCAGGGGCTACAGGCATCCCCAACCTTTGCCCCAGAGCCCTGAAGCTGGACATTTGGGGGGCAGAGCTAGCCATGAGAGCCAAAATAAAGTGGACTCAATAAAATGGATTTTCCCAAATTGCCCGCCTTGTTGATCAGAATTGACAAGCACGGGAGCCTCACCCTTTCCTAAGGTCACCCGGGTCCTTGTTGTCCACACCAAACCCTCTCACAGATGTTCCCCATGGTTCCTCTGTGGGTCTCCTCCAGGCCCACCTGGCCACAGGCTCAGCCCTCCACATGGGTCCCATGTAGAAGTTGCACTCACAGATCCACCACATGAGACCAGGCTGGCTTTTTTGTAATCCTGATCTTGCCTCCTGTACTCACAGCAGTCATCCCACACTGACCTTCAGCCATAGCCTGAACCTACTGCTCCACACCTCCTCCACCAGTGGTGCTCCTTGGAGTTCATAACTGCCCTTCACCTGCAGACACTGGCCCCGGACCAGCTCCCCAATGGCTTCTTTCATTCATTACTCCTTACCCAAATATTGTTCTCACCCACCTGCTGCTACCATGTGTTCTGCCCCTGAGCCAGGACTGAGGATATGAACTGAAGGTGGTGATTTTGTCCTTGCCCTTGACCCATCCCTGACCATTCACTCTGAGGCTGTGCAGGGGCCTGTGTTTGATGACCCTTCCATAGATTCTAAGGGCCAGCTCTGCCACAGCTCTGTATCAGACTGGGATGTGGTATGCATTTTTTTTTTAAAGAAATATCTGAGCAAGGGATGAGCAGTAACAGGACATTTAGACCCCAGAGGAACTAAGTGACTTCACTCTCTGTGAGGTGGCAGCTTTCCTAGGGTCCAGCCACAGCTTACCAATGCCTGGTTCAGCTGGCCTCTGGCCTCTAACAGCTTCACAGAATCGTACAGATGGGGGCATCACCTGGGCTTCAAGAGGGCTTCTTCCTCTCAGTCACTGGGTCCTGGAACCAGTGCCTCAAGTCATTGGGTGGGATGGGGACAGAAGATCATACTGTGGGGAAGTGGAAACCTCTGTAGGAAATGGGGAGCAGGGGTTGGGATATGGTGATGGAGTATGTTAGGGAGCAAGAGAAGTTCTAGCCTGGCTGGGGTGGCCAGGGGAGGGGTAGTGTACCTGGGAATCCCAACTCCCCTGTAGTAATCCCTTCCTGTCCCTTCTTCCCACAGAGCACTCTGCTGCAGCCAAGACGGGTGGCTGCTTCCCTGCTGGAGCCCAGGTGCGCCTAGAGAGCGGGGCCCGGGTGGCCCTCTCATCTGTGAGGCCAGGAGATCGGGTGCTGGCTATGGGGGAGGATGGGAACCCCACCTTCAGTGATGTGCTCATTTTCCTGGACCGTGAGCCAGACAGGCTGAGAGTTTTCCAGGTCATTGAGACCCTGGACCCTCCACGCCGCCTGTCACTCACTCCTGCCCACCTGCTCTTCACTGCTGACAATCACACAGAACCACCAGCCCACTTCCAGGCCACATTTGCCAGCCACGTACAACCTGGCCAGTATGTGCTGGTGGCAGGAGTGCCAGGCCTGCAGCCTGCCCGAGTGGCAGCTGTCTCCACACATGTGGCCCTTGGGGCTTATGCTCCACTCACAAGGCATGGGACACTGGTGGTGGAGGATGTGGTAGCTTCCTGCTTTGCAGCTGTGGCTGACCATCACCTGGCTCAGATGGCCTTCTGGCCCCTACGACTGTTTCCCAGCTTGGTGTGGGGCAGCTGGACCCTGGGAGAGGGTGTACACTGGTACCCTCAGCTGCTCTACCGCCTGGGACATCTCTTGCTGGAAGAAAGCAGCTTCCACCCACTGGGCATGTCTGGGGCAGGGAGCTGAGAGGGCCCAATTGCAGCCTTCTTGAAACTGCCATGCTGGATCCAAAGACCTTCCCACCAGAAGCGCTCTGGCTCTAGAAGAGACTTGAGCTAGGAGCAATGGGCCCCATCATCCACTCCAAAGTGGTGAGGCACCATCAAGACTTGACTGGACAGTGCCAGTATTCCTGTTCCCATCTTGGAATAGTGAGCTGGTGAGGGGGTAGGGTATCCTTCGTCCTGGAAACTTTGAGACTCGATTGTCAGTACAATTTTCACATGCCCCTTCCCACCATGAGGAGGCCCCTTATCATCCTGTCTTTGGACTGCTACTACAGTCTTTCTTAGGGCCTGGGTTTCTGACTTCACTGTAGGTAACAGACTGCAGTAGCAAAAGACTCCGCCCATAGGTGGGCTTGCACCTCAATTGATGCTGCTAGATTCCCTGGGAGCCAGCAGGGAGCTGGCTGGACTCATTACTGCCAGGAACTGAGAATGCCACAAGGCTGGGGCAGCCAGCCTGGCCATCCCACAGCGTGTTCTCTCCTCTGACCACACTCCTCCAGACTCATCCCAAGACTGTTGCTATCAGTGGGCAGAGTTGTACGTTCTGGTCAATGTGACCACAGCACCTGGGCCAGGGGAAGGAAGGCTGGATGTCCTTTCCACTCCTGCCCAGGCTAAGTTCCATTCTGCTGAACCACGACCCCCCACCCCCTCCTCTGGTCAGTTTCCCCCACCTTATTTATTGTCACAGAGGGGAAAGCCCATGGGAGAATTTTGGGGATGTTTTGGTTTTTTTCTTCCTTTTGTAATAAAAATTATTTAAGTTGTTAGAGCCGTGGAGTCCAGGGTACTAAATGTGCTGATTTAGTTCAGAGGAAGGCACAGGCTTGCTTTCCTCCTTAGCGTCTAGGAGCTAGCTTTCCTCCTCGGTACCTTCCTCCAAGGACAAAGCTGCAGGATTCCCACTCTGTGCAGGCCCTTCTCACCTACTAGATCTGCAAAGTCCCAGCAGAAAGCTGTGCTCTGCAATGGTAGGGGCTTTGCACGCAGATCCCAAAGTTTGCCCTGCACATAGTTGGACCAGAGAGAGAACTGAAGTAGCTAGTCTGTGGTTCCTACATATCCCAAGAACCACATCAGTGTGCCTTCATCAAGGTGGCTTTCCTGCTAACTCCAGTTCTCAGGGCCTGCCTTTTTTATTCTTCCCTGTTGGTAACACAATATAGAATGAAAAGATTCTGCAGAATTCACATGAACTGGTGCACATTCTGACTTCTTGGGTAAGTCAGGGATTCTTCACAGGGTGGGGAGTTGTCAAACCTCTGAATTACCTGGACAGCTTGCTTAAAGGTGATGCCTGACTTCATCTCTAGGACACTACTTTAATAGATCCAGTGTGAGACCCAGAGACTTATTCTATAAACACCCCAAGCCTGGCAGGCCATGTGTGAACAACACTTTACGAAGCACTGCTTATTCTAGAGAACGCCCAATTTATTGCCAATGCAGGGTAACACCACCCTTCACTTTTCTCAATCCCTCAATCCCAGGGCAAATTTTTGTATACCACTATGGATCACCTAAGATCCCAGGTGAAGCCAGTTAAAATAGGCCAGGCTGACCATGGAGTACTGTGGATGCTGGCCAGTGCTGCTGAGCCAGTTCTCCCTACCTGGCCCTCCATGGGAAGCCACTTGTTAAAACATGCCATTGCTCAGTCTAGCCTTCTGCGGAGACATTGTGATGGAAGGGAAGGGGAATGTAGCTTCAGACTTTACCTTCCCTCTGCCTCTACAGAGGAAAGTTCCAGAGAAAATAGCATTGCTCAGTGTTGGTGACATCTGGGGAACTACATCTCCACTGCTTTAATGCTAACTGCTACCACTTACTGAAGATGAGTATTGCTAGGCACCATTCTAGTCTTTCTGCGTATGACAGCCTCATGTAGCATGCACTTAAAGGTTGCCGTTTGCCACCTAGGAACATACCCAAGACTGCATGGCAAGTGATACTGAGGCAGGAGTGGAATCCTTCCAGCCGGGCTCTTGGGTCTATGGTTGCCACAGAGCTGTTCCTTGGTGAGGATGGGCTGCACCCAGAAGGTCATGCTTAGCATTTAAGGTCTGAAAATCTGCTTTGTCAGCACATCTAGAGTGGCCCCATCTCTCTACAGCAGATTCTCCTCAACCAGGCCAAAATGTCTATGAACTCTCATTGGAAGAAATGAGGTGAAGGTCCAGCTGGGCTTTATTATTATTATTATTATTATTATTATTATTATTATTATTATTTGTTTGGTACAGGGGTCCAAACTCAGGACCTTGTACTTGCCAGGTAAGTGCTTGTGCCACTGAGCTACACCTCCAGCCCACTGAGCTATACCCCAGGCCTAAGTTGTTCTTGTCTATCATTTGCACATTCTATCCTTGTAGACATTCTACCTGGTAGATCAGATTGTCATTGACAGTTGGTGAGCATGGATACATGGAGTGAATAATTCTGGGGGGGGGGAGACAGAGACAGAGACAGAGACAGAGACAGAGACAGAGAGAGAAAGACAGAGACAGGGAGACAGAGAGATTGACTCACCCATGGAGTGTGGCAGATACAAAGTCATTTGCTATCCCCAGATCTTTTACCTCCTCAGGGAACACATTCAGACAGACAAGGCTGCAAAGATTCAGCAAAAAACCCAAAAAAGTTTTAAAAACAGCAACAACTGAACTTAGGCCTTTCTCTGTTACTTTTCTCTTATTGCTGGGACAAAATACTCAACACCCAAAATTAAGGAAGGAATTATTTAGCTCACAGTTCATGGAGGTTTCCATCCATACTCAACTGGCTCCAAGACAGAGTGGCACATGGCAGAGGGTAGCAGTTCTCAGAGGCACAAAACAGTTAAACAGCAAGAACAAAAAGGGAAGAGCAAAATCAGCATTGGCTACAGAGGCAGAGGCAAGCCTCTCTCCCTTCCTTATACTATATTCTGGCTATCTGTGGGTGTAGCTCTCACACCTGCAATCCCAGCATTAGATCATGAATTAATCACAAACTCTAGAAGCTGTCCCATGTCTACATGAGACTTTGGGGGGCAAGTAGACACAAACCATAACAAGGCCCTCAAAAGATTAAACTTAGAAAAGATAAAAGGGAGGCTGGGGCTGTACCTCAGTGGTGGAGCATTTGACTCATGTTCCAGAAGCCCCAGGTTTGAGACAGGAGGATCTCTATTAGTCCAAGCTGTGTAGTGAAACCCTGTACCAAATAAGTAGGAGACCAAAAAAAAAAAAAAGACATTTATTGTATTTCTCCCAGTTCTGGAGGCCAATATTGAGGTGCTGGTATCTAGAGAGGAACTTCGTGCTGTGTGTCCTATAGAGAGAGACTGGCAAGAGAGTTGAAGAAAGCAAAAGGAAGGGGGAAACTCATCTTTCCATCAGGACCCCCATTCCTGTGATCACCAATCCACTCCTACAATATTGGCATGGATCCATTCCCAAGGGGAGAGCCTTCATGACCCACTCTCCTCTTAGAGAGCCCCCTCTAATCACTGTTGCACTGAAGAACAAGTTTCCAGCACATAACTTTGGGGGTTGTATTCAAACCATAGCACCCTCCCGACATTTTAGAAGTACATGGGGAAGAAATGCAAAGGGAGCCCGATAGCTCAGTCCAGCAAAGTGGAGGCCTGGGCCAAAGTCCATAGGTCCCTGGAGAGACAAGGAGGTAGCAAGATCTGGAGAGCTGGCATGCGGGAGACTAAGTGGAAGGATTTCCAACAAGGAGCTCTCCAGCTACCTGGGCAGACCATCCTCAACAGAGGGGCCTCTGCAGGCTGTACTCCCCCAAGCTGTCCTTGCAGTCTGCTGTCTCTTGCTTGGAAAGCCTCGATTATTGCATCCCTCTCCTCTAACTGGAGCCTCAGGGTGCTACATGCAAGAGGACTTCTGACAGGGAGTAGCCCAGAGTTGAGCCGAACCCAAAGCAACAGTCTTAAGCAGCAGGCCTGCTGCTAGCACCTGGCCCTGTGAGAGAACTAAGAATAAGTATCCTCCATTGAAAAGCTTTGGGCTGGGTCTTCAGTGGGGTGAGTAACTTCGGGAACAGAGGCAAGTGGATCATTAGAAGCACAGGTGTAGAGGGAATGTTTGGGGGCATGTTTGACGACTGGACCAATATAGTTGGGGCTAGATGTTTCAGGAGGGGAAACTGAGTCAGCCAGGTGAGGAGGAAGAATGCTGTGTCCCATGGTAGAGGCCGGACTGGGGTGCTCCTTGGAGGAGGGAACCCAGGCTCTACTTCCACCACCTTGGAGGGTGCCCCTGGCAGGGGAATCTTTTCTATTTGCCACAATTCTCTCACCCCGTGCCCTCTGACCCCTGGAGTGGCTGCACCTCCTGGGGCTCGGCCCCACATCCCACACCTACCTCTGGTTCTCAAAGCCTCTTTGTTCCCCAGGCTGAGTTTAGCCAGCGCCGATCTGATAAGGCCAAGCAGAGTAGATAGCAGCCCCACCCTGCACGCAGCCCTGCCCTCAGCCGCTCCTGCTGGCTTTGCACGCACGCACTGCCCCAGCTAGGCACAAGCCAGAGGCCCTCCCCAAGCAGATAGGGACAGGGTTAGATTCTCTCCACTGCTCATTTGTGACCTCTCTTATCCCCCAGAGAAGCAGTATAGAAGAATTATTATCCCCATTTCAAGGATAAATAAATCAAGTTCCAGAGGACAATAACTTGCCCATGCTCTTTCCACCTTCTGGAGCATCTAGCATGAACCAAGAGTGCCAGATGTGTGCTATTTACGTCCTCTTTTTAGTCCTAAAGGTCTGGGAGATCAGCTCATTCCTAAACTTTACTTTGCATATAAGAAACTGAGGTCCCCAGAAATACAAAGTCATTTTCCTAAAATCTTATAGTAGTAAAAACCAGACCAGAGTCCAAGTTCGCTGCAACAGCAAACCCAGAGAGGGAGGAACTGATGAGTCCCCATCCTGGGGGAACTGGAGAAGGTGCTCCTACCCCTCAATCTAGGGATTCTCAGGACTGGGAATGGCTAGACCCTGTCAAAGAGGATGGCCCTGGTGGAAGAGTGTCCCAGACTCCTTGAGCGAACCCAGGACAGAGCATGGAGTGTTTAAAATATATGTCTAACGTGAATCTGGTCTGAGGCAAGATGGGAAAGGGCCATCCAACTTTTGTCTGGTTTACCCTGAGACTGTGTATAGCTTATAGATAGGTATTCTGGCCCATGGCCCAGCTGAACTCCCAGCCAAAAGGCAGCACCCACTGTCAGTCACGGAAGTGCACCCTGTGGACACCCAGCCCAATCAAGCCTTCAGATGACCAGCCCAGATTGCAGTGTTTGAAGCACTCCAAACCTAGCACTGCCTGACCAAGGCCTGACCTCCTGACTCAAAAACCCCTAAGAAACATGAAATAGTTGTTTGGAAAGTTGGCACTTTGGGAGTCATTTCTCACATAGCACAAATAACCAGAAAGAGAACAAATAGAAAAAGTCATCTCCTGAGGCTTTCCAAAAGCCTTTAGCATAAGTTGCTAAAAATGCCTTTTAGAAACAGAGGGGCTGTGAAGCTGGAGGGGAGGTGATGTGCTCTCATCATCCAAAGGGGCAGTATGAGAAGACACTGGAATGGAATATAGTACATTTGGGGCAGATGGAGGCAGGGGCAAAGGAAGGGTTTCATGAACACACCTCTCCACACTCAACACATGTGAGAAAATGTGTGTAACATTCTGGCAGGACATCTGATGACAGCAAACTCCTGAGCAAAAGGGAAGAGGCTTGAGGTGGTTCTAGAAGGAAGCATGTGGACACTGGTAAGAGGAAGTTATATCTAGAGAGTGGGAAGAAATGGTACTCGAGATTTCAGAAACCCATACAGGGTTCTTACAGGGTAGGACAGACCTGGCAAAGGGGTTGACCATTCTTGAGAATGTTGCTGGCCATGTTTTCCCAGAGTGCTCCTGCAGGGAGAAAATGCAGGGCCCTGGCAAGAAGTTCTATGGAGATGAACCAGAAAGCATTTTTTGCCCTAATGAATCCAGATGATTTTGCATCTGGATTCTCCACAAACTTCTGAATGTTGGACTTAGGAACACTTTCAGTAGGCCAATAATGGAGAGTAAGTGTGGCTTGGGGGTGTGATTGAGAGTACAAGGAGAGGGGAGGTTAGGAGATGGGTTTCCTGGTTTCTTCCTTTTAATCCTAAAGAAGAAAAAGATGGGCATGATAAAAATATGGGAAAGAGAAATTTTCAGTGGAGAATCCTGGAAGATACCACTTTAGCTAAGTGATCAAGGTTATAGTAATGCATGCTAATATGTGCCCTGTGCTATGATAGTCAGAAAAGGCCGTAGCACCTCTGTGTTGCAAACTTTAATTACAAGAAACCATCAGGTAAATGCAGAATGAGAAAATGTTCTACAAATAATGGGCAGTATTCTTCAAGAGAATCAAGTTCATGAAAGACAAATAAATACCCCAGAGTGGAGGATAACAAAGAAACCCAACCACTAAATGCCAGGTGAGATCTCGGAGGAGGCACTGGGAAGAAAAAAGACATTTATGGACAAACTTGTGAATGCTTAAATTTTATACTTCTGTCAGTAGTGTTTAGTGCACCAATTTCTTAATTTTAGTAAACATGCTATGGTCATTGGAAGATGTTAATTTTACAAGGGGAAACTGGGATGAATGCTTATGAAAATTCTATTTTTGTGACTCTTTTGTACATTTAATATCAAGTTGAAAACTTTTTTTTATTTTTTTGAGACAGAGTAGTTCAGGCTGGCCTTGAACTAGTTTGTAGTCCATGCTGGCCTGGAATTTGTGGTAATTGCCATGCCTTAGCCTCCCAAGTGCTGGGGAATACAGGTGTGTGCCACCGTGCCTGATTCTCAAAAATTTTTAAATGTTAAAAAAAATTGGTGAAGCCAGGCATTGTGGCACATGCCTGTAATCCCAGCACTTGGGAGACTAACGCAGAAGGATTACTGTGAGTTCGAGGTCAGCCTGGGCTAACCAATGAGATCCTGTCTGAAAAATAAAAAATCTAGTGATGATAGAATCTCATGGGCCAATCAAATGTGGGCTTCCTTACGATACCTGAGTCCAAGCAGTGGTCATGTTATGATACCTTTACACAGCACCTGGACAGAAATGGATTGGAAAAAGTGTTGGAGGAATTAAATAGGATGAAACATGACAGGATATTGATGTTTTTCATTTACTTGGAAATTATAATGAGCTAGTCAGTATGCTAAATTTCATAAATTTTTATCTACTTAAATTCCCAGCCTCTGAGGGTGCTGTTTCCCCTGAGTCTTGAGGAAGTGAAAGAACAGGGTCACACAACTGGTGGGAGGTGGAATTGGAACTCAAATACAGTTTGACGACACCAGGGTTCTTTCTCAACTACTCTATTGTACTGCCTTCCCAGGGATGCCCTCAATCTGTTTATACTGCAAGTTTCCTGGATTAGAGAGTTTGAGGGAGGTGGAATAGAGCCAGGAAGGAGGAAGAGGACTGGAATGTGCTAGAGCTGTCCATGGTGCTGGCGCCTCTCCACACAGGCGGAGAGGCGGAGGGTAGGAGATGGTAGGGTAAGGGCAACAGGGAAAGTCACCACAGAGACAGAGCCCTGCTCAGATAGAAGGGAAATGAGCAGTTAGATGTGATTGACAATCTTCCACTGGTGAAGAGCAATCAAGAGTCGCAGACTTCAAGTTTGAGAGACTTCATATTGAAATGAATAACTGTGCCAGTACCTACCGAGGTAGGGATTTGCCCTACATCTGACCCATAAGTAGCATGTGATAGTTATATTAGTTTTTAATGTCTGGAAGCAGATACCAGTTGGTGTCAATTGGGAAACGGTTATTTCACTCCCCACTGCCATCACTGTTTTTCCAGGCCTGTCTCCAGAATCCATAATTTCTCATGACCCAAGAACTACAGAGTTAAGGCCTCACACTGTGTGGACTTCCGGTCCACTGTTCTGACTATACGATGAGCTGGTGTTCATTTTCATAGGTCAGTGCCTGTACTTTCTCAGCTATTAAATGTTTTGAATACTATCTCCTGTAGTTTCCATCTTATAGACGAGGAAATTGAGAGTTGGGGAGGTTAACAATTTGCCTGGCATATCTTTTTTTTTTTTTTTTTTTGTAGAGCCAGGGATTGAACTCAGACCCTTGTGCTTGCCAGGGAAGTACTTATTCTACTGAGCCATCTCCCCAGCCCCTGGCATACCTTTTAAAAGCTGGAACTAGGACTTGAACTTTCATCTTCTTAGATCAAACTTTATCTCTTTTACCCTCTATTCCCTTGCTATTGACCTGTGTGTTTTTCTCCCCTGTGGTAGAGACAATGAATAGAAAGAGAAAGTTATCTAGGGAACCTGGGGTTGCACAAGAGAGAAAAACCCCTGGTACTTCCCGACAGGTTAGAATCATTTTCTCCGAAGCCATGAATGTTGGTGCATGCTTGTAATTCCAGCACTCAGGAGGCTGAGGAAGGAGGATTGTTGTGAGTTTGAGGCCAACCTGGGCTACATTCTCAAGTTCAAGGCCAGCCTGGACTGCATAGTGAGACCTTGCATAAAAAAAAATCATTGTATTTGAATCTGATTGCTATGGACTAATCTACCCTAAAATCTCTGCCAGTTTGGTGCCTTAGCATCCTTTCAGGCTCAAAGGGACACCAATCTCTCAACACCCTCTACTCCAGCAGCTGCAGAGGACCATGGCCCTCTAATGCATGCTCTGATTCCCAGGCCTGAGCTACCCCACTACCCTCTTAGCCGAAGACTTCTCTCCCTCTCCACTGCAAGCTGGACTGAGAAGACTAGCCCCACCCCTTTCTGAGGCCAAGAGATTCTGTGGGAACACTCACCTCCTCACTTCCTGCCCCACATATATCTTGGATGGAGATCTGGTTCCACAAGCAGCAATCAAGATGCAGCCAGGATCTCAGGGTGAGAGGAAGTGGGAGAAGATGCTACAAGTGCTGGAGCTGGTGAGCTTGTCAGAGGGACAGCTGAGCTCCACTGCAGCATCTCCTTTTTTTTTTAATTTTTTTGACATCAGTTATTTTATTTTAAAGAAAAAAAAATAAAAACAATGGTAAAAAAATCTCAAAACAAGATTTTAGGAGAGTAACAATGGTTAGTACATTGTGTATTGTTACTGCCAAAGTAGTTTCTCATATTACAAGATATAGGCAAAAAATAATAAATAAACAACATAGGTACAACCCTTTTTTTAAAGTCAACAGAAAATGGAAATATACTTTTTAAAGTTTCTAATACTAGGAGAAGATATCATACAATGTCTTTTAAATAAATTGTAAGTCAAAGATACAGTATAAATCTTAGAACAAAAATTAAGATTAAGCAATATTCAGAAAATTAAATGTTTCAAAACAACTGAACTAAGAAAAAGTTTTCATGATAGCAAAGAAGTACTAAGAGTAAAACATAAGATAAATACTGGAATGGCAAGTAAATGACCAGCACTTCTAACAGTTTGAGGATAGGATATCGCACAAAATTCTAGTGTATTGTGGACATGCATAATGACCGTGACAGTTACTGGTGGCTAGGCGTCACTTGTGTAAGTGAGCTACAGCTATTTCTTTGAAATCCACCCTGTAGACTCAGGTGGAATCATGACTCATCAAGTGGAAGAGAAGTCCATTTGTAGGGTGTGCTGATGAAAATATTCTGCTGCTGAACACAAAAGAATAACTGAAAGACTACTATTGTATACCTCTTATTCTCCTTTGTTTAATTGTTTGCCCTATTTGGCAGGTTCTTTCCATTCTCATTCATGGGCTATGATCAATTTGCTCCCTCTCTAGAACATCATTTAGTAGTCTGTGTAGGCTTGGCTTTGTCATCATGAAATTCTTTAGTTGTTCTTTGTCATGAAAATATTTCACTTCTCCATTATATTTGAAAGAGAGTTTTGCAGGATAGATCAGTCTGGGTTAGAATTTGTTTTCTTGCAAGACTTGAAGTACTTTGCTCCATGTTCTTCTTAACTTGATGGTTTGTAAAGAAAAATCTGCCGTTATTCTGATGGGTTTTCCTTTAAAAGTGATCTGTTTCTTTTCTTTAGCAGCTTTTAGTATACTGTTCCTATGCTGGATTTCTGGAATCTTGATTATTATGTGTCTGGGTGTGATTTTCATTGGATTGGTATTATTTGGAGTTCTATAACAGCATCTCCTTTTATCTTGCTCCACCTCAAAGATAGTCTCCTTCTTGGGGAAACAAAGGAGGGTGTGAGAGGAGGAAAACTTCTCCTTTCTCCAAGTATGCTGGGAGCAGCTGAGAGCTGGCAGGAAGGGAAGATGCTCAGAGATCTGAGTGGTTCATTTATGGCAACCTCACATTTAAAGATTTAAAGAGTGACTTTCTTGGGGGGGGTGTACACGCGCGCATGCATGTGCGTGCATGTGTGTGTGTGTATTCACTGACTCCATTTTATCTAATCTTCATATTGAATTTTGAAAATTATCCCTAAGACACATGAGAAAATTAAGGCTCAGGAAGATTATGTGATTTTTCCAAGGCCATACAGCTGACAACAGTTAGGATTAGTCCCAGGTCCCCATGATTTCCTTGGCCAAGGTGTTCTCTACTACACAGAGGTTCTGGAGCATGAGAAAGTATTTGAAGAGAAAACTCAGCAAAGATATTTTCATGTGTGCTGAAACCCACATCACTGGGTGCACTTTGTCTTTCTTCTCCCCCACCCCCAGGTTCTAGAAGAGGAGGGCCTGAGGATGTCTTCCACACATCCTTCTTCTTTTCTCCCACATCTTGTTCCTCATCAATTTCATGAATCAGCATTCATTTTTGTTCAAAGCCTTAAACCAAACAGCATCTCCTGCTGTGGTCTTTTCTGAGTCCAAGGAAGACATGAGGAGGAGGACCCAGGACCCATTATCTCCCACAGGTTCTCGGCACCTAAAAAAGAGACTTACAATACAAGTCCAGCTTCTGCTTCCTCTTTCCCAGGCTCATCCCCCAGCTATGCCTAATGCTGGCCCTGACCCTGACCCTGACCCTGACCCTGACCCTGACCCTAGCCCCCTGGGCAAAGTCTAGAAGGCAGAGGCTATGCTGGGAGTCTCCACATCATTTGAAATCACTGCTGGCAGAGCTACCAGGCAGCATTTAGAATCATATGGAAGCAGAGAGAGACCACAAAGGCCAACAGGAGGTGTCATCTCCTTTCATCACCTCAAGTCCAGAATCCATCAAGGTATGACAGGAGAGAACTCTGGAGGTAAACTCTTCCACTGTGAGGTGCAAGCGTGCCATGCTACTAGGGTGAAGTTTCCCTCCCTGTCAGGGTTTTCTTACTCGGATTCCTGAGGTCCTCACCAAACCCTGTTTTCAGGCTCAGCGCTCCTTATTTCCTTTTGGCCTACAAATGGAAATGCCCCTTTCTACCGCTAAGATCCGAGTCAGTCCACTTCACAGAGAACATGAGGAGATACAAAAAAGAAATCATTATAGAAACTATAAACAGCACAAAAGCCATGATGTTCAAAGTACAAGTTTCAGATTCTGAGAATTCCATTAAAAGCAGTAAAGCACTCATTGAATTCCACATTCCTTAATCTATGAAAATTCCAGGCCTGATCATGCGGTGTAACTCAACAGAGCCCCTGGCCTGCCCCATTCCCTCCAAGCTTGCCTGCCTCTGGCCACGTGCTCTCCCACAGCCAACTCAGGTGACTTGGTATCTCAGTCTATCTTTCTCTTTCACAAGTTAAATCCCAAACTTTCAAAATGAGAATTTATTTTTTAGGATTACCTTGACTAAGCTATAGCCCCATAACCACACACTCCCTCTTCGCTCTGAGAGGAAACTGCAACACTGTTGGAAGCAGTGAAACATTTTTAATGAACTTTAAGTTTTTGAGTTTCACCTACTATGACTTATGTCTAGATATCCCAGCCCCCCAAAGCCTCATGCAGTCATAGGTGGGGTTTTTTCAGAGGTGGCTACATCTTGAGTGCAAAATGCTGTGACTGAGGGTGTGTGGCTATTACAACGGTCTACTAAGGGGTTTGACACCACCCTATGCTCAGCAACTAGAGTACACAAAGGGCAGAAAGAAGCTTCTAAGGTCCCTTTTGCTACTTTCTGCCTGACACAAACTGTTTCTCCTCTGTGAGGCCTGTCTGCTGCACCACCCTGCTTTGGAGCCAGCAGACTATGGACTGAAATCTCTACAAACTGAGCTAAATAAACTTCGCCACCTTTTACTTTGAATGTTGGGTATTTTGTCTCAACCAGGAGAAAACTACTACGCCTAGTTAATCTTCATCAAAGGAGATCCTTCTTCCCCCAAGGCACACGCAGACAAATGAACAAATGGGCTTCCAAAACTCTTCTTTATGTGTACGAATTTCTTTCTACTCTGACCTTAGGATCCCACCAGAACAGTTAATTTGTCTTGGTGCTGGGCCAGAAGAATGCTGGGAGATGACCAAGGACACCAGCAAGGTATGCAAGTAAAAAATAACTAACGGCTGTTTTCAAGTTAACAATTGTAATCACAGGAATGAGGTTTGATTCCGTGACAACACCCTGTGGGAGAGGACAGGAATGACTCTCACTCTGGTGTCAAATTCCTACGAATTTGGTCGTCAGTTTAATTTATGACTGCTGGGACTTACTGGTAATTAAGGGAACTTATATAAATAATTTCAGGTTAAGACTAGTAAAAAGCTTGCCGACTAACGTAGCAGGGGAGGTCAGAGAAACAAAACGGAGGATTATGGGGATTAAACATCAGTATCAGAGCCAGGAGTGTAGCTTGGTGGTAGGGCACTTGCCTAAAATGAAGGAGGAGGGGAGTTCGACCTCCAACACCGCAAATAAAACGTGCAAGGGAAAAGAAAAAACAGAGAGCGAGCGAGCGAGAGAGAGAGCGAGAGAGAGGGAGGGAGGCAGGGAGGCAGGGAGGCAGGGAGGCAGGGAGGCAGGGAGGCAGGGAGAGGGAGGAAAGCAATCCATCCATCCAGCCAGCCAGCCCGCTAGCCAGCCAGCAAGCCAGCCGTAGGCTGGGTCTTCGCGCCTTTGGGGCTTGACTCACTGGGGTTGCCGTCGTTGCTTTGGGATACCAGAAGACGCCACATCCTGCGCGTCCTGTATCTATGGAAACAACAACATGGCGGCGCTGTGAGTTTAGAGCGTTGGTCAGAATTGCAGCAAGTAGCGAAAAAAAGTGTTCGTCTTGGCAAAGCGCCTCCTGTGGGACGGACGTCGTGGCCTGGAGTACCCTCCATCTTCTCACAGAGCCCCGTGGGACTGCGACTCTGATCAGACCGGAGATCCTGAAAACAAAGGAAGAAATAAGTATATTTTGTTTCCTTCATTTTACCTGTTTATTTCTCAGCTCTACATGACTACCTACCACTTGTTTACTGCTTATCTTGGGAATTTTTAAGGTTGGATATTATACAAATAAAGGAATCTAATGATGTATTTTTCTAAATCTTTAAGATTAGAAAATTGGCAGAGAGAGAGAGAGAGAGAGAGAGAGAGAGAGAGAGAGAGAGAGAGATTACCTCCTGGTCTCTTTATCATGATTTGGAAGTGTGAAAGTTATGATTATTAATTATAGCAATACAGGTTTGTTTAATGCTTCGTCAGATCCCCTATTTCATTCAAACTTCATGTAACTGAAATAATAGGAGAACCCTCATTTGACAGGGGAAGAGACTGAGGCGCACGAGAGGAAGATACTTGTCTATCCGGAGAGTCAGGAGAGAAACTCCAGCTTTCTTCCTTTGCCCTGGGGCTCCCTAAGCCTGGGCTCCACTGCCAGGGCAGAGAAAGTCAGAGAACCAAACCAAGCAGTGTGGGATGAAACATGGAGCCTGCTGCGCCATCATCTCACGTCTCTTCTGTGCAATTTCTGGGATAATTTTATGTGTTGACTGGAGACTCTTTTCAGAACCCTAAGGTGTGAGCTTTCTGTAGAATCCCCTGAAGTCAAAGAGTAGGGACAGGACTGCAAAGCCACTGATGGGAGAAAACTGAAATAGGACTCTGCTCCCGGCCTCCCCAGCTTGTGTTTCTTGGATTCCATCTAAACATCCACTTTACAGCTGAAGGTAAGAACTCTGCCTGTCTGCTCCTGTGTGTAGCACAGTGCCTGCTACATGGTAGGCACTCAATAAATGCTTTGTGGATAACTTGAGTGAGGAGATCTAAGATCAACCCCCCCAGTGGGTTTGGAGGGCCCAATAGCAGCAACTGAGTCAACAGACTCTTGTTCTAGATTGCAAGGGAGGAAATGGGAGTGTTTGCAGGAAGTGTATAAATCCTAAAGGGGATCATAAAATTGCTTATTAAATCTGAATACATTATAATAAGGGATGGAATCACAAATTTAAAAAGGGAGAATTTTAGGATTTAAAAAAGGCAAGTCACATATAATCACAAACTTTTGTAGGGATTACAACACTTGTGAAGACTTTACAATGCTGTGTGGTACGTAAGTTGTCTGCACATATCAGTAGAATTTGATACTACTTTTGAGATTTTTATTTGAAGAAGAAAGGATATTGAGTAGTCTTGGTAGTACTGACTAGTCTGAAAACTATACAAAAGTTCAAGATAGTTGTCCAATGTGGTAGCCACTGGCCAAATGTAGCTACTGAGCATTTGAAATATGGACTGTCTCAATTGAGATGGGTTATATGTATAAATGCATACTGTTTCAAAGCTTTAGTACAAGAGAGAATGTAATATATCCCAATAATCTTATGCCATTTCATATCGACTATAAAGGGAAATTAGAACTATTTTGAGGAAGTCAGCCCAGAGGTCTGCAAATTATTTCCATGTGTCCCTGAGCAGAGCTGGCCACAGACTGAGTGTGGAAATTGCTATGCTCTTCTATAAGCTATAAATTCACACATGGGTGGGGCCCGGGAGATGGCTCAGTAGAATAAGTGCTTGCCTGGCAAGCGCAAGGGTCTGAGTTCAATCCCCGGTTCTGCAAAAAAAAAAAAAAAATCACACATGGGTATGCAGCTAAAGGAACAGGAGCCATTAGTTGTAGATACTTTGTGTCCTTTCTATATAAATATTTTTAGATGGGGTCTTGCTGTGTAATTCAGGCTTGCCTTAAGCTTGTAGTGATCTTCCTGTCTCAGCCTTTCTAATGCTGAGATTACAGGTGTAAGTTGCAGTGCCTGGCTTTTGTGTCCTTATAGCAAAGTTGAACACCTTTGTGGACATTTGGTGAAAGACCATTTCGAACATACGTATAGCGTGCTATCCATGCTATACTTGGCATGGAATACGCGCATATGTTTTTGTATAATTTTCAACTGTAGCCCATCCAGGGGCCTCTCTACTCAAGGTTTGTTTGTTGGTTGGTTGGTTGGTTTATTCATTCATTTTTGCAGAACTGGGGATCAAACCTAGAACCTTCACACTGAGCTACATTCCCCAGCCCTTTTTTGTATTTTTAATTTTGAAATAGGGTTTTGCTAAATCATTTAGTTGTCCAGTTGGGCTGGAACTTGAGAACCTTCTGCCTCAGCCTCTTAGAATATGGGGATTGCAGACATGTGCTACCACACCCAGCTCTGTTGATTTTTTTAATTGGTTCATTTTTTATTGAATGTTTATTTTAAACTTGTACTACAGGGTGTAGTTCTGGAAGAGGACCCAAGAAGACCCAAGAAACTGGTCTGGGAGGGGCATGGGAGGTGGGCCTTCTTGCAAACCCATGTTTTGTGTGCTTTGCCAGGGAGCTTCATGACTCACCACTTAGGAAAACCCTAGACCATGTGCCCAGTCTCATTTTTCATGTGTCACCATGTGCTTCTTGCCAGACCCAAGAAATAGGCCTTCTTCTCCATCTCAGTGATAGTCATGGTGAGGTTTCCCCATCACCTTCTCTTTTTCATGTCCTTCCTGGGCCCCCTGTGTGCTCTCAGTTTGACTCTCAGCCTGATTGGGCAGGAGCTCCTCACTTAGCTAGAGTGTACCTCTTGGATTCATGTTTCAGGTGCCCCTCACACCTGGGGAACCCCAGGCTCCATGATGAGGCCCACGGACAGCGGTCCCTATACTGGGGACTCCGGTGGATCGTGCCTGAGTGCCAGCACAGTGGCTGTTCCCACCATCGATGGCAGCAGCGTGGGCACGAGTGCTTGCAGCAGCAATTTCAGTGCCCAGGTGAGGACCTGGTTAGGGCAGTGGAACAGGGCGGGGCCAGGCAGGGCTTGTGGGTTGAGAATCTTAGGGAGCTGCCTCTCCCATCCATAGTGAGCACTAGATCCTGTATAGACGAAGCCTCAGGTAGACTGGAGTGCCAGCAGCAGCGAAAGTGCCACAAGGGTTCTAGGAGGCACAAGCTGGAGGCTAGGCTGGTAGCCAGTGTTTCCTCCTTAGAAAGTTCTTTTGGCCTCAACCCCTAGGGCTTTGTGTCTGACCAGTGTGTAGACATTGCTTACTTTTTGCAAAAGGTGTCATTCTGTAACAGTGCAGCCATCCAGGGGCTGACCATGCAGCATGACTTATGCTTGGAGCCGTGTGAGTCTGCGCTGTGTGGGTGGCATGTGCCTCCTTAGATGCAGTGGTCTTTGCATTCATTTGACCCTCTGTGGGATGAGGGGTCAGTGGAAGGCGCCTCACACTCCACCTGTGCCTACTGGGCCTGCTCACTCCCCTTTGGATTCATTCTGCCTTTGCCCCTCTGCTCCGAGCTGGCAGGTGGCTGGAAGGTGAGTGGAAGGGAGAAGCCAGGTATTTCTTGTTTTTTCTCTGCTTTTGATGATGCCTGTATCAGCAGCTGCATCTTCCTGGTGGCTCCGGTTCTTGCCAGGCCCCAGGACTTCATTAGCCTAGTGGCCTCTCTTCCCTTGCATGTGTTGGCTGATTCCACTTTGCTGCTCATAACTGTACATTAAATCCCTGTTTTAATCATCAGGGTGGTCTCTACTTGACCGATGCAGCAACTGGTATTTATAGTAAATTATCCACCCTCATCCATGCCACCTTTGCTGTATGGACAAGCAGGAAAGAATACATCATATTGGCAATCCAGTACTCTCTGTAAACATTGAAATTGAGACTAAAATGTCCAAGAGAGAAAGGATTGCTGGTCTTGTTCACCATTGTAGTTCTAGCACCTAACACAGAGACTGGTGCATAATAGTCACCAAATATTTGTGGAATGGATGACTGCATCCTTGTATCATATAACAATAGACAAGCAATACTTGGTCAAAGATGAAAGGGCAGTGAGCTGAGTGTCCATGGCATGGCCATGCCAAGAAGAAATACCTGGCTTATTCCTCCTCCACCTTCTGCCCTAGGGGGTCTCACCCTCTGTCCTTAGATATGCAGTGGGATAGAAAATATGGTGACTGTTTAATTATAAAATATTTATTACAGTAAAAGACACATTGCCATTACTCGCCCAAAATATTTCTCCTCGCTTCAAACACTTTCTGAAGCAGTTCTGGGTGTCTTCTTTCATGAGTGTCTTTAGCTACACTGTCACAGTTGTCTTGAGATCCTGAATCAGTTTAAAACATTGACCTTTCATGGTCATTTTAACTTTGGGGAAGAATCAGAAGTCACATGGCACCAGTCATATGAACAGGGTGGCTGGTAATGTTTTTACAAATCTGCCTTTCCCCTGGATGTCACTTGGCAGCAGCATTCACTGTATTTTTGATCACAGCTGGTAAAGATGTTTGTGAAGGAGGACTTCCAGAACTACTTCAGAAAGTCATAAGATATTTTTCTTTTTAAAACTTTATTTCAAAAAAAGAAAAGAGTGACCAAAAAAATGCAGTGTGTTAGAAGGGAGGTGTTTTGAAAAAGATTTATAGCAATGTGTTGGGTTTGTTTTTTTTTTTTTTTCACTGAAATAGATTTTTTTTTACAAATTTGAACATTCACACTTCCTTCTTTTCTTTTCTTTTCTCTTTCTTTCTTTCTTTCCCTTTTTCTTTCTTTTTGTGGTACCTGGGATTGAACTCAGGACCTTGCACTTGCCTGGCAAGCGCTTATGCCACTGAGCTATCTCCCCAGCCCCTGCTGCACACTTTTTATCATACCACATAGATAGGTGTTGTGGACCAGCCAATCAGGAAGACCTTGTCTGTTACAGGCAGGGAAACACTGGCACACTGCATCTCTGGCATTGCCAGGATCAGCACCCAGAGGTGCCCCAGAAGGGCATGGGTGGAGCTCAGTTGGGGCATATCTGATCCTTCCTCAGTGAAGGATGGGAGAGGAGCCCATCCTATGATCTGGGGAAGTCCTGGGATGGATCATTGAAGCTGGGAGAGGTTTCTGCAGTGAGGAGCAGGATAAGGAGGAGGGAGAAGAGAAAGAAGAAGAGGAGGAAAAGGAGGAGGAGGAAGAAGAAGAGGAGGAGGAGGAAGAGATAGTGGCCCAGAAGGAAAGGTATCTGAGGGTACACAAGGAACAGAACCAACCAGTGAAGGCTGCATGTGTGTGCTGAACAGAGCTGGCTGGATGGGTGGCCCTTCAGTGGCCAGGGCTGTGATAGGCAAATCATTTCAGTAAGCTTGGAAGAAGCAATATCTGACTCCAGGGTTTGCCTGCTCCCCACCCTCTGTCCCCAGGGGAAATCCCAAGTGTGAGGGGTGTCATCATTCATACTTGCTGGAGGCAGGGAGGTCATGGTCATTCTCTGGGTCTGTGTCCTGCTCTGCTCACAAAAACCTTCCTTTTCCTCTTTGCCTGCCACCCTGCCAGCCTGCCAGCCCCCTGGACACCCAGGTGTGCTCCTCTCGGAAGCAGGACAGAGTGAAGAAGAGGGTTTTCTGGGGCATCGAAGTAGCTGAGGAACTGCAGTGGAAAGGCTGGGAGCTGGGGAAAGAGACCTCGCGGAACCTGATTCTGAAAAACTGCACCTTGAAAATTCAGAAGATGAAGTATAGGTACCACATTGAGGGCCCCAGGGACCCAGCTGCCGAACTCTCCAGCCCCAAACAAGGCTCCCTTTAAAAATTACTTTTAAAATGTTACATAAAATCAGAAGAATGTTCAAAACTTGCACAGTTAGAAGGATTCTGCCAAGTGGGATTCAAGGGACCACATGAGGTCATGGAATGGTGACAGTGTGGTCCGCAGGTATGGGGCACCTGCTTTGGGCATGCCTTCTCCCCCATGCAGAGACCTACACTCTTCCTTTTGTGTGAATGATTTACCTTATCTCTCTCTCTCTCTTTCTGTCTCTCTGTCTCTCTCTCTCTGTCTCTCTGTCTCTGTCTCT
>NW_004524672.1:9997123-9998391 GCF_000260255.1 Octodon degus
TCTCTTTCTCTCTCTCTCTCTCACACACACACACACACACACACACACACACACACACACACACAAGACCTTTCTGTAACTATTTTTGAATCAGGATTTAGTTGAACCTCTAAAATAAGCTTGAGGAGAACAGAGATCATTAAATGCTAAATCTCTTATTCCATGAATACACTGGATTCCTACAGATCCTTTGATTTCTTTTATGTCGTTCAATAAAGTTTAAAATTTCCTGTAAACATCACCCATGTTTTAAGTTAGCTTTATTCCCGAGTATCTAGTGCTCTTGACAATGGTGGATGTGATATCTTAAAATTGTTTCGATTTTCTGTTTGTTGCTGGGTTTTATTGTTTTTATTTTTATTTTTTAATGTAGTTGGTACAGGGTCTCACTACTCAGCTTGGACTCGTAGTGATCCTCCTGTCTCAGTCTCCCCAGCACTGGATTACAGGCTTGCGCCACCACACCAGGTCTCAGTGGTGGCTCAGTGTGCCCAGGGGCAGGGCCAGCATAGCATGTGGTCCAGGTTGTTGCTGGTTTTAAAAAAATGCTCTTTACTTTGTGAATGGGTATTACACCCAACAATCTTGGTAAAGTCTATTAAGTCTATAAATTTATTTGTTGTCTTCTTTTCTAGCATATTTGTATTTTATGTGGAAAATGGCATCTTTCTTTACTTGTTTTCAACTTTTGTATTTTTTCTTCCTCTGTCTTTCCTTACTTTACAGTGAAACAGCAAAGTCTGAACGGAAGTGGTCTAAGGTCTCTGAGCTTTGTTCATGATCTCGAAGCCAGTTCTTTTTATTTTTTATTTTTTTGGCAGAACCAGGGATTGAACTCAGACCCTTACACTTGCCAGGGAAGCACTTATTCCACTGAGCCATCTCCCTGGCCCCTGTTCATGATCTCGAAGTGAACGATTGCAATGTGTCACCAGCAAGCTGGATGTTTCCTGTAGACTTCTTTTCTCTTCCTTTCTTTTCATAAGGAAGATAAGGATGTTCTTTTTTACCCATATTTTGTGCTGAAAGTTTTTCTTATGAACATGTTGAAGTTTATCTAATTTTTAAATTGAGGTTATCATTTGATCCCTCTTGTTAATATGACAGATTATAGTAACTGATTTTTTTGTGTCAAACCAGCCATGTATTTTTTTAATAATCCCAATGGATGTGACTATGTGTTCTATACTTGCTAAATTCTTCTTGATATTATTTTGTTTCTAAGATTGGCCTATAGTTTTTTTAATAGCTATTATTTTATTTTATTT
>NW_004524672.1:9999237-10060792 GCF_000260255.1 Octodon degus
TTTCTTTCTTTCTTTCTTTCTTTCTTTCTTTCTTTCTTTCTTTCTTTCTTTCTTTCTTTCTTTCTTTCTTTCTTTCTTTCTTTCTTTTTCAGAACCGGGGATTGAGCTCTGGCCCTTGTGCTTGCCAGGCAAGCACTTATTCTATTGAGCGATCTCCCCGGCCCCCATTTTATAATTTGAGTCAGTTTGATGAGAGGTTTTCCTAGCAATATGTTTATTTCATCTAAACTTAAACATTGGTTGGTAAAGAGTTGCTGACGGTACTGTCTTGCTAATATTTGAAGAGTCTGCAGCATCTATGGTTCTGTCCTTCACTGCATCCCTGGCACCCCCCTTCCTGGCACTGGTTTCCTGACTCACTGCTCAGGGCCCTTGTTAAACAGGCTAACTTGTCCCCAGCTGTGTCCTCACAGGCCATCCAGTGTCCCCATCAGAGGCACAAGCGCTGCTCCTTTCTCTTCTGAGTGGTCTGTGAGAACACAAAGAGGTGGAGAGGTGGTTCCTCCAGTGATTAGCCCCGTGTGCCCCCTTCCACACACTTGTCATCTTTTCTTCTGTTGCCCTAAGGACTCCAGGCCCCTCGGCTTGGGGGCTTCTCCAGGCTTCCTGCTTCCTCATTGCTCTGAGCTCATGCTCTGGTTCCTTCCTGCAGGCCTCCCAAGACCAAGTTCTTCTTCACGGTCATCCCTCAGCCCATCTTCCTGAGCCCAGGCCTAACCCTCACGCTCCCTGTTGTCTTCCGGCCTCTGGAGGAGGTAAAGTCCACCAGGGCACAGGGGCAGAGACCACAGAGCAGGAAGCAGGACCAGGTAGCAAGGGGGCTCCCCTCCTCCCCTCCATGCACACATCCTGCCAGCTACGTCTAGATCCCCAGCTCCGGAAGTCCTCCCAGAGGCTCAGACCCCAGTCTCCTTAGGCAGAAAGGTGCACCCCGAGAGACAGGGGCTAAAGTCTATATTACTGTGTTGCCATTAAAGAACCCTAGGTTTCCCATAAATCTCCTCAAAATTCTTTGCAAGAAAATTATATGGAGATGGGGGTGGGATGGGGAGTGAGTCTCCCCGTGTTGCCCAGGATGACCTCAAACCCCTGGATTCAAGCACTCTTCCTCCCTCAGCCTCCCAAGGAGTTGGGTTTACACAGGTATATTCTACCATGCCCAGATCCTCCACATCCTTTGTTCCCCACCAAAGAGGCCTTGATGACCTAGACTAACTCAGTGTAGGAGTACAGGAAGTGATGGTGAGCCTTGGCACAGGCCACTGATCAGCAGATGTGGTGGGGGGATGACAGAGGGCAGTAGGATACCATCTGGGTACCATTGACCACTGACTACCGCTCCCTCTTCTGCTTCAAAGAAGGAGTACATGGACCAGCTGTGGTTTGAGAAAGAAGAGGGGATGTTCAGTGTGGATCTGAGGGCCACCCTGCCCTACCACAAGCTGGTCTGCCCACCATACCTACAGCTGCCCATGTGTGCTATTGGGGACACAGTTGAAGCCTGGTTCTGCCTGGACAATGTGGGGTGAGTGGGCTGCTGAGACCCAGCGGTGGCAGGAGTGTGCTCTGGGGAGAGGGTTCTGGGTGTATGGGGGGGTGCACATCTTCCATGGGGAGTGGAGATGGCTTCCCAGAGCCTCTCTGCCTGACCCATCCCTGCCTCCTCCAGGGACCTGCCTACCTTCTTCACCTGGGAGTTCCCAAGCCCATTCCAAATATGCCCCACTACGGGGCTGCTGGAGCCAGGTCTGGCCTGTAGGGTCAGGGTGACCTTTCAGCCCCTCATTGCTGTCATCTATGAAGTCCAGGCCATGTGCTGGTATGGGGAGGGCAGCAGGCAGAAGAGCAGCATTCGGCTGCAGGCTGTAGGTGAGGCCCAACACCCCCCCGTCCTCTCCTGAGTCTCATGGCCTATGTGTGTCCCTGTGTGCCCTGGTGTGGCCCTGCAGGGCCTCCTCACAGCCTCCTACTCTTGTCTCAGCACCCAGGTCTTGCTTTTATTTTGTTTATTTTGCCTGCCGTCACGTCTTACACTAGTTCTTCCCCAGGACACATGCCTTCTAGGGGCTGCTCAGCTGGGCCACAGAGGCCCGAGCGGGTTCCCTCCAAGAATTCCCCATCTCTGCCCCAGCTAAATGTGCCCAGCTGCTGGTGAGCATAAGGCACAAGCAAGCAGGGGACCAGGATGCCGAGGACTCTCAGAAGCTGTTGCACTTCGGTTCTGTTGCTGTGGGCTGTACCGCCGAGAGGCAGATCAAGCTGTATAACCCATGTGCGGTATGCACAGGTTCTGGGAGGGAGGAAGCAGGGCTCAGGGGCCTCAGGACTGGCTGCCCTTCAAATCCATCCCCTTTCCAGAATGCCCCCCTTTCTCCACGCCTTTGATCTCAAGCCTTGGGTAACCCCTGTGTGCTCATGTGCACATTGTCAACAGCCATCAACAACCTGCATTTCTCCTCCTAGCTGGGGCTGGGCTCTGGATCCTCTGCCCACTCCCACCCACCAGGGGACTCCTAGAACAGCCCCAGAGGGTCCTGACTGTAGGACCATAGCTGTACCCCAAAGTATCTTTGGAAGAAGGAACAAGTGCCTCCCACTGGGCAGCCCAAGGCAGGCTTCTTCCTTCTGGTGGAGGCAGCTCCGTCACTCTGGCCAGCGGGCATAGGCTGGATGCCAGCTGCCTCACCCCTCTGCTGGGTCAGTTGGTACCATGCACAGACTGTCTGACCCTGTGACCTTGCCCTTTGCTCCTAACCTGGCCCTGCAGGTGAATGCCTCCTTCAAGATTGAAATGGCCACAGACATGCTGACCAAAGACCAGGCCTTCTCATGTTCCCTGAGCCATGGAATTGTGCCCCCAGGAGAGAAGAAAAACGTGTCAGTGTTCTTTCATCCCAAGACCGTGGGCAGCAGAGCTATAGACTACTTCTTCATCACACCTGCTGGCAGTGCCTCCCAGACCCTGCTCCAGGTTGTTGGTTTCAGTACAGGTACTGGCAGCCTGCGGACGCCACACTTCCCAGGGCAGGAGCAGCCCACAGTGGATTCCCAAGAGCTCAGTGCCTGCTCCTAAGAGGCCTTCCTCCTGGCCCCTCAGCCTAGGTGTCTGGTGCCCCCTGGTGGCCTAGTAGGGAAGCATTTTGGACAGTTGGTGATGCCAGCTTTCCATCACCACTAGAAATTGTGTAACTGCACTCACACCACAGGGGCCCTGAGCTTATCAGCCTGACCATCTGTCTCCAGGGTCCCTCCAAGAAGTGGTCCTCCAGACATATTTCTGAGACACCTAGATGGCAGGGCACACTCACAAGGACCTGTCTCTTATGCCCAGGTCCTGCTGTGTCCCTGCAGCACTACTGCATCAACTTTAGCTGGGTCAACTTCACAGAGAGCTCGGAGCAGACCCTGTGGATTGAGAACCAGTCGGACTGTGTGGCCTACTTCCAGTTTGCCATCGACTGCAAGGAGAGTGTCTTCAGCATCAGGCCCCACTTTGGAACTCTGGTGGGCAAGGCCCGTATGACCCTGCACTGCACCTTCCAGCCCACTCACCCCATCATCTGCTTCCGGCGGGTGGCCTGTCTCATTCATCACCAGGTGAACCGAGGGGAAGAGGCAGAGTTGGGGGCAATGCTGAGGGGTAGTGGCTCCTCTAACTGATGGGCAACTACGCAAGGAAGACAAGGTGTGCTGGGCACTCCCTGTGTTTTGGAACTTATGTGGCTGCCACCCTGGGCCACCTCTCCTTGGGCTTTTGGAAGCAGAGTGTGGCCAGGTGCACACAAGGTTCACTCTCAGCCAGGTGGGTATGGCAAACTTGCCCTGACTGCTGCCAAGCCAGAGGCTTTGCTGCTGCTGATGCCAGTGAGAGGGGGAGACAGATATGTGGACATCAGCCCACAAAATGTGCAAGACAGGGAGCTCTGGGGCTAGAACCTGAACCCAGGGCCCAGGATAAGGTCATACACATAGTGTACTGACCTCTGTGACCTAGCTAAGATAGCAGCGAGGGGCTGAGACCTAGCACCTACAGAGCTGGTGCCTGGGCTCTGGGCTGTGTCACCCTTTTCCAGTCCTCACACAAGTGCAGTATAGGCTCAGGGAAGCCTTAGAGCAGGATATAGAACTGACCCAGTCTCTGCTGCCTGAGGGAGGGCCTGAATGCTGCGCCCATGGGTTCCTGGCTGCCCATGCTATAAGATGGGCAGTAGAATGCCCAGGTGCCATGCCTAGAGGGAAGAAGGGCAGGCAGTGGCTGAGCGTCCCATCCTTCTCCTGACTCGCTGTGAGCTCCATTAGCCAGCCAGGCTGCTGTGAGAGGCTCCCTCCAGCCGTCCTGTTGTCAGTGTCATCTCATCTCCCATGTGTCCTTAGTTCAATCCCCAGCACCCGCTACACATCAACAAATGTTGCAGGACCCCCTGTACCTGGACCTGATTGGGACCTGCCACTCGGACAGCACCAAGCCAACCGTCCTGACCCCGCAGCACCTCAGCTGGTATCGAACACACCTGGCACGGGGCCTGACGCTCTACCCTCCTGACATCCTGGCTGCCATGTTGAAGGAGAGGACACTGCAGCAGGACAGAGATGGGACCCTCATGCTGCCCCCCGAGGTATCTGGCTCCCTCTGGGCCCCAGTGTGCAGGCCCTTCCCAGCCTCCTGCAATTCTTGGGCAGTCCTATGTCCTCATAGCTCCGTGGATACCACTGTTGTTGGGGTGACCTGTGTGGAGTTTCTGCAGCCTTGTTGAGAGAGGAGGGGCAGGAGGGCAGGGGCAGGAAGAACGGCAGCTGGGCCCACCCTTGTTAATCTCTATGCAGGATATGGAGGAAGCTAAAGCCCCACAGCACCCTGATATTCCCCCCATGATGGAGTACTTCTTCGATGGCACCAGGGATATGGCCATCTTCCCCCCACCCGTCAGTGTAGAACCTGCTGAAGTGGACTTCGGTGGCTGCCCTGGGCCCAAGGCCCCCAGCCCTGCCCCACTGTGCCTGAGAAACCACACCAAAGGCAAGATTACAGTGGTCTGGACACGAAGGTCTGGCTGCCCCTTCTGGGTGACCCCAGACACCTTCGATGTGCCCCCACTCAAGTCCATGGCCATGCGTCTGCACTTCCAGCCACCCAGCTCCAATTGCCTCTGCGCTGTGGAGCTCGAGGCCTTCGCCGTCTACAAGGTGTGTGTATGTGTGTGGGTGCTTTGGGAAGGCAGTGCTTGGCCTGGAGCCCGAGGGCAGGGTGGGGGTGGAGGGAATAACAGAGGGCACTGCAGGACCTACCTTCCACGCCAGGATTCTCCCACCCTCTCTTGGACTGGACTGCAGCCCTCACTGCCTTGAGACTCTCCCAGGCCCACAGCCCAGCTCTGTGGCCCCTATGTCTCATTCATGGGCGGCCTCCCTCTTGTCTGGGGAAGAACCAGGCCTGGATCAAGCCTTTTGGGAAATTTGGTGCCCAGGAAGTAGCTCCCTGGGGCTCTTGCCTAGTGGGTTTCTGGCTTCTCTTCTAGTTCTCGAAGTTAGAAAGTGGTCTCTTTAAAGCAGGGATCCCCAAACCCTGGCCACAGAGTGATGCTGTGGCCTGTTAGGAACCAGGTGACACAGCAGAAGGCAAGCAAAGCTTCATCTGTATTTACAATCACTTTCTATCACTGGCATCACTACCTGAGCTCTGCCTCCTGCCAAGTCAGTGGCAATGTTAGATTCTCTTAGAAGTATGAACCTGGATGTAAATTATGCATGCAAGGGACCTTTGTTGTGTGCTCTTTATGAGACTCTAGTGCCTGGTGATCTGAGGTGGACCTGAGGCAGTGATGTTAGTGCTGGGGAGCAGCTATAAATACAGAGTAACAGCAGCAGAGAAGTTTGACTGCACAGAGGTTATAGTAAATCGACTGCCTGCAGACTCATATCAAACCCTAAGAGTGAGTGGCAAGTTACATTTAAGCTGCAACTGGTGGCAGGCTGTGGAGAGGCGAGTTGATGACTTCAGTGGTTCAGCTGCATGTGGAAGTGGGTTTTAAGTCAGAACCCAACACTTACTTTAGACCACACGTGACCTGCCCACTTTATTTGCAACTTCCATCCACAACTCTTTCCCACACTTATGTCGGTCACAGTTTTGATAGCCCACAAGCTAGTCCTGACCCAAATGAGGAAAATGCAAACATAACTGGAGAACTTCTTTGGAAAGGAGGAAGACCCAATGATGAGCTAGCAGAAGACTAAGACAGCCAACAAAAGGAAATCTGCATTTAAAAGAAAATGCCAAGAGTCCTACTTAAATTATGGGGTCACTACAGCAGGTGATTCACATTCTTCAAGTCCACTTTTTTTTTTTTTTTTTCTGCAAAGCTTTATTCCAGAGGGGCTCAGTCCTTCTTGGCAGCTGCCTTCCTCATGGCGGCCAGCACGTTGCTCAGCTCCTCACACTTCCTCTTGGCACAGCTGTGCGTCCTCACCTTTTTCTTGATGAACTTAAGGGCACATTTGTCCTTGGAGACCTTGAGCAGCTCCATGGTGTGCCACTCATAGGGGGTAAAGCCTCACACCTCCCAGACCATGTCCTGCACAAATTTGGTATGTTTGGTGAGGCGTCTGCAATGGCGGCTGTGCCTCAGTTTGCTCACATTCTTAGTCATCTTGTGGCCCTTGTTGAGGGTCAGGGCTGTGGGGTAGCAGAGGGCCATGGCCATGGGGTAGCAGAGGGCCAGGGCTGCTGCTCTTCAGTGGTTGCTGTGGTGGAAGCAAGCCCACCTTTTATAACGTATGGTGACTAGTTATCCAGCAAAGCTGCGAAACCATCAGAGCTACTTTGGCAGGTGGGCACCATGCACTGTGGAATAAGAGACAAGCCTTTCGAGTTCTTCAAACGAAAGGAACAGGAACAGGAACAGGAAGGATAAACATAATTATTGAAATCTACCACTTCATCAAATATGTCTGCACTGAGAATACCCTTCCTATGGCTAGGTGCACTGGGAGCCCTTTACTGTTGGTGAAGAGTTGACCCTGCCTGCTGCTAAGGACATTTGCTGTGAATGTCCTTTTATGAAACACTGCAGTTCCAGAGGTGGCACCCACTCCTCTTTCAGCTAGCACCATAATGAGGCCAATTGGCAACATAGCAGAAGACACCAAGGCACAGTTGCCAGAAAAAATTTAATGAGTTCCACGGTATGCGCTCTAGGTTGGTGAGTGAGGCAGCGGCGCTTGTTCCTGTGCAGGGTTTTTTAGGAGAGCTGCACGAAGATGTGTTATTGGCGCCTTTGTTGCCAACCAAGCTGCACAAATCAGGTCTTTGAATGATCCCACTTCAGGGAAAGCGAACTGGTCATTTTGTATCAGCAGCACAGCTAGGGAGTTTTCCGGTTTCACTACTCAGGTCAAAGAGGTGGCTTCCGGCTGTGAATCCAGCACAGTCATCAGTAGCCAAGTTCTGGATAGCTGAAAATTTTCACCTGAAATTAACATTTTGTAAGATTAAAGTTATCAAGTACATTAAAGCTTATGCCCTTAACCCATGTCTGTTCACATAATTCTTCGAGGAGATGGATGCAGAACAGAGTGTTCTCTTTTTCGTTTTTGGCTTTTTGAGGCAGGGTCTTGCTGCATAGTTCAGATTGGCCTTCAGTTCACTATGTAGTCCAGGCTGCCCTCAAACTCACAGTTACCCTTCTGCATCAGCCTCCTGAGGGCTGGGATTCCAGGCATGTACCACCACCTGACACAGACTTTTTTGTGGTCTTTTTGACACAGAGTTTCACTATGCAGTTCAGGCTGGCTTTGAACTCACTTTGTAGCCCAGGCTGGTCTCAAACTTCCAGTGATCCTCCTACCTCAGCCTCCCAAATGCTGGGATTACTGGCCTGACAGTCTTTCTTTATATACAGAAATAAGATGGCTTTCTAAAGTTACATACTGGCCAGGATATTTGAGTCATGGCAGCTGCTCCAGATTTCTTTTGGAACCAGTCACTGCTAGCAGCACATTTCAGGGGGAGAGTGGATCACAGAACTTACCTGCTCATGACGTAGTCAGTCTGCTCAGGGAACTCAATCTGTCACTTCAGTGGAGAATGACAACTGTGTTCAAGTCAGCAGATAAATCTCTGTATGTGAACTAACGTCAAGGGACCACCTCCCAAGGTTGCCACAAAAGCACCCAACATCAACCTGCTCCCATTTCCAACATCCTATCTTGGTGAAGCAGGGTTTTCTGCAGTGGTAGCAACCAAAATGAAGTTATAGTGCAGACTGGACATAAGCCTCACACTTTGGGTATCACCGTCTCCTGTCACCCACAGATGAGACTGTCCAGTTGCAGAAGAATAAGCTCAGGGCTCTCACTGAGTCTGCGTCAGGGCAAGTTGTAACATAATAATAATATACTGTAACGTAGTAATAAAAGAAGTGCAGTGCACACTAAAAGCACTGTGTTTGAATCACCAAAGCCATCCCCCATCCCCATCCATGGGACAATGACTCTTTCATGAAACCTATGCCGAGAGGGTTGGGGACACTGCTTTAAAGGAGCTCTTGGCAGGCAGGAACCAGGTCTGGGGACAGAGGCGGGGTTGCAAGGTCACATCAAGTGAGGGCTTTTCTAGTGCAGCTGCTTTTGGTCAGCAGGACCTCGGCACGCAGGCTGTCCCCAGCCCTCCTGTGGCATCCTGACCCCTTAGGTCCTGCGTGTCCCCCAGGTAGCCCCGTTTTCCTTCCCAGCTTGGCCTGGTGCTGGACCAGAGAAGAATAGACAGAGCTGTGCAGTCAAGACCAGTCACCTATGGGCTCTGTGGCCTTGGCAAGTTCCTAAACATTGCTGGCCCTGGTGTTCTCGCCTCTAAAGTTTAAGGCCACATCCAAGCTTTTGAAAAGGCTTTCCAAAGTGGAGTCTTTTCTTGCTTCCATTCTGGTGTTTTGGCAGCCAGTGGAGGCTTATAGGAGCAAAGCACAGACACCCAGCTTGGCCTAGGCTGAACACGTCAGAGTTTTAGGTCATAGCACTAGGCCTATGCTGTCTGATAAGGCAGCCACCGGCCACATGTGGCCCGTGGGCACTTGATGTGTGGCTGCTCCAAATACAGATGTGGTGCAAGGTGTAAAAGATACACAGATTTCAAAGACTTAACATGAGAAGAATATGAAATATTTCCTTACTAATTTTATAACCATTATGTGTTAAAGTGATAGGATTTTTAATCTATTGGGTTAAATAAAAGATGGTTGAAATTAATTTCACATGTTTTACTTGTTTCATGTGGCCACTGGAACATTTAAAATCACATTTGCGGCCAGCATTTGTGGCTCCTGTTATATTTCCATTGGCCAGCGTGTCTCCGAGCTCATTCCTACAGAATGAATGCTGCTTTCACATCCCGCCCTCCCTCCTCCCAGGCAGCTGTGGGGATCCAGAGGGTTTGCAAGTGCTCAGCCCAGGCCCTGGCTGCTGCCGGAGGGACCGTCCATGGCTGCAGCTCTCAGTACTGTCTTTTCTGTCCCCAACTCAGGACACCTGCAGCCCAGAGGTAGCAGTAGGGACAGGCAGAGTGGATGCCTTCCACCTTGCACTCAGACCCTGAGCTTCTTCCTGGGGTGCCCCCTGCAGGTCCTGCAGAACTACAACAACATCAAGGAAGATTGCACTGTGTGTCCATCCTGGTGTCTGCTGGTGCAGGCACGAGGCCACAGCTACAGTGCTGCCTTGGAGCACCACGTTCCCCAGTACTTACTGGATGCGCCCCAGGTGAGCATGGCCCCACCAGCAGCTGGTGGGGAGAACCCCTGGCTTCTGTCTTGGCCTGCATGGCACTCTTCTCCCAATGGCCTCACACCAAATCCCCGTACCCTCACATCCCCGCACACTCACATCCTTGCCAGCCAATGGGGGACTTGCTCCTGGATCAGGGCACTGGCACAGAAGCCTGTGAGTTGGGTACCAGCCCCTCGCTGCTCCATCTGAAACACTTGGTCCTCTCCCTCTCAAGCTTACAACTCTCCAGCTCCTCCATTTGTTCGTGCCTTGCTTATTGAGCACCCCCAGGCATCACATCCTAGCTAGACTCTAGGGATATAGCAGCCCAAACCAGGAGCCCTGGGGGCGCACTACTCAGGAGTCAGAATTCCTAGGCTTTTGCCAAGGCCCTTGGAGGCCGGGTCTGGCCAGTGAAGCAAGGTGATGGGCTGAGAAGCCCAGAGCTGGAGCCCAGGCCACCAGTGCCCAGTTCTGGTTTGGCCTCCATGCCTCCTCCCAATTTTTGTCCCTATCCTCAGCCCTTTCATTGGTCTTACTGATGGGAAGGTGCCACTTTGAGACAGTGGCTTGGGGTGATTCCATTCACCCCATCAGCTGCACTCTGCCCTTCAGTCCCCACCTCCTAGTATTCAGCTCCCCAGAGTATCCTCCTTAGTCTTGGGGTTTTCAGCACTAACTCCCTTGTCCCTCTCCCATGGCCACCTGGGATCCCCTTTCCTGGGATCCAATGGATTCCAGCCTGTTTTGCTTCCCTGCCAACTTACACATGTGCATTTGTTGCCCTAGATGGATGAAGGACTGTGAGCCTTGCATTTTGTAGTCTGCCCAGCCTCAGCCTAGTGCTGGCTACACCCTGGGTACCCAAGGAGAGTTGGGGATTTGGGATTCGGGTGGGCTCCCTTTAGCGACCTGTGTGAGAATCATCTAGAAGGAGCTGCCTATGCCAGAGCTACTGGCCCTGGATCTCTGACAATGGCTTTTCCAAGGGCAAAGGCACTCTGGACTGAAAGGACCTCTCTAACCATAAGAACCCACCTTGGAGGCCTGTGTTCTTCCAGTATGCAGAGCCTCCCCCTCTCCATCTCTGGAGGTCTCTGGAGGATGCATCCAGGCCAGGCTATGGCCTCTTTCAACTCCCTGCTCCCAGGGTGTCAGCTGGGCTGTAGCAGGCATCTTGGATCCCCTGGGAGACAACCCTGCCCAAGCCCACATACATTCCCAGTGTGTATCTGGAGGATGGGGATCAGAGCAGAGCTCCTTCTTGCTTCCTCCTCTCTCCAACCCCTAGCTATTTCCTGCAGTATCATCTGGCAAGCCCTCCTACCGCAGTCTGCTTCTGGTCAACAAAGGCCCCATGCTGCTGACCTTCAGCGTGACCCCCAACAGCAGCTCAGACATCACCCTGCGGCCCACCTCGGGCCTTGTAGCCCCTGGTGCCCACCAGATCTTCCTCATCAGCACCTACCCAAAGGGCACCTCCTGGAAGCAGCACATTTTCTACCTGGAGTTCAATTTTGGCTCCCAGTACCTCAAGGTAGGAGACAGGAGTAGGAATCATCCTTCTCCAGAACTTTCCAATCTGGGGTTGGCTTTTAGGAGCTACTCCTCTTCCACAAAGTAGCATCCCAGGGAGAGAGCCCTTGGTCCATCTGTGAACAACACCACTCTGGGGCTTGCCTGTCTCTCCCATGGAGTATAGGACCAACAACCAGACTCCTCCTGCAGGTGGGAGAGAGGTATTTGGCGCAAGCTCAGGGGTAAGGTCTGGATAGTGGACCCATGTCTCCACGAAATGGTCTGTCCATCCCTTCTCAGTCCCTGAGTTCTGTTCTGTCTACTTGTGACAGAAGCTGCCATGCCCAGGTTGGAGGATGGCCTTTGCTGCCCCTTCCAAAAGGAAAAGTTGCCTACCTGTGGCCTCCTGGATGTGGGGGGAAGCAGGACCACAAGGTGAGGCCAGGCACCGCCCTCCTTTCTTTGGCCTAGGAGGTGATCTTGCAGAGTCGAGAGGAGCCACTGCAGCTGAAGTTGGACATCTGCAAATGTGTCTTCTTCAAACCTACCTGGGTGGGCTGCTCCTCCACCAGCACCTTCACCTTCCACAACCCTTCACGCCTTCCCCTGGAGTTTGAATGGAGGGTCTCTCAGCAGTACCAACAGGCTCTGGCTGTCCAGCCCTCCAAGGGGCTGATCCACCCCAACGAAAGTCTTGTGAGTGCCCTGGCCCACTGCTGGGGGGCAGGGAGGGTGACACCTGCCTTCACCTCTGCCGCCTCTCGCGCGTGGCTCTCACTGGTTGTGATATGCACCCAGCCCTTCAGCCCACGGTCCCCTCCCTAAAGTATGAGGAAGTGTTGTTATCACCACCCCCTTGGCTCCATCAGACTTGGGGAGAAAGCCCTTTTCTCAGATCAAGGTTAAGAAGTACAGAACTGTGAAAGGGATCCGAGTTTCTGGTGCCAGGGCCCAGCGCATGTCCACATTCTGTTACCCATGGTATCCAAAGATGTAGATTGTGGTAGGGTAGGATCAAGCAGGTGGCTCTTGGTAAAGAGTGAAGAAGGGGGTTCCCAGAGTCCCCAGCTGAAGCACGAAGGGGGACACAGTCTGGGACCCAGAATAGTACATCTTGTCCCTGGCCTAGGGCCTTACAGACTAGTTGGGGATCAACAGACTTGGAGCAAGAACACATAGCACAAAGTGTCCCTAGAAGCCTAAGGACAGTAAGTAGTGGGGGGAAGGGCTGCACCAACTCAGGTGTCAGCCTTGGGCGTTTGGCCCCTGTTCCTGCCCTCCCCAGCTGTCTGACCCTGGGCCAGTCCCTGGACTTCTCCAGTTTATCATCCCAAAACAAGCCTTGAAAATAATGCTACTGACCTGTCAAGAGGTTCAGGATGGGGGCGCTTAGGGAGATGACACTATGTATGATGCGCATGAAGCACCTAGTACAGGGTAGAAACTCAGGAAACATTACTAAAGCTTGATGCCCTACAATGGGACCTTGACCAGCCAGGAGCCCCAAGGAAGGGGCATTCCAGAGGCCCCCATGCAGCGGCCATCTCTGTGCCCCCAGACACTGACATGGATCTTCAGCCCTTTGGAGAAGACCAAGTACCTGTTTCAAGTGGGGATGTGGGTCTGGGAAGCCGGCCTGCCCCCAGATGCCAAGCCCCCTGCCACTGTGCACTATGTGATCCGACTGGTGGGCTTGGGCATCACCAGCAGCCTCTCTGTGAGTGGGAGGTCCAGGGGGAGGGGAGAAAGCCCAGGGTGCCTGACCCCTAAGGACAAGGGAGGGAGCCTTCTGTCTCCCCTGCCTGAACCCCTGAACCTGTCCTTGCTTGGGGGCTGCCCTGAGGATGGGACCAGGCAGCAGGGCTGAGGGAGGTGGGGAGCCTCCAGCAGCTGCTGGCTCTGGCCTCAGGCAGAGATGAAGGAGCTGGACTTTGGGAACGTGCTGGTGGGCAGCGAGCAGTCCAGGAGTCTGGTCCTCCTGAACGAGGGCAACTGCACCCTCTACTTCCGCCTCTACCTGGAGCAGCACAGCCTGGAGGGCCTCGACCATGATACCCCTGGTACGGACCTGAGCTGCACTGGGTCCCAGGAGATATGTAAATGTGGTGAGGGGAAAAGGGCTGTTGCTTAAGACAGGTTGCTACACCATGGTCTGGGCCAGATTGGGCAGAACATAAATCCTAGCGCCTCTGCTTCATAGCTGTGTGCCTTGGGTGAATAACTGGGACTGTCTGAGCCTCAGCTTCTTCAGCTGTGGAATGGGGCTACTGTTGATATCCACCCACCTCACAGGGCTGCTAGATGGAGAAAAGTGTCACAAAGAAGTGTGATCGCTTGGGCCAACCTGATAGCTCAGTAGAATAAAGTATCTGCTTAAGCAGAGTGCAGCATCCAGGGTTTGATCCCTGGCTGGCCTTGCCAGCCCCACCCCCAGGGCGTGCTGAGACAGCAATTGAGAGTAGACGTGGTGGCGAAAGCCTGTAATCCCACGCTTGGGAGGCTGAAAATAGGAGAAGTACTATGAGTCCGATCTACTTAGTGAGACCCTATAGACCCTGTATCCCCTGTACTAAATGCATTTAAAAAAAAAAAAAAAAAGTGTGATCTCTGCCCCAGCCTGGGAGGAGGGTTCTGCTCCACTTCCGGGCTCAGGCCAGTCTTCTGCTGGCCCAGGGAGGGTATGTGAGAAGGAACAGCAGCGGTCAGGCTGCCTCCCCCTGCTCACCCTACCTGCGCCACCCCTGAGCAGCTCTGCAGCTGGACCGTTCCGAGGGGAGCGTGCCGCCTCACTGTCGAGACACCGTCAGCCTGACTGCCTGCCCCAGGCACAAGTGCCAGTACTCCTGGACTATCAGCTACTCTCTCCTATCTCACAAAGGTACCTGGGTGCTCAGCATGGAGAAGCCAGGGCCAGGAAGGCAAGGGGAAGGGGAGGAGCTGTGTGGGGCGGGGGCGGGGCACAGTGAATGGGGCTGTGCCAGGCTGTGCCTCTGGGTGTCTGCCTGTCTGAGTCCATACACGTGTGTACCTGAGCTGCACAAACCTCAGCAGGAAGGGTCAGGGAACGTGCTGATTCCCAGTGGGATCTTAGATCCTCAGCCTAGCTGGGCCTCAGTTTTCTCCCCCATCCAATGGAATTGCTATTAGCCTTGCCCTATGGCAAGCAGGAAGGAGAGGAGGACCCAGAAGAATGCTGCCTCAGTGGGGTTGGATCCTGGCTACAACATTTAGCAGTCGTGTAGTTTTAGCAAGTTGCCTCACCTCCCTGAGCTTCAGTTTCCTCATAAAATGGGGACAGCAGTGGCACACGGGCCACAGAAAGACATGAAATAGTGATATGTGCTGTCACCTAGAGGAAGCTGGAAAACAATGCTAAGTAAAAGGAGCCAGTGACAAAAGCCACATACTGAGTGTTTTCATTTGCATAAAACATCTAGAATAGACAAAAACAGGCCTGCAGAAAGTAGAAGGGCAGCTGCCAGGAGAGGAAGAGGGGTGTGGGGAGTGGCGGCTAATTAGCACTGGCTGTCTTCTGCAGGTGATGGAAACTTGCTAAAATTAGATAATGGTGAGGGTTGCACAGTGAGTATGCCAGAATCACTGGATTGTATGTGCTAAAAGGGTAGATTTTACAGTAGATAAATTACACCTTGATAAAGCTGTTACTGAAAATTAGTTTTGAAAACAACAGTGCACAATGAATGTGTGCCAAGTACGTGGGAAAGTGCTATGAAAATCTCAGGCAAGGGTCAGCTGCTTGTGGGAGTGTCCCAGAGCCAGAGGCAGATCTCCGGGAGGGAGGTGAGCACCCTCCTGTCTCCCACACATATGCCCAGATAACAAGCTTGGTGAGAAGCAGGAGTTGTGTCAAGTCTCCCTGGTGGCTGTGTACCCCTTACTCTCCATCCTGGATGCCTGCCCCCTGGGCGGAGCCAAGGGCATCACTCGGAAGCACCTGTGGCGTCTCTTCTCCCTGGACACCCTCAATACTTACTTGGCATGTGACCCCACTCCCTCTGAGCTCACCTACAAGGTGCCTACCCGACACAGGTGAGCTGGGGCCTGCTGGGGATGTTGCTGCAGCTGTTGATCCATGCCCCAACCCGACGCTGTGTCCACGGAGCTGCTTCCCATCTCTGTGCGGGAGGGAACCCCAAGTTCTTAGCCTTTCCTGGAGGACACTGGAGAGGCAAGGACTGGCTTGAGATCTGAAGAGCTGACCCATCCTGCTTCTGACTGTCCAGTTCTCTGGCTCCCACCTTTGAGTGAGGGGAGGAGTGTCCCCACCAGCACCACCCCCTCCAGGAGAACCCTACTCTGTCCCCATTCCATGCTCTGAGCCCAGGAATTTCTCTGCTTTATACAGCACGGGCCAAATTCCCCCTGTCTTTACGCCTTTGAAACTTGACTTCAACTTTGGGGCAGCACCACTCAAGACCCCACCCTCCGTGGTGCTCCTGGCCATGAAGAACAGTGGAGTGGTGCCCATGGACTGGTATGGCTGGCCTGGAGGGACTGCTAGGGGACTTGGGTTTGGCTCTAGAGGCTGGAAGCAGGGAAGAGCCATTTCCTCTTATCAATGGGAGACTTGGTCTGTGTGGAGTGGCCCCCACTGAAGGAGTGTGGAGACTCAGCTGGTGCTGGTCACCCAGGAGCACTCAGTAGCAGTCTCTGCTGACCCACATGTCAGTAGACTGAGGGCAGAGGGAACTTGCTCTGATGAAGGCTGGAATAGCTGTCTTAGTGACCGAATGAATGAGAAGCACTTATTCAGCCTGCTGCCCTGTGCCAGGCTCTGTGCTTTCCCAGCTTTCGTCTGCAGATGCTCCCAGCAGGGGCACCGCTGAGGCTCAGCGGCTCAGGACTCAGCCAAGGCCACTCAGCTATTTCACACCCCTTTGCGGCCAACTGCAAAGCCCCTGCCCAGGCGGTTAGCCAGCCAGCTCCAAGGGGCTTCTGCATACCAGGAATGTCTAGGTGCTGGCTGCCTGGCAGATCCCACTTCAGTCTCAGGGCGCCAGGCCTGGAGCTGCGCCTCCCCTGTGCCCCACCCTTGTCCTGTGGGGTACAGAGCTGCTGCCCAGTCCACATCCTGTTCCCATGCCAGCACTTGTTCTTGTTCCTCCTCCCTGCCTCTGCCATGCGCCTGGATTTCCAAGTAAACGTCCTTTAGATGACTTCCAATTTTGCTTGGCTTGCAAGAGGTGCAGACGGAGGGTACCCAGCCTGGGTGTGATGGGAGGGCAGGTGGGAGTGAAACACATGGTGGGGGGCATCTGTGAAGGAAACCTGCCTGCTGGAGGCAAGGAAGGCCTAGGGTGGGGGATTCAGGCAGGGTGGGGCTGCACTGCCAGGTGTGCTCCACCAGGCCCCTCCCACCCTCCCTGGAGGAGTGAGATGGTGAAACTGGCTCAGGCAGCAGGTCTATCTGAGAAGGGCAGGGCTCTGAGTACCCGAGGGCTTCCGGCCCAGGGTCACTGTGGCAGCTTGGCAGGGTTACTACCTGGGGAGTGAGGCCTGGCTCTGTGAGCTCTAGATCCACCATTCACCAGGCTCTAAAGCAGGCGAGGAGCCAAGTCCCACAAGCAGAGGGTGTTGGCCTGGCTCCTGGAGCGGTGTGGGGCATTCTGGGGTCCATGGGCACTGTGTGTTTGGGTTTGGGTAGGAGCAATCCAGCTCACACTGTGGAGAGGCTCCAGGCTGCTGGAAACTGAGGCGGAAGGGAGCCTAGGCAGTGTGCCTGCCAGCAGGGGATCATTTCAGGTACAGGAAGGCAGGCCGTGCTTCTTCCAGGGTTCAGAGGGGCCTGGCTCTCCTGTGCTTTCTGTGTGGTTGGGTTTCCTTTCAATTTCTGAGAAGGCTATTTTTGCAAATTCTCGCCTGTCTCTGCTGAGCTCATAAAGAACAGACAGGCTTTATTCCTGCCAGGACCAGTCAGACAGGGACTTGGCTGGGAGGACAGAGGGAGAGCCCCAAGTGGGAAGGGGAGCTCCACCCCGGGAGCAGGGAGCCATTGGCTCCTCCCGCTGGCATCTCTGCTCTGCTGGACCCTGGAACACCTGTCAGATGCGCTGGTCACGGTCATCTGTTCACCTGTGCACTTTCTATTCGGCTAAAATTCCACCAGCTAAGCCTCTGGTGGTGCTGCGGAGGGGCAGGCTTCAGGTTGATCCTCAGAATAGACATGGACGGCCTAAGGCCCAGTGGCTTAAGGCCGAGCAGCTGTCCTCTGCTGGGTAATGTGTACCATGAAGGGCACTGTTCCATTGGGGCCAGGGCATCAGGAAGGTTTCATACAGAAAGGAAGGTAGGAACAAGCTTTCTGCTATTTCCCTGAAAGTAAGACTAGCTCTTACACTAATTTTTGCTCCAGTCCAGTGTAGTGGCACATGTCTGTCATCCCAGCACTCAAGAGGCTGAGCCAGGAGGACCACTGTGAGGGGTGGCCAGCCTGAGCTGCAAAGTGAGACCCTGTCTCCAAATACACCTTTCTGTTCTCAAAGAAGCAATAGGCCTATTTTCAGTGGGTGTCATATTTTTTCTTCTTTTTTTTTTTTTCTAGTATTGGGGATTGAACTTAGGACCTTGCATCAGCCAGGCAGGCGGTTATGCCACTGAGCTATCTCCCCAGCCTATGCTTTTTTTTTTTCATGTACAACACCTATATTTATTCATTTACTCTTGTACAAAAAAAATCTACATTATTTCATGTACAAAAATTACATTTATTCAAATACAGGCATGTCACCTTCTCTGGAACATCATCATATCTCTGTAAATCCCAAGTTCCAGCCTGAAGTGCTCTTGAGTCCTTTGCTGTAAAGCATTAGCTCCAGTCTCTCACATCCAGCAACAGAGCTCTTCAGTGAGTGCTGTTTGTCTACGTAGCCTGCTCTGGAGGCATCGGCAACACAGCTGCCAGTGATTGTGTCTCAGGAGCTCTCCACCCAGGTCACCACCTCTTGCAGGCTGGGTTTCACAAAGTTACACTAAATCAGGTGTTAACTGAAGAGTTATGAGACAGGAGTGCTCACAAAAATGGCGCCAGTTAAGAATGATGGTCTAAATCTGGGTGTAGAAGGCTGAGGCAGGAGGATCACCATGAGTTTGGGCTAGCCTGGGTGACAGAGTGAGTTCAAGGCCAGCCTGAACTTCACAACAAGGCCTTGTCTTTAAAAAAAAAAAAAAAAAAAAGATGGTCCACACTAAAGCAATGAAAAATTGGAGGCACCAAAATTCAGAAAATGTTTCTTTACTTCACATGAGTATGTTAAATGTGTCCATCACAACATACACCATACTGAACTATGAAGACTCACACTGGACCCACTACATCATCTGTCCAGTGTGCAGTGTGCACCTTATTCCCACATTGTATCTGTACTCCAGTTGGTCATTTGGCAGTAAGTCCCAAGTTCATCCATTTACATAGGAAATTAACTCTTGGCCAAAGTGGCCCACTTAGGATTAAAGCGCCTGCAAGCAGGCACAGGGGCTGGTGGTTTGATCCCTGAGCCTGCTGCACCGGCTCTGCTCCAGGGGTGCACTGAGACAGCAATTGAGACTGGGCGTAGTAGTGCACACCTGTAATCCCAGCTCTTGGGAAGCTGTAAACAGGTGGATCACTAGAATCCAGTCTAGTAGTGAGACCCTGAACACCCTGTAGACCCTTCCCTAAAATACAAAAAAAAAAAAGTGGCCCACCTAGGTATTTACAAATATTTAACTATAATTTATACTATAATTTTAAGTATCAATGTCAATAATATGTATCTTATTATATATTAATATTATTTTACAATTCAATATGTCCATCGTGTGGTTGTACTAAAGACATCCAGCTAGCTCATGATCTCAGCTGGAACTTATTTTCAGCAAACGGACGTGGGTGGAGAATTCCTGGCACACAATCACTGACGACTGTGCTGCCGGTGTGTTACGAGCAGGCTACGTGGACCCCCAAACAGCAGTCTCCAATTTTTCTGCTGATCGTTAGCCCTCAAATAAAATGATAGAAGTAATTTACTGAACCACAGCAAGTCAAATGCTACAGGGATGATGGAAAGAAAGTAAGAAATGCCCTCTGCCTGTGGAAGCCCACTGCTGAGCGTTGAGGGCTTGGATGGGGCCTGGCACTGTCAGCATGTGCACAGCACGCAGGCAGAAGGACACGTTTCCCCCTCCAGGTCAATACCCAGAGGCCTAGCTCATTCTTTTTAACAGTTGCATAGTGTTCTGTTCTGTTCTGTAGATAATCACTTGAGCTATTAAATCTCTCATTAGAAGATCGAGCAGTTCCTAGTTGCATTTTTTTGTCACTGCTCAACAAACAAAAACATTATAATGAATATTTTTTGTGTGTGTGCATGTGTGTGTGCGTGTGTGCGCATGCTTTTATTTCTGTAGCTTAACTCCCCAAAATGGGATTTTTAGGTCCAAGGGCAGATAGATTTTTCTTCTAACAGATGCTTCTAAAATTCCTTCCAAAATGTTAAGCATTTCCCTCCTTCTTGCTTGTCTTTGTATATTTCGGGTTTCTGTTCTTTTAAAACTTAGCAGCATTGGATGTAATCTATCTTCAATATTTCCAATGTGAAAACATTTGAGACCGATTCCTCAGGAGAGAGCTTTGGTTTGTGCTTCCCTGTTTCCCGTTAATGTTTCCCAGAGATATGATAGACATTTTCTGCCCACCTTCCACTTATTCCTTCCTCTTCCTGCTTGGCAGGATCTCCTTTCCTTTTCTGTACTGTTCTCTGCCTACGTTGTTGGCCTGGTTCGCTGCTAGAGCCAGTTCCTTGCCATCTCTCTGAGAGCGAAGGATGCTCCTGTCAGACTCCAACCTCAGGGCGCTCCATCACTAGTTTCATCAGCTTGAAGGCATTATCTACTTTCCTTTAGTATGAGGCACTTCCAGGGCATTTACTCTGTACATCTTTGCTTGTCGCCACAGTGCCAGCCCTAGTTGGACATAGTGTGCTTGCCCAGCATTCAGGGAGACTGAGGTGGAAGGAGTGCAATATCGAGCCTAGCCTGGTCAAATTGGTTGAGACTATTTCAAAATAAAGAAGGACTGGGGAGGTAGCTTATTATGGAGGCCCTGAATTTAATCTCTAATACCACAAAAAACAAGCACACCATCCCTGCTGGGTACCTATCCTCTGTCCAAGTGGGCTGTCCCAACTTGGGGCCTCAAGGTAAGCTGCCAGTATTCAGGGGCCTTACCAGGCACCTTCCTAAGAGCTAGAGAGAAGATGGGCTTGCATCGTGCTTTCAACGGCCTGCATATGCAAGCAGCTGACCCACAGTGGGACCCCCAATCTTCCCTGCTCCTTTAGCCACTGTGGCCCTGCTTCTATTCCCACGTTTGGGGGTGATTAGGAAATGATAATCTGTACCAGCCACATCTGCTCAGCCAGGCATGGGACAGCCTGTCAGATGGGGGATGGCACACAGGAGGAGCGAGGGAGTCTCCATTTGTCCTGCGGGGCTCAGGGCTCAGCGTTCCCCGACCCTCTGTCCAGACTGACCTGCTCTTTGCACATCACTCACTGCTTCCTCCGCACCCCTCTCCAGGGCCTTTCTCTTTCCAAGTGACCAGAAAATTGGCTTGGAGCTGTGGGCAGAACAAATAGAGTTTGACTGCACTGAGCTCCACCAGATGCGCATAGAGGACAATTGCATCTTCTCCATCAGCCCCAAGTCTGGGAGCCTGAGCCCTGGGCAGGAGCAGATTGTGGAGTTCAAATACAGGTGCCCCCTACCCCTACCCCTACTTCTGCTCTTGGGTGGGGGAGCGGCCCTTACCCTGGCCTTTCCCTGCTGAACTCCTGAGCACTTTGAACGACCACGCCTCTCAGAGAACACCCTTTCCACCCCCAGGGGGCGCCTAAGGTCCTTCTTGTCCAGCCCCAACTCGGGTGAGCTGCTCCAAGGGGCTAGGTGACTCTAAGCCCCAGGCACGCCAAGTCCATTTGTTCTCCCACTTGCACCAGGCCTCAAAGCTCACTTCTGGGTGTGTCTCCTCCCTTCCAGCCACCTGTTCATCGGCACAGATCGCCTCCCCGTGCTCTTCAAGGTGTCCCATGGCCGGGAGATCTTGGTGAGGCCCCAGCACTCTGGTGCTGCCCTCAGTCTCAGGCTGGAGGGTGGGCTCGCAGGACAACCAAAAGGAGCACAGAACAGTGGTCCCTGGGAAGGTGGGATCCAGGTCTCTGCTGTGTAGGCCACTTCCCCTGACGAAGGATGCTACCCATGGGCTTTTTATTTCCAGCTAAATTTCATAGGTGTCACAGTGAAGCTGGAGCAGAAGTACGTGCACTTCACCTCCACTACCCACCAGTTCATCCCTGTCCCCATCGGTGACACACTACCCCCACGGCAGGTCAGTGGTCCAGATGGTCCCGGTTGCCAAGAGGGCTAAGTGCTGATCACTACTCTCTTGACAGAGTAACAAAGACGCTGCCCTCCCAACAAGGTGCAGTTGTCAGGTTGAACCCTAGCACTGGGCAACTGGGGAGACCCAAGGGAAGAGGCTTCAGTTTCCTGGTACCTGAAACTAAGATCTTTATCGGATTCAGTTCTCATGCAAAAGTGGGTGATTTTTCTCTTCTAGCCCAAGGCTTTTCAAACCTGTTTGACCAGGAGCCATACTAATACATTTTATATTTATGTATGCTCATTTGGCACTATTTATACTCATTTACAACCAAAGCAGAAATATCACAAATATATATACCTAGGCTATCACATGCAAAAAATGCCGATGTCTTTTTTATTTTATTCTGTTCCATTTTTTAAAAATGCTAGATATGACCCACTAAACTGATGCAGAATGCTCAGTAATGAGTCCAAGCCACAGTTTGGAGGTCACAGATCTGAGGACATATGACAGACCCAGATGTGGATCCCTGGGAATTGTGGACTTTTCTTTCCTTATTGGTTGGAGGGACTCTGGTACCTTTGCACTGAAAATGTATGTTGAAACTCTCCAAGAAGTAGATGTAATGGTGTTTGGAAAAATTTTCACAGCTGTGATATCTCTACCCATGTAGAAGCCCCCTATGACTCTGGGCAGGGGTCTCTAGCTATTTTACTCTGAAGGCCAAAGAAAGGCCTCCTGCTCCTGACAGGGCATCTCCCAGCCCTGCGCTCTCTTCAGATCCATGCACCGTTTGCCACTCCATCAGCCTGCCAGCAGTCTCATTCAAGGCCAGGACAGAAACAGCTGAGTTTGAGCTACAGGGGACAGGTAGTTCCATTCACAGAAATGAGATAAGTGGGGGATCAGCAGGGTGGAGGACAATAGGTTTCATGTGAAGAATTTGGTTTTGGCCAAGATTGAGATGCCCATGAGACAAGCAAGAGATCTTTCAGTAGAGGTTGGATGCAGTGGTCTGCCCATCTGGCTGCTGTAACATGTTACCATAGACAGAGTGGCTTATAAAGAACAGAAATTCCTTTCTTACAATTCTAAAGGCTGGGAGTTCCAAGAGGAAGGGCTAGGCAGGTGCAGGGTCAGGGCTCATCCTCCTGGCACATAGATAGCACTTTCTTATTGTGTCCTCATATGGTGGAGGAAGCCAATGGGCTCCTTTGGGCTTTTACAGGGGCACTAACACTAGGGACACTCACACTAGGGTCCCCTTATAACTTGACAAAGGTAAATTGAAGGCAAATAATGTAAGATGTGTCTTTACAAATAGGATTACAAGTTAACCTAAAATGTCACAGCTGACTCTGCCACTGCATCCCTTGTACATGTCAATCCATCAGGTCTGTAGAGGAGCTCCGCAGTTCTCAGGGTGACATCATGGAGTGTAACCCGTCTGACACATAACATCTTGGGCTCTCTGGTCTGCAGTCCTGGATGGATGTGGAGACCTCTCTATTCTGTCCTCTCCCCTGCAGATTTATGAGCTGTACAATGGTGGCTCGGTGCCTGTGACATACGAGGTCCAGACCAGCATTCTGTCACACATTCAGGAAAAAAATTTTGATCACCCCATCTTCTGCTGTCTCAATCCCAAAGGGGAGATCCAGCCAGGCACCACTGCTCAGATCTTATGGATCTTTTCACCCATCGAGGCCAAGACCTACACAGTAAGCAGCAGCCTGGGTAATCAGGGTGAGGATTGGGGTGACAACTTCCTTGCCAGGCCTTGCTCTAACTGTCCCCCCCTCCACCGTCCTGACTTCCCAGGTAGATGTGCCCATACACATCGTGGGATGGAACTCAGCTCTCATCCAGTTCCAGGGAGTGGGCTATGACCCCCATGTCATGGGGGACACAGCCCCTTTCCACAACATCTCCTCATGGGACAACAGCTCCATATGCTCTAGGCTGATGATTCCTGAACAGGTTAGGGAAGAAGGAACTAGAAAAGCCTGAGGCTTTGAACATGGCCTTGGGACCCCATGGACAGAGTGCAGTCTCATTTCCTCCCCAGTATGGAGGGATGGGAAGACTGGGGAGGAAACGAGATGGGGTTGGGGGAGGAAGGGATGTAGGAGTGAGGCCTGGAACCAGCCTTCCTCCAGGGTTGCAGGGAGCACCAGCTCCGTGAGAGGCTTAGGAGAGGCTTACCCTGCCACCTAGTGCCCACATGTGTTCCTACCGAGGTCGCTCTGCCTTCCACAGGGCCTCAATCCAACCTTTCCTCTGGGGCTAGAAATAGGGGTGTTGTAAGTTTGGAAAGAAGCCTTAGTAGTTATTATCCCAGTTACTATTTTTCTACCTAGATGGATTTAGCTGAAAGATATCAAAGTTCAAAATACTCTTTTAGTTCATGCTTCTCACTGTTGGGAAGTCTAATCCATTCATTCATCCAGCCATTCATCTGCCTACCCGTCCTTGCATTCATCAATCTAGCCATCTACTCAGTTGCCATTTGTACTCAGCCAAGCAGCCAGCCAGATATGGATCATCCATCCAATCACTGTGCCCTCCCTTCCACTCAGACCCTCCTTATCCAGCGTGAGCACAGTGGAAGGCTGTGACATAGTACCTATGTCATAGGGCCACTGTGAGGGTAAGATGCATGGGGAGCACCCAACACAGTACCTGGACTGTCGACAGTGCTCAATAATCAGTAGTGGATATGTGGTTATTACTTCTTTACCTCCTAAAGTTGCTGTTGTCTCTTCTGGCAGAATGTCTTCCTGTCCCAGTCTCATATCTCCCTGGGAAACATCCCTGTGCAGAGCAAGTGCAGCCGCCTCCTCTTCCTCAACAACATCTCCAAAAATGAGACTGTCGTTTTTGCCTGGCAGTCAAGGCCTCTAGACTTTGGAGAGGTGGGAGTCCTTGTGCCCACAAAATCAGAAGGGACCCAGACTCATCCCACCAGGGACGTCCCATCTCATTGCATGCCAACCTGTCCTACCTCATCTCATCCCATTCCATCTTGTCTCATCCTATCCCACACAATCTCATCCCTGAAAAACTCCAGAAGCTTCTTTTCCAAATTATCAGGTATCGGTGAGTCCCATGGTAGGAGAGGTGGCTCCTGAAGAAACAGTCCCCTTTGTGGTGACTCTGAAGGCCTCGGTGCATGCCAGCTTCTATAGCGTGGACCTGGTATGCAAGGTAGGAACCAGCCACAGAGAGAAGTAGGAGGGGCACAGCTTCCAGCCCCAGGAAGGGGAGGCTTCGAGACCCACAGACCCCCAGAAAGGCAGGCACTAGCCATTGGGAGGGTGGGCACCCACAGCACAGGCCCAGGTCAAGTCCTAGCAGAGACCCTGCAGACCTGGGCCTACTCTGGGCTTGCACTGGGCCAGCTGTACCGGCAGGAACTCATGAGACAGTACCACAAGGAACTTCAGGAGTGGCAGGATGAGAAGGTGCGGCAGGAGGTGGAGTTCACCATCACAGACAAGAAAGTGGAGGTGAGGAAGGCTCGGTGGGCCTCGCACGCTTGGGGGACAGAGGCAGTGAACTGAGGTGGCCCTTCACGCAAAACTGCCCTAAAAGCTTAGATCCCATCCACTGGGCTCAGAGTACCTTCACAGCCCTCTAGTTCCAAGCCCTCTTGCCTGCAGGGTGGAAAAATCTGCCTAGCACTCCCTGCTTCATGCAGCCAGGATTCCATGAGTGGGCATGGGGGTCACAGGAAGCAACCAGATGACTCCCCTTCTGATGACGGGCACTATGCTATAGTTGCTTCAGGTGTGGGCACTGGAAACCAGTCGCTCCTGGATTGACTCCAGACTCTTCTCAATATTAGCTCAGTGAAGTGAGGATGACAGGAACTTGCTATTTGCTTCAGGACAATCCCGAGGTGGAGGACAGGTGGGGCAAGTTGGTTATAGGTTCCTAATGGTTAAAGCTGAGTGACCAGGCAGTGAAAGATTCTTTGTGTCATTTTTCCCCTTTTGTAAACAAAAGATTAAAAATATTTTTAAAGTAAGTGAAATAATCTGCTTTGTAGATGGGCTACAACAAAGCCCTCCACTGGGTGAGAGTCCCCTAAACATGGGCTATGGGCGGATCCAATAGTAAACACAAAATTCCTATCTTGGTGCCTCCCCAATGTCACAGCGTTCCCATTCTGGTGTTTCTGCCCTTAGTCACCTCTATGTCTACTACACTGAGCTTCTGGAGAGGCTCTGCTGTCTCTGAGCTCTGGCAGGTTGAACACAAATCCCTTCCTAGGAGAATGAGACAGGACAGAGGAAGGATTTGCAGTCTACTTCCTTGTCTCATGTAATGCCATCCTGCTCACATCTGGTGGCACTTTCTTCTCTTTCCTTCACTTGAGTAACAACATTGTCTCTCTCTTCAAGAAGTGCTTTCCCATGGAAGGTTCTGGAATAGGGGGTGGCTAGGAAGCAGGCAAGAGGGCTTAGAACTGGAACTGGTTTCTGGCCCTCTATGTACCAGGGAGAGGGGATGGAAGGGTGGATATGGACCAAAGCTCCTGCATCTTCAGTAAGGGTTTCTCTGCTTCCACAGAGGAGAGCATATTGCACAGCCTGTGACCCTGTGAGGAGGTACAAGGTGAGGTCATGAGCCTCGGGCACATCTTCTTGGATAACTTGAGAGCATCCTGCTTGTTCCCAGGGATACCTCCAACTTCTGGTCCTGCCTCCTAGAAGGGAGGGTGAAGGTGCCAAGGGTCATAAAACCATACTGCATGTACCCCAAAAGGTCTGGTTAAGGGTTGGGCCAAAGAATCCATCCAGGAGGAGAGTGTGGTCCCCCAGCCCCTGTCATCCATGCCTCTACCCCTTTCCCAAAGACGCTGCCTCCCATCATGAGCCAGCAATCTCTCAGGCAGCCAGCCAGCTGGGATCTTCAGATCACAAAGGAAGAGCCATCCTGGCCATGCCCTCAGCCACCCATGCCAGACATGCTCAGCCTGGGCCTCACTGCCAGAGCCCATGCCACTGACTTCTTCGTGGCCAACTTCTTCTCGGAGTTTCCCCGTCACTTCTTGCACTGGTGAAGTCTTGGGGAGTCAGGGGTCTCCATTCTCTTGTGTCAGTCCCCTCATTGTTGAGTAGGGGCTGCCTTCATCGTGGGTAGAGCAGGGGCAGGGGCAGGGAGACTCACAGAGCACTGATTGGCCTAAATTGCCTACATATTGCTTAGGCCCTCGTGAGGCCAGTGCCTCCTCGGGACAAACACATAGGCCTCCTCCCACTCCCTTCACTACTGCCACCTCAGGGCCTCTTTAGGTTCTGCACTGACCTGAGGGCTGAGCTGGTTTCCTGAATGCAGTAGCACTGCATTTGCATTAAGACTGGTTATGAGGCTCCCAACATATTTATGTCCCATGGCTGGATAGCTAGCACTGTGGTCTGTATCCCCCACCCCAGCATGGTGGCTCGCCAGCCACTCAGAGTATCATGCCCTACCCCAGGGATCTGCCCAAGAGGACCCCCAGGGAAGAGCCAGAGGCTTCTGAGGAAGACTTCCCTAACAGTGAGGGGAACCCAGTTTCCAAGCAGAAGAAGCAACTCCTGGTGGACTGCCTCACCGCCATTATCAGGTGCCACCCACTCTCCCAGTCCTCATCCTTGCCCTCTTATCTCTCCAGCTCAGTGACCAAGGCCCCTTAAGCTCCAGAACATTCTTTCTGGAGAAGGAGAACTCCCTTGCAAAGCCCTTCTACTGGGGTTAGGCCAAAGACAGTATAGCTTTAATGAAACTGATAGAGAGATCCTTGGGACTGAGACCTGGGCTCTGCCTGGTCCCTGGCTAGTAGTTGAGAACTGGACTCATCCCCTGTCTCTCCTGGGGCCCCAGCCCTTCTCTGTGTCATTTGGACCTGCCAGCTCTACCTTCTTTTCCATACCCTGTTCACCTCTAAGAATCCATGGGGCCCAAATATGCCTTTTCCCAAAGAATGGAAGAAGGGGGCAACCATCTGGCTGCTCCCTAGTTTGTGAAAACAGTAAGCAAGGACTTCCTTCAGAAAGCTCCAAGGCCAGGGCTCTCCAGGGCCTGCAAGCCCCAGAGTGAGGCCCATCTCCTCCTCCTACCACGCAGAGGCCTGCTAGAAGACAAGAACTTCCACGAGGCTGTGGACCAAAATCTGGTGGAGCAGGTGCCTTACTTCTGCCAGTTCTGGAATGAGCAGCCAGCCAAGTTCATGGCCCAGAACAGCTTGTACTTACTGCCAACTCTGCCCTCCAGCAGCTCAGGGCACCGGAAAAGCGAAGAGCAGGAGGATAAACACAGATCCCGGAAGCAGGATAGGGGGAAAGAGGAGAAGGGTGAGAAGGAAGAGGGGGAGCTGGAGGGGCTAAATGAGGAAGAAGAGAGTGAGGAGGAAGAAGAGTTGAGCATGGAAGAGGAGGAAGAAGAGGAGGAGGAGAAGGTGACAGAGAGGAAGGACAGGAAAATGACTGGGTCAGGGACCGAGCCTGCATCACAGACCCAGCCCAGTTCCCAGCAGTCCCAGCAGTGGCAGTGGCAGCAAGACCTGACAGTCATGGAGGAGGAGGAGCAGCGTAAGGATGAGAAGGAAGCCATTGGCAGGTGAGCAGTCCGGCCAGGGAAGGCTGGGCAGGAGGCTGTGTGCAGAAGGTCCCAAGCATTCAATAGAACTTGAGCTGGTGGCTGCCTGATTCTTCCTAGCTCAGGTTTGGCAATGTGTAAGCAGGGTAGCCTCTGGCCTGAGGGGTAGTATTTGCGGAATGCTGAGCTTTGTTTTCTCCTGCAAGAGTGGGTGTGAGGAACCTAGCGACAGTGGGCAAAGTTTGAAAAAGGACCATTTCTGGCTCTGTTTCCCCCTGAGGATGCACTCTGTCCTTTCTGGGGACTTCCTAGGCCCCATGAAGTCCCTTCTGCATCCTCTCATCACTGCCTTTGTCCAAACCTGACTTTGTGATGCCACCTCTAGTGACTGGGTGTGATGCTCATGGATTTTACCGGGCTCTTGCAGCCAGTCTCTTACAACTTGGTCTCTTTTAGCCGCACACGGAGCATCTGTGTAATTGGAACGGGATGCCATAGTGTTGGGGGAAGGGGCAGGGAGTTCCTGAGTCTGTAACTAGCCAGTGGCACCCAGTGCGGTGCGCGCAGAGCAGGGAGCGACAGCCCGCGTGCACGCAGATCTACGGCCTCGCTCACGCTCGCGACTCCTGCCCCTTGCAGGCTACCCTCCTTTGCCAACCTTCGGGAGGAGCTGCTGGAGAACATGATCCGAAACATCCTGGTGGAGGCGAGCCGTGGAGAGGTGGTGCTCACCTCGCGGCCCCGCATTATCGCCCTGCCGCCTTTCAGCACGCCCAGGTGGGGGCACCCGGCCTCACGGAAGAGGGCAGCACAGCAGGCAGCCTTCCCCACCTTGGACCTTCTTGTCTTCCAGGACTCCGACCCCACTTCCGCTGCCGCGGATCCAGCAGGCAGCGGTGCCCGACCCGCTGGGTCCACGTAGTACTTACTCTTTGCTGATGCCGGTGCACAGCCCCTCTGGCCTGCCGCCCTGGATTCTGCCTGAGCCTTCTCCACCTCCCCGCCAGTAAAGCATCTAGCATTTTGCTTGTCTGCCTAGCCTTTCTCTGCCACTGGGGGCAGCGCCTGCTCCGCTCTGAGCCTCGGGGAAAGTAGGGTGGCCAGGATGGATGGCGGTGACCTCGCAGGCGCTGGGGGTGCGCCCTCACACATACACAGCTCAGTTGGGCGCGAGTTCTCCCTGGTCACTGGGAGGAGCGGGGATGAGCCCGGCCTGGCCAGGGGAGGGCGCTCTAAGTGTAGGTTGGTAGAAACACTGCCAGGCACGGTTAACTAGCAGGTGGCCAAGGGGCAGGGAGGGCACCTCTTCTCATTGCCTTGTGCGTCTGCCCCGAGACTCAGCACCCGAAGAGGGCCAGCATTTTACCATTTGTTGGGCTCCCGGAGCTCTGCTGAGAGACCTGAAAGGAAGGGAAACTGAGGCACGCCGCAAAGGGCACAGAACTAGGTTTCCAGGCACTGCTTGAAGTCACCAGTAGGCAGCGAGCCACAGACCCTACTAAGCAGTTCTTGGTGTGACTCCTTCCCGTCAAGTTGTCCCTTCTCTAGGACTCTCACCTCTGAGGCCCCCTACTCCCACCCGCAGCCCTGCGCTCTCAGCTCCTCCCAGCCCAGAAGCAGGTGGGTGGAAAAGTGACATCTGGTGTTGTTCCAGAGGCGCCCAGGTCCCCGGCACCCTCCCCTCCGCCCTCGCCGCTGAGGCCTCCGAGGAGCTCCGGTCTCCGAGTCGGGCGGGGGAGGGAAGAAAGCGCTCCGCCTCCATGAGTCAATATTTGCCCCGAGCAAACGGGCGCCTGGACAGGTGTGTGTGTGTGTGTGTGTGTGTGTGTGTGTGTGTGTGTGTGTGTGTAGGGGCGGGGACTGAACCAGTGGTATAAGAGTGTGCTGAGCTCGGGCTCGGGCACTGGCTCCCGGGCGTGGGTTGGGGATGGAGCCAGGCAGGGCCAGGCGGGGCGCAAGACCAGGAGAGCCGGGCGGAGGTGGCAGGGAGGGGGTGGGGCGGCTGCGCGCACCTGTGCCGGCCTCAGCGCTGCGCAGCCGACGTGTCAACCTCAGGGGTGCGCAGGTGAGGGCGGCGGCCGGCGGGTCGCAGTCACACGGCGCAGACAGAAGACCAGGACCAGATCTCGAGGGCCATCGCCAGGCCCCGGGCCCTCCGTTCCCGCCCCGCGACGAGCCCCTCGCACAAACCGGACCTGAGCGTTTTGTTCGTTCGGCTCGCGTGAGGCAGGGGCGGCCTCTCAGCACCAGCCCCGGGGCCGGCCGGATCGCCACGCAGACACCTGCCTGCCGCCAGCGCCACGATTTCCACCATATGGGTCGCAGAGTCTGTGCACTGCTAGGGGCAGATCTGGCTCCCAGCCGGCGGGCTGGTCCCGCCCGCAGATTCTGAGCTGCCTGGCTAGACTCTGGGTAATGCGGGCTCAGCAGGCTCCAGCGGGCGGCGGGTGGCAGAGGGGGTCGTGGTCTGAACAGATTTCATTCTGGAGGTGGAAACCCAGCTTCTAGTCCGGCTCTGTTCCAGCGACTTCTGTGGCCTTGGGCAAGTCATTTCCCAATCTCTGGGACTTCCCATTGGCACAGTGAGAGGGTTGGGCTGGTCCCCCACAGGGGTGAGGGCCACCCCTGCCTCCTGATCCTGGTCCCTGAGCTTCTAAGCATCTCTTTGAGCCCTATATGAGAAGATGGAAGTCCTCCAAGCATAGGAGCCAAATCTCTGAGGTGTGGAAAATCTGGGATGAGCTGATGGAGACACATCACCACTCCTGATCTCTTTGGGGCTGCTGATACCCTGAAATTTCACTTCTTGCACCTCCCTGGCCGCTCTTTTAGTTCATCGTGTGTGAGACTGATCAAAAAAGACAAACACAGCGTCCCCAGACACAGCAGTACCAAACCCCACAACCCACACCTCCTCTATTCACCCTGCTGGGTAGACTGGGGCTGAGGAACTCCCACCACAGGTGGTGCCCACGGATCATTAGCCACAACCCAAACTTAGGACAGGCCAGTCCAAGGACTGTGATCTGACCTGTGGGAAGGGAGACAAAGATCGCCCCAGGCCCTGGCCTCCTGTGTAAAGAACTTAGAACTCAGGGCTCCACGCAAGGCCTGGGTCAGGTGACTCTAGGTGTCCTTCATTCCCCCTCCCCAGGGGGTATGGTGACACTGAGCCAGCTCCAGAGCACCCAGGGCCAGTTGGTTGTAGGTCAGAAGGTGACGGGTGGCAGAAGTCTCCTTGGACAGCAGGAAGGAGCCAGAGTTCTCCCTCAGGAGGAGGGTGCGTCAAACACTCAGCCAGGTGAAGGGAGACAGCTCCCAGAGTCAGAAGACACTCCAAACAGAGTGAGAAGTCCTGGGACTTCTGGTCCCCTCCTCCATTACTCGCTTCATTTCTCCCTGCCGCCCAGGTTCTTTGAGGCACCTCAAGGATGTGCTGAGTCCCTACCCCAGGAGGAGAGGGAAGGTGAGATGGCTCTGACAGATCTGGGGAGAGGGTGCACTGCAGGGGGCAGCCCTGGAGGCAGAGAAAGCTGATGGTCTCCACTGGCTGTGCTGTAGCCCCCACCTTGGCCTCCCTGGACAGTCTTCTGTCCTTGGGCCCAGCCCTTCCTGCTTGCCTGGCACTGAATGATTTACCTGTCTGAGGCCTGGCGCAGCTGGACGCTCCTTTTCTATGTCTTCAAGGATGTCCCCTCTCCTCCCCCAGTGATGGCAGGGACTGGGATATCCAATCCTGGGGCCATACCACAAAAGTTCTCCCCTTGGAATACTCCCCCAACACACATAGGGGTATTCTTTGGAGGGAGAGTGACAAGAAGAATTAGGCTGTTGATAGTGCTGGGGTCTGCCCTGATGGTGGAGACTACTGCCCCCACCAAGGCCTGATTTCCCCAGACTTCCACCCCCTTCTCATCTTGAGACCCACATTCCCTGGCTATTATATGGGGACATGGCCTCTCCTCCAAGTCCCTCCTCCCCTGCTGGACTGGGTGGAGTCTCCAGGCGCCTGGCAGCCTGCAGGTGCTGGGCTGGGGGGGCTCAGCAGCTGGTGTGCGGGTGGCCCATCCCCCGCCCTCTGAGCCAGCGCCTGCTTCCTGTCATCCCTGTCAGCACCCGCTGGAGGAGGGCACAGGTAGTGGGGAAGAGGAAAAGGGACTGAGCAGTTGGGGTGCCACAGATGGGGGGGCAGGAAAATGGGGGAGGGAAAGGGGCCAAGAGCACCACTAGAAATTACAGACAGGGCATAACCCAGAGCCATGTGAAAAGCACAAGGAGATGGTGATCCACCTTCCCACACACACGCACACATCATTCAATGAAGGCAGATGGAGAACACAGGAAAGAGGAACAGTGAGGGAAAACAGGAGGTTAGAGGCTCGGCCATCAGCAGTGGAAGACACCAGGTGTGTGGAGGCAGTGGGACCACTTGGGGCGCAGAAATGACCCTCAACAGATAGAGGTGAGCTGCAAATGGGGACAGCCAGGGCTGGGGTAGGGGTGGTTGGTCATGTATCTGCACAGGGAGCCCACTGCCCTCCCAGGAGTAGGTCAGAAGGTGAAAAAGGACAAGCCCTAGATCGTAGCTGGACACCAAGGACTGTGCGTGGCAACGGTCTTACTCCATCTGTCCCTTCTTGGCCATAGTTGGACACATCAACATCTGGGGCAGCTGCCCTGCTCCCACCCACACCCTGATTCTGGTTGAGGCTTGAGACTTCTGGCTTGGAGGCTGCCCAGTGTTTGTGGGACTTGGGGGGTAGGTACAGTTCATACCCAGGTGCTAATCCTCATCCAGCCAGGGCAGCACCAGAGCCTCAATGACCTTCTTGGAGATTAGTCCCCATGGAGACTGCAGGCTAGCCGCCCCCTCACTCTGGCTGGGCCAGGTGGGTGGTTGGGTGGGGCCAGGGCTGGATGGGGAGGGGAGGAGGCTTCCCCCAGGCATGACAGGATCACAGCACGCAGGGCTTGGAGTCCCCTCCAGGATCAGCAGCCAATTTAGTTTACAGGCAAAAAACTGAGGCCCCAAGAGGGCAGAGTGACCGGCCAGAGGCCATGGATGGAGCCAAGAAAAGCAGCAGGAGCAGAACTAGGTCCCTGGCTCCACTCCCCAGAGTTCTTTCCTGGAGAGCAGAATCCTGAGCAAGAACCAGGGAAACAGTGACACTGCCCTGACCTTGCCAGACTTCGGTAGCCAGCAGCCCAAGGGGCTGAGGCACTATACTGGCCCAGTGCTGAGTGCTCAGCTGGCTTCTTCAAGACTGGTTAGGAAGGAAGATACAGACCCCAGAGCCTCCCGTGCTATCCCACCCACCTGCACAACCCAGCTGGGAGATGGTGGTGGTGATCAGAACCATGTGACAGCAGGAATACAGCAGGGCCTGCAAACACGTGTGGCCTCTGTTGGGTGCCTACTGCCCAGGAGTTATGTGCTTTATGCACACCCAAATCTTCATAAGCCTTTAATGTAATCGTTCCCATCTTGCAGAGGGGAAAACTGAGAGGTAGTGTGCAAGATTTTCCAATTTATAAGCAGTGGAGCTGGCTAGGATTTGCACCCAGGCATCAGCAATGGAGAGAGTCCTCTGGGTCCTTCAGCTCCTGTATGATGGTGGCAGGGTAGCTAAGATGAGACCTCTGTGGGTGACTGTGGGATGGGCAAGAGGACATGCTCCAGTGTGAGCCCACCTTATATGGTGACTAGCACATAGTACATCTTATTAAATATTTGAGGAATAGGTGAGTGACAAACCTCCACCCATGGTAAATATGACATTGTGGGGTCTGTTGAATCCTAGAACTTGGCCATTCACACACTGGGTATGTGGGACGGCATCCAGTTGACCCTGAATGTAAGTGTGTGTCCTCTCCCTGCCTCGCTGTATGATTCCTATGGCCTTGGATCCTGGAGAGGAGAGGAGGAGGTGGTGGTAGAAGCTGCCTCCCACCTCCCTGGAGAGTGGCCAGTTCTCCAACCCCATCCAGGGGCAGAGAAGAAGAGCTTAGTCTCTGGTGGGCCCGGACAATGGGTCTGGGCGGGTGGGGCTCCCTCACAGCCTGCTTGAACCTGGCTGGTCTCTGCTGGAGTTATCTCTATCTCCCGGGAGACCAGCCTTGCACAGCCCCAGGGAAGGAACTCATCTGCCTGTCCCAGACTGGGGGGCTGGGATGGGATCAGCGTGGTAGAGGGCACCATTCACTGAATTTGCATCTTTAGTCTCCAAAAGCCCTGGGTGATTTCCCAGTGAAATGAGGGCAAGGCGGGGCGGGCCACCTGGAGGATAAGACAATGGGCACCAGGACCTCTAAGCTGGCCACAGTAACCAGAAGTTGGGCCATCCGTGGAGTGGGGCTCTCTGAGGGGGTTTCCCCGGGCCTTTGCCTGGGATGAAGACTGAGTGAGGGCTCTGAGTGAGACTGAGGGTTTCCTTACAGAATTTTTATGCCTCCATGTGGGCGAGTCTGGCTGGGCTCTGGGACTCAAGCTCTGTAGGGCTTGGGGGATGCTCTATCCAGTCTGTGTGCGATGGTGGTGTGGGGAAAGATGGAGTCCTAAAGGATTCTCTGTTCCATCCAAGGTTCCTGTCTGAGAGGAAGGATTGGGTGGTGACAGCATGGGGGTTCTCTGAAGATAAGATCCCTGAGGGATGGTGTTGAGGATGCTTAGTTTTTTCTAACCCCCTGCTCTCCACATCAGGCTTGCAGACGCAGAGGGGGTGAGGGCGACCGTGCTAAGCTGGCAAACAAAGCCACCTGGGCATCCATCCCTCAGGAAGCTCGGGGCGCAACTGATCTGGGAAAACAAACAGGACCAGCTGCTGAGGGTGAGGGGTCCAAGGGGGAGGCTGGGGGATGCAGAGCTGATGAGGAGTAGAAAGCACACTGGGAGGGTTCTATAGCCACCAGAGGAGCCCTTTCTGGCTTTTTCCTAAAACCCAGGCGAGGCCCAAGAGATGTGGGGCCCTGGAGGCTGTGGGTGGTGTGGGTGGGTGGACCATTCGTGAGGGAGCCAGTTGCAGACAACTGTGACTAAAGCCACTGGGGAGGGGGGGTAGGGTGAGGAGGAGAGCTTTCACGTCTTCCTCCTGAGGAGGAAAACAAAGTACAGAGACCAGAGAGGCTGACTGATGTCAAGATTAGACCTACAGACCTGCGTGTGTGAGTGTGTGTGTGTGTGTGTGTGTGTGTGAGAGAGAGAGAGAGAGAGAGAGAGAGAGAGAGAGAGAGAGACTCTGGAACTCACCCCAGAACCCAGCCTTTGAGTGTGTGGAGCTGGAGGTGTGTCTGTGTTGTACTGGGGACTGAACCTGGGGTCTTCACACTGAGTTATATCCCTACTCCCCCCTCCTTTTAACCTCTGAGACTGTCTCCCTAAATTGCCTAGGCTGAGCTCCAACTTTGCATCTTCCGGCCCCAAGCCTCCGTAGGACTGGGTGATGGGATGCCTAATTCCAGCCCAGAGCTCAGCCACGCCACCTCCCCACTCCCCTCCCGCGCCCCTTCCCTGAATACACAGCGCATGTCCCACCCCCTCCCGTTGGTTACTGCTCTGCGATCAACACCTGGACTGAAAGCCGCTCCTTTGGCCCGAACCGCCTGCCCAGACCCTAAGTCAGAACCGACAGCCAGCTTCATCACAGACAGTGCACACGCACAGCCTGACGCATTTGTCCCCTGCTACCCTGGCCCTCCCAACCTCCCACCAATTCTCGCCCCGCCCGCGCCCCCTTTGTGGTCCGCGCAGTCTGGTTGCGCCCCCTGGTGGCAGAATCCATAATTGTCGAATGGAAATAAAAAGGGGCGGAGGAGGATGTGAAATCAGATTCCTTGTGCCTCATACCTGTCTGATGTCTGGACTTGTGAAATTGATAGCAAGGGCTAGGACATAGAGGGTCCAGGATTGGCCCTTACCCAGATCTGTATTTTGGATCCCCTGTGGTTTGGAGGAAATTGTTTTGGGTTTTTTGAGACAGGATCTTTGTGTAGCCCAGGCTGGCCTTGAACTTGAGATGATCCTCCTACCTCCTCCTGCCTCCAGCCTCCTAAGTACTGGGATTACAGGTGTGTACCACCACATTTAGTGCAATTTGTGGAAATTATACCAAATTGTTTTCGTCTATCCCTTCTCCAGTAGAGAGGGTACCAGACTTGGTGCCACTCACATTCAAACCCAGTGGTCATTGTCTCATCTCTGACCCATGCCCTTCTAACATGGACTCTAGCTCATGCCCAGTCCTAGGGCACCCACCTTCATGGGTGGGAGCCCCAGTAGCAGTTGCTCACAAGTGAAAACAGAGGTCCAAAGGAGGCACTGCCTCTCTCAGTGCCTGTTCTCAGGAAGCCAAAATATCAAGAAGGGGTGATTCACAGTATGGGCAAACTGTCACTCCACTCACACTGGAGAACTTTCCCTCCAACCCTTCTCTTGAACCACACTCTACCATCTTATTCATTTACTCTGAAGGTTTTATTGAGGGCCTACTATGTACCCAAAACACACAATGATGGAAAACCATTCAGGCATGGTCCCCATGCTTCTGAAAGGAACCCACACCATAGTAAGAGAGACTTTCATACACCTGTCAACATAACATGAAAAGATTTTACAAAGTGATAGCTCTAGAGAGAATCAGGGCCATGTGACAGATGGTAAGAGGGCCATGGACAGTGTCCCCCAGGAGGTGTCAGAGGAGCTAGCCATGCCAAGATCTCCTGGACATTCGAGGGAATGGAACCAGCACATATGAAGGCTCTGAGTGGTAATGAGCCCCACAGGCTGGGAGAAATGCTAGGTTAGGCTGACTAGGCTTTCGGAGCTAGGCAGCTGCCTCTTCAAGCCTTTTTGGTCACAGGAGTTGGGATGGGCAGTGGTATAACCCTGGCTTTGGGTTCAAAAAGTTCTACTCTTGCTTGGAAGAATAGCTGTGTGAGTTTGGCCAAGTGCCTGTACCTCCTTGGGACTCTAGTTCCAAACTAGTACTAAAAACCAATATCCTTAGGCTCTTAAGCTCCCTTACACTCGCAAGGGCCTGAGTTCAATCTCCAGTTCTGGAAAAAAACAAACAAACAAACAAAAGTTCCCTTACACTTACCCCTGGAGTTTGGCCCACCCTACCACCAAGGAGGAATGCTCCATGGCCATTTTGCAAGAAGCCTTGTCTCACCGACAGTTACAGTGGTTAGGGTACTCTGCTGCAGGTGGTGAGAAATCTCCTTCCTGGAGCTACTCTGTGGGGCTTCGAGCCTTTCCCTTGTCCTTGTCCATCTTCTTGTCCCTCTGTCCTCTACCCCTCAGTTCCGTGGCACCCGGGCAGTGGAGGCAGGAGCCTAGGACCTTCATCTCAGCTGGGCCACTTCTCAGCTGTGGTACCTTGGCCACATCCTGGACCCCACCTGCCCATCTCAGGACAGTGACAGAATCCACTTCACAGGGCCTTGTTTGGATTTAGCTGAGACCTCGCACTGCAAAGCCTGAACCAAGAGCCTGGCTGGAACTGAGCACTCAGCAATCACAGATAGCTCTCTAACAGGTGTCAGAACGGAAGACCCCAGGCCCTGGAGATTCTTGGAGGACCGGGCACCGTCGCGGGTCAGGGAGGAGGAAAGGGTGAGAAACCCTTCCTACCATAGTTGGCCCCTCCCTTTGGTACTGTTACATCTAAACCGTTTTTTGTTTTCTTCCCCCACCCCCCCGAACTGGGGATTGAACTCAGGCCCTTGTGCTTGCCAGGCATGCACTTATTCTACTGAGCCATCTTCCCGCCTAAACCGTTTTTTTGTAAAACGGCGCTTTGGCTCAGGCGTTGCGTTTACCGCATTTAGCGCTGCCTAGTGGCGGGTACTGGTCACCGCTTCCTCCGGGCCGGGACAAGAAAACTCGCCCAGCGCGGAGCTCCATCGGCGAAGCGAAGCTTGGAAGGAAAGAAGTGGTGATGACTGATACTTCAGCGGAAAAGACAGGGGCGCAAGCAGAGTCATTTGTGGAGAGCCTTTGCTACCGCTGCCCTAGGTCCCCCGAAAGAGAGGCTTCGACCTCGGGCTGCGGCAGAGGCAGCGTGGAGAGCTTCGGAAGAACTCCGCGACGCGTCCCGCAAGGCGCGATCTCACGCAAGGCGCCAGGGAGCCCTGGTTCCTCCGCCCGGCGGTCTGGGCCTAGGAGGGCGCGTTCTGCCCCGAGGCTGGGTGCACGCTGCCCTGCTCTGGCCCTGAAGAAAGAAAGCGCCGAGTCAGCGCGGGCCCCGCCGGCTGCGCCATGCGCCTCAGCACTTTCCGTTGTGATCAGCGCGAGCTGGGGCCAGGGCGGCATCGGCGGCGGCCAGGGCCCTCGGGCCCCCAGCTGACTCAGCTCCCCTCCCCGACTGGAGAGGCAGGGGCGGGGGCGAGGCGCGGGTATAAAGCCCCGCGGGCCAGGGCGCGCAGCCTCTCCGCTTTGCTCCGGGCGCACTCACCACCCGGTGAATACCTTGGTGCTTGGGCGGGAAGGGCGAGCTGTGGGGGAGCTCTGGGCAACCGGGTCCAGAGCCTCGCGGGGCGCAGCCCCGGGTCCTCACCCCCTTCCCGGCTTGGGCAGACCTAGTAAAGGTGCTCTCAGGCGCTGAGCGCGCTTCGCCCTTCCTATCCTTAGCAGCATGAGCAGTGCCCCCGCGCCGGGCCAGGCGACCGCCTGCCTCACCCTCTGGGATGAGGAGGACTTCCAGGGCCGTCGCTGCCAGCTGCTGAGCGACTGCGCGAACGTCAGCGAGCGCGGAGGCCTGTGCAGGGTGCGCTCCGTCAAGGTGGAAAGCGGCGCGTGAGTGAGAACCCTGCTGTTGCTGGGTTGAGTTGTATTGTGCCGGGCTCCCCCAGCCCAGGTTTGGAACTGGAACCTCAGATCCAGGCCCTGTAAACTCCGAAGAAGACTCTTCAACATAGGAAAACCCTCGGCCTGACCTCCCCAAAGCCCCCATCTGTCGCAAGGCAAATCGTGGGGGAAGAGAATGTCCTCGTGCGCGCGAGCTAAAGGAACAAAGGCGAGAAACAACCCATGACTCCAGTGTAAAGTCCTTCCCAAAGTTTTTCTCTGTGCGGTTAGATGACTCTGTGCTTCTTTCAAGGAAAGAAGCCAAATCTCTCCAGTTGGCCCCACTCTGGTCTCCTGGAGTTCAGTCAGGGGCCCTCAGCAGCGGGGCAGCTTCTTCCCTACAGCGGGGGAGGGGGGCGTCGATGCTTCATGCGCCAGCGCCTAAATCTGAAGGTGGGAGCACTTAGTCCGGTGATTGTAGCCTGGGATCCCTGATTGGGGAGCCTGGATCCCTCAAACCCCAGATAGCAATCAATTTAGGGTCTTCACCTTCTAGAAGCAGACTGCTATGAGATGGGGGTGTCAGGGAAGGGGTCTGGGGCTGGAGAAACAGAGTGGGGTTTCCTGCTTTTTTCAAACTCAACAAAAAAGGGGAAGATGGAGGAAGGAGTGAGCTGGGCAGAGCCCTCGCAACTCCCCTTCTTTTCCAGATGGGTAGCCTTTGAGTACCCCGACTTCCAGGGACAGCAGTTCATTCTAGAGAAGGGAGACTATCCTCGCTGGAGCGCCTGGAGCGGCAGCAGCGGCCACCCCAGCACCCAGCTGCAGTCCTTCCGGCCAGTGCTGTGCGCCGTAAGTCAAACACACTTCCCCCCTCCCCTCCTCCTGGCTCCTCCATGGTGCCCTGGAAAGGTCTTTGCCGGTGCACAGGAGCGTGTTAACAAACCTTAGACGTGGGATATGGCATTACTTCCCAGCACCAGCAGAGAGTGTGGGGAAAAGCAGGTTGGTGGGCCTAGGTAGGCCAGGAGCTTGGTGTCAGCACCGCGGACAGCAACAAAGGGCAACCCTGCTGTGAGCACCCAAGATCCTTTATGCTCACTGCACCCCATCATGCAGCCTAGGAGGTCTAGTCCTCGCGGTTAGCTCCGCACACAGGTGTGAGAATGGGACTTCCAGGGGCAATGGGACTTATGATGGTTTCAAGAGTCAACATGAGGGTGAGACTAGAACTCAGTCCAAGGATCCAGAGTGAGAAGAGGGTCCACTGGTCTCCCTGTGTGTGTCGGGGAGTTCATAAGAAACAGTGAGATGAAGATTTGGTTTTTTATTTCCAGTTTGTGGTCACTTAGTGCGATGAGGCCTGAAGCTGGGATCCAGCCTGGCCAGGTTTTCTGTTCCAAAAGGTTGGGACCTACTGCAAGGGGAAGCCTCTGGCACCTGAAAAGCCTGGCAGCAACCACTGCCCTGGCCTGTTCTACTGACTCTGCCAAACACTGGCTGGGCCACTCTGTGTGAGGCTGTGTCCAGGGTGTTGGGCAGAGGGATTGGGCAGCCACTGAGTTCCTTAGGTCTTGGTTATAATGGGCTGTACAGTTCTCTTATTTTCCTCCGAATGATGGGCCTATATCACAAGACACCCTCTAGCGATGACTTGAAAAGATCTCTGGTACCCTTCTAATCCTACTATGTTAGCTCAAAGTCAAGGGTTGGCCAGGTGGGGATGCTGAACACCCCAGTTTGCAAGACTACTGGAGAACTGATGGGGTGAATTCTGGGATTGCTTGTGGGATCTAAGAAACTGTATAACTTGTGCTGAGAAAGGGGTGAGGTGAGTGGGGCTAAGAATGTAACCATTAGCACCCCTTTGGAGATCTGCCTCTCTGACCCCTACCCTGCCTGTGTCTCAGAGCCACAGTGACAGCCGTGTGACACTGTTTGAGGGGGAAAACTTCCAGGGTTGCAAGTTTGAACTCAGCGATGACTACCCATCCCTGCCCTCCATGGGCTGGGCCAGCAAGGATGTGGGCTCCCTCAAAGTCAGCTCCGGAGCGTGAGTCCTGGGACCGGAAGAGGGGAGATGACAGGAGAGGGAGGTGGTGGGAGGAGTATAGGGATGGTGCTGAGAAACATGGTAAAGAGGTTGGGAACTTGATATCCAGGGGAAGTGAGAGGATGGAGAGAGGGAAGAAGTAATGGAGAATGGGAGCCAGGCCAACAACATAGAGCGAGGCTATAGGAGGAGAGGTTGAAGATCTGGGTGGGGAGGCCATGGAAGGTGGGAATGGAAGGTGAGATGAGGCAGGTACCTAGAAAGCCCAGAGCAGTAGGCAGAGCAGGAGGGGATCCAGGTAGGGAAAGTGGAAGCAATGGTTTTGGAGCTGAGGATTGGGAGCAGAGGAGGTGGTCTACTAGTGGAAGACACAAAGAGGGGGCAGCAGAACCTACTTATCACTCCTGTCTCCTCACTGGCCTAGGTGGGTGGCCTACCAGTACCCAGGCTACCGAGGATACCAATATGTACTGGAGCGAGACCGGCATAGCGGAGAGTTCCGTAACTACAGTGAGTTTGGGACACAGGCCCACACTGGGCAGCTACAGTCCATTCGAAGAGTCCAGCACTAGGCTCCACGGCCCCAGTCACCACCCTTGAGGGCCCTCAATAAAGTATCCTGAACCTGCCTGCCCCTCTTGCCTCCTTCATGTCTCACTTTGTAATATCCATTCTCATACTTTTGAAGATCGAAACCTGACCCTCCCCTCAGGATCCAGGACCCTTGACTACAAAGCATAAATTAAGTTATGATGGATGTGGGTAGGCTATGGTGAGAATGAGCAGAAATTGCTGGAGGGAATCTCATCTACGAAATGCAAGCAATCTCTCCACCCCTACCAATGTGGGCCAGGTGAACAAGTGAAGATAACAGAGTAGACACACATCAAAAGCAGGGCTCATTGCTGGATGTTAACCTCCACATACCTGTGGACCAGGTACCACCACACAAGGCAAACCTTCCAATGCTATGCAGAAGCTCTGTCAGGTTCCTCTCTAATGCCCAGGGCACCTGCAGCTGTTATCTTTAACTGATTCCCTACCTAACCAGGGCATCTGCCAGCCTTTTTTCAATACTCCCTTTCCTCCCCCTCCCAGGAAAGGAACTAGTGGGAGGTCTCACTGCCTCCCAGGCCCTTCTAAGGGGAAGAATTCTCTCTGAACCTCACCTTCAGGCCCTTTGTCAAAATAACAGTATCTTGCATGATACTTAGCTCTAGCATTTACAAATGATGTTCATGCATATCCTTCCTTTCTGCCACTGCAAATCAACCCCCTTTTATTCTTCCTTTTCTCCCTATCCTCCTAAGGACAAGGGAACAGAACCTAAGCCATAGAAGGGCTGAGGATGGCAGCAGCTGTGGGACCCAGTGGCACAAGTGTGGTTCCCCCTTTGGCACAGTTAATGATATGATACCCCTACCCCATATAGGCAGAGCCTGCTGAGGTCCTTGGAGTCCCCTCACCTTGTCCTTTAAGGATTCTTGGGTTGTCAAGAGCCCAGTAGCCCAGATTATCACTTAGACCAGTGAGACATGGTGACAGAGAAAGCATTTAGACTTGAAGCTGGGCAACTGCCTCTGTGGCAAGAAACCTGGAATATTAGGTCAAAACCCCTGGAACCCAACACATACCCTGACCCTCAATTCCCTCACCTGGAAACCGGGGCTATTAATCCCTGTCCTGTGTGTCTGGGGGTATTGGTGGGAGGATTCAGTAAGGAACCCTTGGAACTGTAAAGTTATGGGCAGACATTGGGGGGTAGTCAGTGTAGGACCCTTGTTTCCCCCTCCTCCCCATGGGTCCTGGGTTGGGTCAGGGTACCGAGGACAAAGTTCTATGTGGAATATGAATTCTGCATTACATTTGAGTGGATTGTATGGTTCATAGCCTGTGATGCTTTTGAGCCTCCTAATACCTTCCATTCTTCATTTATTTCACTAATGAAGAAACTGGGGCCTAATGATGTCATCAAATGTCAAGCCAAGCTTTGGGTCCAAGGATCGTGATGCAAAACCCAGGGTCGCCAGGTGTGGTGACACACACTATAATCCCAGTGCTTGGGAGACTGAGGCAAGAAGATCATCGAGAGTTTGAGGCTTGCCTGGGCTACATAGTGAGTTCAAGGCCAGCCTGAACTACATAGTAAGACGGTCTCAAAACCAAAACAAAAAACCCAAACCAGGTTTCCATCCCCTAGCTCCACATGTTCCGCTGACCCCACCTATCTGGAAGCTACGGCAGGAGGAGGATCAGATTGCTGTGAGTTGGAGGCCAGCCTAGGCTACACAGTGAGATCTTGTCTCACAACACACACACACACACACACACACACACACACACACAACAGAGAGAGAGAGAGAGAGAGAGAGAGAGAGAGAGAGAGAGAGAGTAGCTCAGTATGTATAACCTGTCCTAAGCACCTCATGTGTGTTATAAACTTCGCTTTCAGGGATTACAAACCCATTTTACAGATACAGAGACTAAAGTGTACCACAGAGCTGATATGGCTTCTCTCAGAGTCACACAAGTTGGAACCACAGCAACTAAGAGTTGAACCCAAAAACCAGACACACTGGGCCCTTCAGAGTACAGCAACTCAACTTCCCTGCCTCTTCTAGGAGTAGGCAGTGGACAAAGGGGACAGTTATCTTTGCTCTGCTGAGCTGCCCAACCTCTGGGAGTTCTGATTACTGGGAAGAATCAACAGAATGGCTCAGGGCACCAGCTCTCAGCCTCAGTTGCCCCCCAACAACTGAAGGACTTGGGAGAGGTGATATTTGCTAACATGCATCTTCTAGGTCCATTTTTCTGGACCCATGGGTCAGGTTATTCGCCCCCAACCCACAGGCAGCTGGGAAGGGGAGTCCAAGAGGCCAGCCAGGCCTAAGTGTTTCCGCCTTCTGCTCTTCCTTCCATTCTGGGCAGGCTGATGGTTTGTAGATCCAGCCAGGTAGGAGAGGGAGGAGGGGAAACTGGCAAGGACTCTCATTGGCTTCTGCCTTGGCTGCCTCAGCGTAGGAGGAGATGGAAGAGGGCCATGTTCCACATAGAATGAGGAGACCCCCACTCACATACTTTTGCCAGCACTCCTTCCCTTTGGCACCGAGGCCTCAGTCAGACTGGGCACCAACCCTGGGCTGTTGATCCTTGGCCTGTTCTGGGGACAGCTGTCTCCTAGCTGAGCTTCTCTCCCTTCTGCCCCAGCTGCCTTCCCGAGAGCCATGCGTGGTGGATCTGGATATCTCTGGCTCCCCCGGCTCCTAGCCTCTTGCCCCTTGTTGTTTGTCAAAGAGGCTTCTCGAAGCAGTCAGAGGGCACAAGATTATGACTTGTTCCCCCCTCAAGACCCTCTTCTGTGGAGTCCTGAGTTTGATCTTCAGGGGACATCCCAACCCTTATCTTCGCTCCCACCAGATTGCAAGTCTAATCATCTGGGGTCCTGGGACCTCCATGTCCCCCAGCCAGATTTCACCACTGTCCTTTCAGGCTCCTCTGAACCCTTTGCCAGCAAAGATGAGCAGGCCAGCAGTGTAACAAGTGAAGGTGGACAGAGGGTGGCACAACTCTGGGAGTAGGGTTTTCCAGCTAGCCCAGGCACCCAGGATCAGGCACCCTGCAAGAGACTTGCCCCTTTTTATGTGGTTCTCATCCCTGGGCTCCCACAGGCAAAAGGTCATTATTAAGAAATTAATTCTGACAGTAGCCACTGGGTATGCTGCATGGCTGCTGATGGTGGACTCCTGACCCTGGGCACCACTGTCAGTAGCATCCCTCCTAAGGCCACCTCTGCAGTGTCAGGAAGCCCCACAAGTACCCAGAGATGCCAGTCAAGCTTCTCTTCACATGCGAGAAGCCATGTGTAGTACACAACCCTAACTCAACCCCTGTGCCCCCAGGGCTGGGCTTTGGGATAAACTGCAAAGGAGTGGAGATCAGGGTGGGGCAGACTGGGAGACAAGGAAGAGGAAAGAAGGGAAGGGAAATAGTTGCAGGGAAAGCAGAAGGGCAGCCCTGACCTGCCAGGAAAAGTCAGCACACTCTCTGGGATGCTCTGAGAGGTCAGCATCAGTTTGTGGGAACTGAATGAAGGAAAAAGGGGAAGGGACCACAGGGGCAATGCAGGAATGAAGAGAGGTAGAGATGGGATGACCAGAAGAGGGCTAAGACGGGGACAGGGTAGGGAAAGGAGGGACACAGGGAGAAGTTGCCAGGGTGAAGCCCCAGCATCCGGCCTGGGGTAGGTAGAGGGGAGAAAGTCAGGAAACCCGGACAGCAAAGGAGGGGGGAAGCAGGGCCGGGATCTAGTCTCCAGGGAAGGGCAGAGTGGGAAAGAAGCAGGAGGGAGAAAGCGAGCTGCGGGGGAGGGAGTGGGGGAAGATAAAGGGAGCAACGGCTGCAGGGCCGAGAGCGCGGCGACAGCGAGAGAGAGGGAAGCGGAAATTTAAAAGTGAAGATGCAGATAACGCAGCCTGGAGACGGGGACCCGGGAGGGGGTAGGGGAGGAGAGCGAGCCGCTAGAGGGGCGGGAGCGCGCTGGAAGGAAGGCTCTAGGGAGGGGATGTGGCTGGGGGTCCATAGTGAGCAGGCACCCCCTCTCCACCACTGTTTGCTGAGTACAGCAGGCGGAAAAGCGACGCGCACCCGGCCCCCATCCGAGGGCGCGGCTGGGGCCCATCCCCCGCGCGTCTCCCGGGCTGCGGGGCGCAGGGGGCTGCCGGGTGCGCTTGGCTGTGGCACTGCGCGTTGGAGACTTTATTGCGATGGGAAGATAAGAGGGGCGGGGGCGGGGTCCGGGGGGCTGAGGCGGCCGCACTTTAATTAAAACGGAAATTGCGGCCCCTGCCCGAGCGGGGGCCATAGGGTTCCGAGCGGCCCTGTAGCTGGGAGCGTCGCTCCAAGACCCCCCCCCCCAGGCCCCCACCACAACCGGGCTGCCCCCTCCTGCTAGGCCCTGCTGGACCCGCTCTGTCTTCTCCTCCCTGTCACCCGCGGTCGCCTCGGGCGGGATCGGTGGCCCCGAAGCGCAAAGCCAGACGCACCCCCTTCCTGTCCCCCCCCATCTCCCACCGCCCAGTCCCCCGGCAGCGATGAGACAGAGCGGCGCCACCCAGCCCCTGCTGATCAACATGTACCTGCCAGGTACCAGGGAGCAGCGGGGGCTGGAGGTACCAGGACCCTGGGCGGGAATCTAAACCAGGACCTGGGGAGGGGTCCTGCGGTCCAAAGGATGCAGTCGGGACAGTCAGGTTGTGGGTGGAGGGCTGACTGCAATTTGGGGCATGCAGAAAAACCTGAAAGGCAGATAAAGAGCTCCGGGATTTCAGTGTAGGTCCAGAGAACTTGAGGTGAGCAGGCTGGGAGCCTGGGAGCCGGTCTGGACCTTCACGTGGTGGAGGACTTGACTTGGGTCAGGCTCGAGGGGGCTGGGGTCCGCCGGGCGTCGCCCCTTTGCCCTTCCAGCTCCTCACCTTCGTGCCCGAGCGTTCGCACCGGCCAGGCCCTCCAAGCGCCCTCCTCTCCGCTGCGAGGGGCTCTGTTGGCTCAGGCTCGGCTGGCTCAAACCCGGCTCAGCTTTATAAGCCTCCAGCCGGCCCCTTCGGAAAACGGATTTCCTTTTTCCTGGACGCGTTTCCTGACTTGGGCGCTACGGAGGGGCTCTGCGCAGCGCGCGCTGGGGCTGGGCTCCGGGAGGAGGAGCTGGTGGCCCGGGCCCCTAGAACACAGCAGCCCCCTAGAGACTTGGCCCAAGGCCTTTTCGGTCAAGCCCACAACTTCCGCCCGGGTCTACCGGATTTTTTTCTTCTGCGCCGCAGATCCCGTCGGAGACGGTATCTTCAAGGAAGGGAAAAGCCCGAGCTGGGGGCCGCTAAGCCCCGCGGTACAGAAAGGTGAGCTGGGTCGTACCCTGCGCAGGCGGAGGTGAGGGTAGAGGATGGGGGCTGAGGCAGGGACCTCCGCGCGAGCCAGCCACGGACACCCGACCGAGAGGCTGGGAGCAGTGCGCATGTACCACAGGCTCTAGAAAGAGGGCCGAGGCCTCTAGGGAAACATTCATTCCACCTTCGGTGCTTGCATTTTCTGAGTCCCAGGGCTCTTTGAGTCCTAGGAAGAGGACCCAATCTCCAGACCTTTATCTGCTGTGTGACCCAGCTTTGAGGCCAGGCCTGAGATGCTTAGTGCCCTTTCCCTGGTGGTAGCAGACACAGCACACCATGCAAGGGAACCGGGAGAATGATTCCCTTGCCACAGAGCTCCAGTGGGGAGAACCCCTGCCATGCTTCCTGCTGGCCTATTGAGCCTACTGAGTTAGCATAGCTCTGCCTCGGAGACCTAAGGCCATTGTTGTTGGTTCCCAGATTGGCTGCCACTTTGGAGGGTCACTAAATTACCCTGTGGTCAGCAGACCCTCTAGGCAACCGCTCCTTGAGCCTTGGCACCCTAGTCAGCACCATAGATCTCCCCAAGTCACAAACCACAAAAAGGCAAAGTTGGAAGCTGGTTTTTCCAGAAGGAGGGGAACATGACACCAAATGCAGATGTGCTCCCGAGCCTCTAAGGTTGCCACAATCCATGGCAGATGCACGTTTTAGTGCAAACCTTCCCTTGCTTCTGCTCTTAAGACTCAAGGCACTCTGAGTCCAGCTTGTGAGGATTAGAGTTGAAGTTATAGGATAAAGAAGCTTCTAGGTTCCGAGCCAATGATTGAATAGAAAAAGGGGTTCAATAGACTTGCCTTGATCCAATAATTGGACAAACTAGAAGAAAGTCTGTTTTATTTCAAAGGGAGTTGGGGTGATTGTATCAAGATGTTGTTCCCTTTTGAGCTTCAAGACAAGGGAGCAAGAATTCCAAGGCCTCAACTCTTGAACTCAGGCCCTTGCGCTTGCCAGGGAAGTGCTTATCCTACTGAGCTATCTCCCCAGCCCCGGCCTCAACTCTTTCACCGACTGCATATCTAGGGAAGACCTTCTTGCCATCCCCAGAAACCCCCAAATTGGAGGGCGATTGGGCAAGAGCAGGAGGAGCTAGAGTCCAGCACAAATGTTCCTCAGTTTGCTCTCTGCTCCCCAGTGCTGTCCAGCGCTAGGGAACCATGGCACCTGCCCTCAAAGGGGATCCCGCCTGGTTCGAAAAGAGAGCCCTGGAGAGCCTTAGCCGGGAGCTGCGCTGGTGCAAAGCTCTACACACCTGAAACTTGCTAGTACAGGGAGACCCTGGGAACTTCCCCCAGTATACAGGGCCTCTGCTCTTCGTTCCCAACTGACAAGGTGTTTGGAGAAGCTGGTTGGGTTTTGTGCAGCAGTGACCACCGCCATCCTACTGCACGCCTGACCCTTTCCTTCCAGATTTCTGGACGAGGTCCAACTGAGGTGGGCAGTCCTATACCTTTCGGGGCAACCCCGTGCGAGCTCTGTCCTGAATAGAGCTCATATAGTCCTTGGACACCTTGGGAAGCCAAGGGCCCTGCCTGGTTCACTGCTTCTTCCCGGTGGACAGAGAGAGCACCTTCTATACCCTCAGTTTCCTTGGAACAATGCAACTAAGCAGCTTTGTCCACCGAGTTGAGCTGTGTTTCCACTGTGCCAAAAGGGCCGGGGACGGCTTTATTGATCTGCTCCTCCCCGCCAGCCGGCCCAATCACACCCACAGCACCGCTGGACGAGCCCTTTTTCTTCTGCGGGACCCTCCTGGGTCGGGTCGGTTTCCCGCCTCACCTCTCCCCCCAGTTCCCATCCAGTTCGCGGCTGACCGTCTCCTTTCCTGCAGGCAGCGGTCAGATTCAGCTGTGGCAGTTTCTGCTCGAGCTGCTGGCCGACCGCGCAAACGCCGGCTGCATCGCGTGGGAGGGTGGCCACGGCGAGTTCAAGCTCACTGACCCGGACGAGGTGGCTCGGCGCTGGGGCGAGCGCAAGAGCAAGCCCAACATGAACTACGACAAGCTGAGCCGCGCACTGCGCTACTACTACGACAAGAACATCATGAGCAAAGTGCATGGCAAACGCTACGCTTATCGCTTCGACTTCCAGGGGCTGGCGCAGGCCTGCCAGCCGCCGCCCGCGCACGCCCACGCCGCCGCCGCCGCCGCCGCCGCAGCTGCAGCCCAGGACGGCGCGCTCTACAAGCTGCCCGCCGGCCTCGCGCCGCTGCCCTTCCCCGGCCTCTCCAAACTCAACCTCATGGCGGCCTCGGCGGGCGTCGCGCCCGCGGGCTTCTCCTACTGGCCGGGCCCGGGCCCCGCCGCCAGCGCCACCGCAGCGCTCTACCCTAGTCCAGGTTTGCAGCCCCCGCCGGGGCCCTTCGGCGCGGTGGCCGCCGCCTCGCATTTGGGGGGCCACTATCACTAGGCAGGACGCCCGGCCGCGCGCACGGCCTCCCCACAGCCTCGCCGCCAACTCCCATCCTCACTCCGGGGGAAGGGATGAGTTTACCCCACATTCCTTAACCCAGATTTGACTCTGCCTGTCACCGCGGCTCAGACTGGGGAGATCAGAGGCCTCCTTGATCTTCCTTAAATTCTAGATTCAACCCCACCGAGCCCCTAGACCCCAAGGACTATGACCCCTCTTTGTTTTCTCTCTACTGGACCTCTCTCTCACACCTAGTAGGCTCTTCCACTCTGATCTCTTGTTTCCCAATTCCAAATCATTTTTTACTTTTTGTCCCCCACGGAGCTGCCCCTCCTGGCACCTTGGAGGCCTCTTCCTGGGACTGGAGCAGGTTTGGTTCAGGCCATAGCCCAAGACTCGCGGTCTGCTCTCTCCCCTCTTGTATCCTGGCGGTGTGTTTTTATTCCCTTAGCCCCATTAAAGCTCTCCAGCTCCCTGCGGCCTCCTTTCGGATTCTTTACTGCTCCAAGAGCCTCTGCGAGCGGAGCGGAGCAGCGGAGGGAGAGGCCCAGCCCATGCCTACGGCCAGCAGAAAGGTTTTCAGGAAGAGCTCCAGAGAACGGGCACAGGACCTGGGTGCTGCTGGCCAGAGCGAAGAGCCCCTGGGGGTGGCTCAGCTTGGGGGTGGTTCAGCCTGGAGAGAGACCTTCTGCTACGTCCCTGACCTCTTACCCCACCACATCGCACCCCACGCCCCTACCTTCCAACCTGGTGCACTTTCTCCCACCTGCTGGCGTTTCCCAGTACAGCCACCTGCGTCTGTCCCCCTTCTACCATCCCTTTCCCAGCTTTCCCGCCCAGCCTCACTTCTTGCCCAATTCTCACTCCCACTGCTCTCGCGCGCTCACACCCGACCGCCGACCCCGGTCGTCGTGACCGCCTCGTCCCGGGATCTGCCCGCTCACTTTTCCCTCCCACCCTTCCCGAGCTCTCGCTCTCTGCCGGGGCTGCTGCAGCCGAAACTGTTTGCTTCCCAAGTGCATTCTCGTAGGCGGTGCGCGCCCTCTGCTGGTGTGAGGAGGGTAGGGCGTTTGGGGCTCAGCTCTGCGGAAGCCCTAAGGGCCTTACTACACTGAGCCCCCGCGGGACTCCTGACTTCCTTTAGACTTCTGGGAAAAGGGCAAAAGGAGGCCCCTGGCCCTTCATGCCTGATTAGGCCTTGGGAAGTCGAGTGGATCATGCTGGCTGTGTCCGTTTCTTCAACTGCTGCGATTGCGTCTGAATACTGCATCCAATGGTCCCTGCTCTTTGCTCTTTTCTCTCCTTTTCCAAAAGCTGTTGGCTCCAAAGTAGCCTTAAATGCCTTCCTTAAACCAAAGTAAAAACAGCCTTGGAGAAAGCCCTCAGGTGCTGGTCAGGCCTTCGAGTTGCAACCCAGACCAACCCTGGCTGTCATCCTCCTAGTCTTGGTGTTTGCTTCCCAAGTGCATTCTGCTAAGCTGCCAAGGTGGGAGGTGACAGTTGAGATGTCCCTATGCCCCATGGACAGGAAGAATATAGGTGGAAAGCGGACAGTAGGAGTAGGCGTGGTCCTGAATTTTGCTTCCAAAAAAAATGGGAATTATCCAGGTCCACTTGGGAGGAAAAAAAGCCACGTTTCCTAGGCAGGAACACAAGGCCCTGCTCTTAGACCCTTAAATGAAACCAAGACTATGTGTGGATCCCGGCAAGAGTAGGACCTGCAGGGTAAGTGTAAAGGTGGAATGCCATAGGCAGTGGAGGGCAAAATAAGTCCTTTCAATCTGAGGACGAATGGGTGGAGGTGTGGTACCCAGGACGAAGGGGCCCACTTGCTTTAATAATTTTGCCCCCAGCAATGCCATACACAGCGTTGGGCAACATAGGAGAAGAGCAAAGGGAAAACACAGTGTAGTGGATCAGGAAGTAGAAGGAGAAAGAAATCTCAAGAACCAAAACAGCGCAAGCTGTAGTCTGGAGAATCACTGGGGGAGCTGGCCTTTTTGATTCAAAGCGCTGTCCTGAGGCAGGAGCATGGGGTACTTGTGACCAAAGGCAGGACCTAGACATGTGGTTGGAAGCTACAAGAAGACAGGTGTCGCCTTAATCTAATGAAGAATATTTGTCATGGGATACAGCATCAGAAAGAAGTACAGCAGACCCTCCCATGAGAAGCCGAGGGGGTGTGAACTAAGTGACTTCTCTGTGAAACGCTTGGAGTCCTATAGTGAGCGGGCAAAGGAGGGAGTGATTGCACGGCTAGGCAGCTGGGGGAGATGTTAGGTGAAGAGATCGTCTCACTTATGAAACACACCCGAAACGCTTAGCTGTCCCTTCTTTCCTGCACACATAGACGGTTGGGAAGGATGAGAGCTAGGTCTAGAAACCAGAAAGCCTCAGTTCCAGGTGCAACTTGGCAACTAACTTGCTACGTGACCTTCAGATAATCACATCTCTTTCCTGGGATTCCTTTCTCATCTCATTAAAGTAATGAAGGTGAGCCAAGGATCTGAAGACTTCTGCCAGACCTCACGGGTCACCTCGGTTCTCTCTGCTCAAAAAGTAACAACAACAACAACAACAACAACAGGGTTGGAAAACATCTCTACAAGGTCAAATCCAAAACAGGTTCTTCGGGCTAGTGAGATGGCTCAGTGGTCTAAAGCACCTACTTAGAACAACCTTAACAAAGCACAGGGACCGTGGTTCAATCCCCCAGCACCACATGCCAGCCAGCTCCGCCCCCTGGTGGGCTGAGCTGGCCACACACACACACACACACACATAAAATAAATTAAAAAAAACAAAAAACAGCTTCTTCTCCAAGCGATCGCAGCTCTTGTAGCTTCCTGTCTCTGAAAGTCCAAGCCCTGGATTACTGTGGTCCTAGGAAGACCCCATTCCCCCCACAACTTGACACGGGCATCCTCTCACCATGCCCAGGGGCCCAGGATTCCAAGTCTGGCCCCATTGGTCCATGGCCTTTCAAAGTATTGCTGTCACTCTTGCTTCCCTCTCCCCACCCAGCGACAGCCCCTCTTGCATTCCTGAAGCACTCAGCCTTCTCTCTATATGCCTCATTCATGTCCCGCTCATTCATGTCCCTGGTGAAAAATAAGCCTCACTCACTTGCCAGCTCCCACCATGGGCTTGCACCACAGAGATTCCTGGGCGCCTTCACTTCCACTATTTTACCCTCCCCTCAAGGTTAGGAAGGAAGACAGAGCGAGTATGACTTTATCTGCTTGCAGGATAAATAAAACAAGGATCATAATGCCAAATGACTCTGCTGAAGTCTCAGGGTCTATTCCAGGAACCATGTCAACTGCTTCCACTGCCAGAGCTTTCTTCCCAATTCCTCTGCTTGCTTCTCTGTAGTCTTTAGCAGCCTTTGATTACCTTTGTGTGTGTGTGTGTGTGTGTGTGTGTGTGTGTGTGTGTTTGTGTGTGTGTGTAGAACTGGGGATTGAACTCAGACCCTTGCGCTTGCCAGATAAGCACTTATTCTACTGAGCTATCTCCCCAGCCCCATGATTACCTTCTCTGAGGGTCACTCCTTGCAGGACCATGCAGACCCATGGCCCCTTCAGGGACGTGTGCTCTGTGTACCTAGGCTCCCTCTGACATCACTCAAGGATGTACCCTGAAGCCCTGTCAATATGCGATGTGAGGACATCAGTGTACGCAGTGAGACTTTCATGGTCAAAGGGCAGCCGCGCCACTGAGGGCACCTAGGCCAACAACACGTTCCTGCACATTAGCTCATGTGACCACTTGGCCTGGATTGCCTTGGTATCCTTTCTCGGAGCCTCTCTTCTTTCCTTCAGTATGTCTTTCAAAGGTATCCAAATTATAAATAAATTACATCCATTTATAATTATAAATAGCTCATCCCTTGAGCTATTTATAATTCATATCAGGTGGAGCTGCTACTAATAAAAATAGGGTTTACTATGCACTGAACCTCACCCTGTACCAGGATCTGTCCTATGCTAATCTTTTAGAGATGGCATCTCCTTCAACCTGGACACCACATGCTACATGCAGTGGTTTCCTCCATCTTCTATAAGGAAATTGAGGCTTGGAGGGGTTAAGTGGGCCAGCCTGTGACCCTGGAACCCAAGTCCTCACCATCCTAGTAGTTCTTATTCTGTTGAGACTTCCCAATAACTTCCTCATCAACAGCACACTTCAGGCCCATGCTGCAGGGCCCTTGTGTGCCTGGCCTAATTGTCCATTCACAGCAGCACACTGACTAAGTTGGCAGCTAGTCTTATAAGTGTTATGCTGGCCAGGCATGGTGGCCCACACTTGTAATCCCAGCACTTGGGAGGCTGAGACAGGATGACTGCATGAGTTTGAAGTCAGCCTGGGCTACATAGTGAGTTCAAGGAAGTGTATTGTTGGGACCCTAACCAGCAAGGAACAAATTGTGTTCTTTCAGCCTTCATTTTCCTACCTGTGGTCCTACATACTCAGTGTAGGTCACTGTGTTCAGAGATAGAAGTGGGACATGACTGTATCTTGGCTTGGGCAGTGTGTCCTGCCTTGACCTGGCCAGCAGGATTTCTCCATGATTGTCCTCCATCTTGGGATAGTGTATTTCACTTCTAGAGGCAAGTGGCTCAATACCGCATTGACTGTGACTTTTTCTATTTTTGAGAATCTTCTCTTGGTGGATTCTGTTTGCTATTTCCCTCCTCACATGCCATTCTTGTAAACAAATAACAACATAGCATGGCAATGAAGAACAAGGGCTCTGGGTTGGACTTCCTGGGCTTGAATGTCACAAGCCCTGTCATTTATAAGCCATTGACCTCAAGTGAGTCACTTTATTTCTCTGCGCCTCAATAACCTCATCTGTAAAATGGTTATGATAAGATGGAATCTAACTCCCAGGGTTGCAATATAGATACAACTACATTGGCACATTTTTCCATGTTTTCTGTTATTAGACAAGCAAAACCAACCCCAAGCAAGCACCTGTGTCCTCTAATCTCAACCAGATGTCCTGGGAAGGAACCTGAGTGACTATACTTCCTTATTCCTGCCAGTCCAGGCCTCATTCTGGGCCAAAAAGTGAGCTACTCCAAGACTGACCTCTTGACCAGGTTCGGAGCCACATCATCACACAGGCTGAATTTCTGCACTCAGAACATCTGCCTTTGCTTTTTTTTTTTTTTTTTTGCGGAACTGGGGATTGAACACAGGCCCTTGCGTTTGCCAAAGAAGCACTTATTCTACTGAGCCATCTCCCCAGCCCCCTGCTTTCTTGAGTAAAAAGAGAACCACTGAATTTAGATCTCAGTTAGGTATGAGCTATGTGGCTTTGGAAAGATGCCTACAATGTCCTGAGAGTTAGTTTTCTCCTCTAAGTTACAGACAAGAGTAATACTTTCCTTGATTGTTGTGTGGGCTACCACATGAAATTTGAAAGAGAGAGGTTTTACAGCAACTAATATCACCACAACTACTGCCCACATTTCATTCAACTTTATGACAATGCCCTGGTGACACTGTTATTTGCTCCCTTCCTCTGATCAGGAAAATGGAGGCACAAAATATTAAATAACTTGCTTGGGATCACAGAACTGAAAAGTGGTAGAGATCCAATTCAAATGCTGTCAGCCCAGGTTTTACCCCCTTCCCCACCTCTGATTTCCCTGATTCATGGAGGAGTTTTCAGATTCTGAGAGGCCCAGGAGGTAATAAGGAGATTTGCCCCATCCTCAGGCCAACCAGAACCCGTCCCTGATTTCACCGCTCACCCAGGGTTCCAGACAAGTTTCAAAGTGAGAAACACAATTTAGAAATCTTGTAGCCTGTTGTGGCCCTTGTGCTTGTATTTATCTCTTCCAATGTGTCAGAGTAGAAGAAACTCAGAGGGACATGGTTTCAAATGCTGCCCCAGCCTATTTTTTGTGGGATTGAAAAGGCTACTTACTATCTTGGAGACAGTGGTGAGAGACCCTGATCAGACCCACTTTGATGGATTGCAGTGGGGATAGAGCAGGTGCCCGAAGAGTCCAGCACATGGGCTGCCCCGTGCCTTTCATCCTGTCCAGCATTCATCAGCCCATAGAGGAGATCTGCCCTGCAAGCCCCTGGCTTTGCCCACCAGTTTAATCCCCTGACTCTGCCTCAGTTCTCCCTCTATGAGTCAGAAGATATCCTTCATCAAGGTCGAAGGAGGAGGAAGCTGCTCAAGAAGACTGAAGGACCAGGGCCTGAGTGTGGGGTTCCTCTTTCCGGAACAGGACAAGTTGCTTAGCAACACTGCAGCAGGCATCAGGGAAGCTCCAGGCAGCGCTGTTCTTTTTTGTTCTGCAGCATGGAGATATCCAGGGCAACACTGGATAGAGAGATGGAAGAGGAGAATGGAAAAGGTCCCTGGCTCTGACAAAGACCCTGTGACTGTCTTCCCAGGCTTCTCATCCTTTACTCCTTGGTTTTTTTACCTCTGATGGATGGTTCTAGGGCCTGTCCTGCAGACATATCTGTTAAATACTCACATCTGTGATCAGGCACCGAGGGGACAGGCTCCGGACCACCTCGTACTTATTCTGTGAGTCGCAGCCTACAAACCACACCCATGCACATGTTTTCACCTGATATAGTGGCCTCTTTAGGTGTGGGAATGTTGTTATAGTCAGGCTTTGTATCCATACGCTTCACATCTGGGTATTTAACCAACCATGGAGACAGAAAATATTTGTAAAAAATTTACATCTGTTGCTAGGCATGGTGGCACATGCCTGTAGCTACACGGGCAGCTGGAGCAGGAAGATTGTAAGTTTGAGGCCAACCTGGGAAAATAGTGAGATCCTGCCTCAAAAAAAAATTTTAAAAGAGATGCGGCTGTAGCTCAGTGGTAGAACACTTACCTAGCATGTGGAAAACCTTGTGTTTAATTCTCAGAAATATATATATATATATATTCTGTACTGAACATGTGCAAAATTTTTGTTTTTATTCTATAAGTAATAACATTAAAACAATTTATATAGGATTTACACTGTATTAGATATTACAAATGATGTAGAGATGATTTAAGTTGTGTAGGATATTACGCATAGGTCTACATAAAGGGCTTGAGCCTCCACAAACTTTGACATCTATGGAAGCCAACCTCCTGCAGGCACCGAGGGATTCCTATGGGACAAATGAAGGAAACAAAGTCCCACATCCACAGTGAGCAAACAGAAGAACCTGGATTTGCTGCAGGTCTTAGGTTATTTCCCCCATACCCTACTAGCACAAGTGTTAGTTCAGGCCATAGGGCACACAGTGTGTCTGTCATCCTCATGGCCTAAGTGCCCCCAATGCACCCTTCCTCACCCTTGTTACCAGGTGGGTGGGCTATGAAGGCAGGGCTCAGCCCTCCTCCCCTGCTGGCCTCAACAAGGAAGGTTCCTGGAGAGAGGAGTCTCAGGAGGGGTCTGTCATGCTGGCCCAAAGGCCCAGGCACAGGAATGCTGCTTCATTAGGCCAGGCTGCACAAATATCGGCATACCAGCAGCTGAAGCCTGTCCCCTGGCTGGCATTCCAGAGAGAGGCATGTGGGTCCCACTGGAGCCCATGCCTGGCAGCACGGAGTAAACACATGCCACCTAGGTCACAAGAGAGCTCAGAGGCAGCCCGGCCTCCAAGCTCCCCTCACTGTGTCCCCAGCCAGCAGAGCTCAGAGTACCCCAGGACCCAATTCTGGAGGGGGTCTCTAGCCATATTCACTAACAGTTCTCCCTGCCACAGGATAGTTGTTACCCCAACAATGGTCCTATTGTCATGCCTATCATAGATATTCAATTGACACAAAAAATTCAAGAGTTGGGCTGGGGAGATAGTTCAATAGAATAAGCACTTGCCTGGTAAGTGCAAGGTCCTGAGTTCAATCCCTGGGACCACAAAAATGAATAAATAAAAATAAATAAATCCAAGAGTCTTGCTTCCATCAGACAGATGAATACGACCCAATCCCAGGGACTGAGGAACCATGCACGGAGCTACATTCCCAGCCCTTTTATTAGGTTTTGTTTATAGACAGGGTCTTACTGAGTCTCCAAGTTGGCCAGACTGGGCTTGAACTTGTGATCCTCCTGCCTCCTACCATAGTGCTGTTTGCGTTAGTCAAGACTGTGTTAAGTCGATTGGCATCGGAGTCTCCCAGGAATTGTTGGAGTACACATCCGACTGTGTCTGGGTGGATCACAGAAGGGTGACTCTGGGTACCGTGTCTGGTCCATGGCCTTGTCCTCTACTGTGCTTTGCTTCCTCGCTGCAATGAGTAGAGCAGCTTTGCTCCCCTGTACCATTCTGCCACTATGCTCCAACCTGAAGCCAGTCACAGACTGAGCCCCTGAAATTGTGAGCTAAATTAAACCTCTCCTCTCCTTTAAAGTGTGTGCATTGGGATGAGGGGAGAGCTCGGCAGTCTAAGCACCTGTCTGGCAAGTGCAAGGATCCAGGTCCAATTCCTGGTACCACATGCTGTGCTGGCCCTGGCACCCAGGGTGTGCTGAGCCAGCCACTGAAACCGGGTGTGGTGGTACATGCCTGTAATCTCAGTGCTGGGGGCGCTGAGACAGGAGGATCACTACAAGTCCAAGCTGTGTATCAAGACCCTGTACCAAGTACATACATACATACATACATACATACATATATAAGTTTTAAAAATAGTAAGAGTGTATTCACTGGGGAAAAAGACTGTTCATTGTTGGCACCACTTGCTACTAATTTAGGGAAAACATTTTTATCTCTAATTCCTCCCACCTATAAAAATTCCAAGATATATTGGGCTGGGGAGATAGCGCAGTAGAATAAGCACTTGCCTGGCAAGTGCAGGGTCCTGAGTTCAATCCCCAGCACCGCAAAAAAAAAAGATATATTAAGAAATGAAATAGTATAAAATATTAAACATTATATAATACTTAACATATATTAAATATTTGTATATTTAACATAATATTCATGATGCATTATAAAAATATTAGAGTAAAAATTTTGAAAATTGAAATGTAAAAAACAAATCAACCCTAAGCCCAGCGTAAAGCAGTGTGTGTGAAAAGAAGAAATAGAAATCAATTAGGAGGGCCAGGGAGATGGCTCAGTAGAGTAATTGCTTCCCTGGCAAGCGCAAGGGCCTGAGTTCAATCCCTGGTTCTGGAAAAAAAAAGAAAGAAAGAAAGAAAGAAAGAAAGAAAGAAAGAAAGAAAGAAAGAAAGAAAGAAAGAAAGAAAGAAAGAAATCAATTAGGAGGATTTTTTGCGGAACTGGGGATTGAATTCAGGCCCTTGCACTTGCCAGGCAAGCGCTTATTCTACTGAGCTATCTCCCCAGCCCAGGAGGAGTTATTATATTTGGCTGTGTACTTATTAACTGCCAAAGACAAACATGGAAACAGCAACTTCTTTTGGCTCATTTGTTCAGTGCCCTAAGGATCTAAATTAGAGATGGTCTTATACACAGATGCATGTTATAACTTTGTTTATGATAACACCAAGTTGGACACAACATGACAACATGAGTGAATGCCAGCTCCCATCAGTTGAAAGAGTTCTACGTGCCAGGTGCTGTGCTAGTTAGTACCGGATGTTTTAGGGTATGAACAAGTCAATGTGAAGGGGAAAGTTACCCTTAGCTTCATCATCATCATTATTATTATTGTACTAGGGATTAAACCCAGAACCCTGTGCTTGCCAGGCAAGCGCTTATTCTACTGAGCTATCTCCCCAGCTTCTAGCTTCATTATTTCAGCAAAAGGCAGCAAGTCTTCTGTAGCACTTGTCAAAAAGACAGTCTGGTATAGATGCTACACACACACACACACACACACAGAGAGAGAGAGAGAGAGAGAGAGAGAGAGAGAGAGAGAGAAATGTGAGATCTGGTTGAGGGCATAGCTCAGTGGTAGTGCAGCGGTTAGTATGTGCAAGGCTCTGGGCTTGATTCCTACCACACACACACATACACAAAAAAAAAAAAAAAGGAAAAAATGAAACAAAGAAATAGGACCATGTCATAATGTTTTTAATCTTTTTTTCTTTTTTGCAGAACTGGGGATTGAACTCAGGCCCTTGCACTTGCCAGGCAAGCGCTTATTCTATTGAGCTATCTCCCCAGCCCAATCTATTATTTTCATGTGCATAACTTTTATGGTCCATAATATTCCAATGAATAGCAAGTTATCACAATTTAAATTTATTTAATTTTCTGTTAATGTTCATTCATGTTATATCTTACATTTTAGTATCAGAAACAATCTTTTTTTGTGTGTGTGGAACCAGGGATTGAATTCAAGCCCTTATGCTTGCTAGGTAAGCGCTTATTCTACTGAGCCATCTCCCCAGCCCTAGAAACATTCTTAAAACAAGTGCTCACATATTATTGTTTCCACTAAAATACTTTTTTTTTTTTTTTTTTTTTTTTTTTTTTTTTTTTTTTTGTGAGACAGGGTCCTGCTATGTAGTCCAGATGAGCTTTGAACTCGCTGTGTAGTCCAATCTGGCCTTGATTCATGATGATCCACCTGCCTCAGCCTCCTGAGTGCTAGGGTTCCAGCAAATGTCACCTCATTGGCTCCCCAGATAACTCTATAGGGCACATTTCTGGGAGCCTGGTAACCAAGTCAGAGAGCACACTGCTTTCCACATTTGGATCTATAGCCAGTCTTTCCAAAAGACTAAATTAACACCTTCATTTCCCCATGGCTGGATTTCCCATTTTTATGTTTGTCAATTATAAGATCTATAAGCTCCTGGAGTTGTGTAGATTTAAATTCTTTGGCTAATCATGAGAGTAAGTATCTTGTTCCTTGTTTATCACTGAATTACCTCTCTTTTTGTGAATTATTATATATTTTCATGGTTTTATTTATTTATTTATTGGCAGAACCCGGGATTGAACTCAAGCCCCTGCTCTTGCCAGGCAAGCACTTATTTCACTGACTCATCTCCCTGGCCCCTCTTCATGATTTTAGTAATTTTTCTTTTTTTTTTTCTTTTTTTTTTTTTTCCGAACCGGGGATTGAACTCAGGCCCTTGCACTTGCCAGGGAACAAGGCAAGCACTTATTCCACTGAGCCATCTCCCCGGCCCCTATGGTTTTAGTAATTTTTCTACTGAAAAATATATTGTGTTTCAAATGTATTCTCTTAGTTCACCACTAGTTTTTCAACCTTGTTTTTTTATTGGGAGGATACAAAATAAATGAGTCACAAAAATCAGGTTGGGACAAAAATGAAGAAAATCAGGGGCATGTGAGAAAAGGAAACTTTTTCCTTCTCCTTCTCTTCCTTGGTACTGAAATGCTTAAATGGAGTCAGATGAATCTACCTTTTTGTTTAAGTCTTCTTACCCCTAAAAAGATATTCTCTACCTGCCTAAAATGCAGTAACCGCAACAGTAATAGTAATAAGTAACCTATATTTTCTTCAAGTTTTGAAATTTAATATTTACCACCATATATTGTTAATTATCATCTTTTAATTACCCGAACAATAGACTGATATGTTTAAATGTAAAAAGAAAGTCTTTTAGAAAACGTTAATCCTAATCCTTTCCCACAAGTTACTTCTTTTGCAGTACCGGGGATTGAATTCAGGACCTTGCACTTGCCAGGTAGGCACTTATGTGGCTAATCTATATCCCTGGACCACAAGTTACTTCTTTTTTTTTTTTTTTTTTTTTTTCACAAGTTACTTCTTATGAGTGATATGACATTTGGTTCAATCTCTACAACCAAAACAAAACTCCCCAAACTCCTTTTCCTAACTCTTTGTGCACTAACTTGAGTATTTCTCTAGCATCAATACTATGAGCTGGAGTTCCTGAGTAGAAAGGTACGTACCTGTAAAATGCCAATAGATATTTTCAAATTGTCTCTTATTCTAAGGCTTTTATTTTTTTCGCATAATTTTATTGAGAAACAAATAGCAATAAGACAGTTTCAGGGCTGGAGAGATGGCTCAGTGGTCTAAAGCACCTACTTAGAACAAGCTTAGCAAAGCATCAGGGACCGCGGTTCGATCCCCCAGCGCCACATGCCAGCCAGCCCCGCCCCCTGGTGGGCTGAGCTGGCCACACACACACACCACACTCTTTCTCTCTCTCTCTCTCTCTCTCTCTCTCTCT
>NW_004524672.1:10061272-10074186 GCF_000260255.1 Octodon degus
ATATAGCCAGGGAGATAGCTCAGTAGAATAAGTGCTTCCTTGGCAAGTGCATGGGCCTGAGTTCAATCCCTGGTTCCACTAAAAAAAAAAAAAAATTATCTTAAGGTAAAGAATGAGAAGAACTTGCAAGCAGGCTCAGGGCCCAGGGGTTTGATCCCCAGGCCTGCCATGCTGGCTCTGCCCCAGGGGTGCACTGAGATGGCAATTGAGACTGGGCATGGTGGTGTGCATCTTAATCCCAGCTCTCGGTAGGCCATAAACAGGTGGATCACTACAAGTCCTATCTAGTAGTGAGACCCTGAACACCCTGGAGACCCTTCCCTAAAATAAAATTAAAAAAAAGAATGAGAAGAGATGATCTTTTTTCTTCATATAGAAGACTACCCAGTTGTACTAAAATCATTTGCTATTTTTTCCCAATTAATTTCAAATGGTGCTTTTGTTTTGTATGGGATTAAATTCCCATGTTTTCCAGAATTGAGTTTTGGATTATCTATTCTGTCCTACTAATGTCTATCTAGTCCTGTATCTGTGACATATCTTTTAGTTACCTTAGCTCCTGATACATTTTAATATCTCAAAAGGTAGGCTCTCTACCCCTGACTTTTCTTTCTTAGACTCTTTATGGTATTCTGTGATTTTCTAGGATAATGTGTACATTTTTCCCTGCTTCTTCTCGAGATGGGACCTCACTATGTTGCCTAGGCTGTTGTTGAACTTGAGGGCTCAGGTGAGCTCTCCCCAACTTCCCAAGGAGCTGGGAATATAAGCCTATACCATCGAGTCATTACAAGACTGTTTTTAAGAAGTAGCATGTAGAAAATGTGTAGTGTAAAGAAATTTTAATTTTTGTGTATATATTGTTCAGTGCCATCCATCCGTGTTTTTAGGTTGCCATATAAAATACACAGATGCCATACATGTAGCTCAGTGGTAGTGTGCATGTTTTTAAAGAAAAAAGGGTTATGTTCAATCCACAGCACCAAGAAAAAGAAAAAAAAAAAAAAAATATATATATATATATATATATATATATATATATATATGCAGGGACTAATTTTAAGATTTATGGGGCTTATAGCCAGGTATAGTAGCACACACTTGTAATCCCAGCAGTTGGAAGGCTAAATCAGAAAGATCACCAGCCTGTGTTACATAGTGAGTTCAAAACCAATCTAAACTATATAGCAAGACTGGCTTGGGAGGTAGCTTTGTGGTCTAAACACCTGCCAGGCAAGCACAAGGACTCAGGCTCGATGGCGCACGACTATAATCCCAGCTCTGAGGAGGATGAGACAGGAGAATCACTAGGAGTCCAAGCTGCATATCAAGACCCTGTAGCAAATAAATAAATAAACAGATAAATAAATAAATTTAAAATGTGAACTATATAGCAAGACTCATTTTTAAGCCTTTTTTATTTTTTAAAATGTATTTAGTACAGGGTCTACAGGGTCTCACTACACAGATCAGATTCATAGAGATCCTCCTGTTTTCAGCCTTCCAAGCACTGGGATTACAGGCACGTGCCACCAAGCCAGTCTCAGTCATCATCTTAGCATTCCCCGGGGGTGGGGCCAGCACTGCATGCCAGCAATCGAACCCCGGTTGCTCAGCCTGCCTAAGCAGGTGCTTTAGTCTGCTGAATTATCTGGCTGGCCCTGCAAGACTCTTTAAAAAAAGAGTTATGGGCATAAGTAGAATAAACTGAAGAAACTTAACTAACTGGAGTCCTGAGAAGGTTGCTTTGCTACTTACTTACTTTGTACCCAGTCTTTCCCCACACTGATCTAAAGAGTTTTTCTACTTGCTATCTACACTCCTTTCCTGTATAGGTATAAATAACTTTCTTTGTAGAATGTATGGCAAGGTGCAGAAAAGGAAGGTCATGGTCCTAAATAAAGGTCTTGAAGTGTTATTCCCTGCTGTCTTAAGGCCACTCACAGCAAACATTGTCCATGATTTATAAGGGGGTCACACCACCACTCACAAGGCAAGGGGAGGACACGTGCAGCAGGCCAGACCCCTTATACCTGCATCCAGCTGTTCTTGGTCATGGCGGCCTCACTGGACTGGTTGGTTTTGAAGGCTCAGTTGTAGAAATCATCCAGAGGTGCCCACTGGATGCCTGAGGCAGGGTCCCAGTGGGCAGAGGCCATAGGTTGTTCTCCTGAATAGTGCTCAACCAGATGCTCTGGTTGCTGTGCACACTGCCTGGCAGGCAAAGCAGTTACTATGACAACCCCCCTCCATGTCTGCGAGCTTTATGCATTTCTCTTTTTCCAATAAGTCCCAAGGTATTCTAGGGACAGGGAGGCACAGCTTTCAGGACAGAATGTCTTCTGCTCCAAGGTGAGGGACAGGGAAGAGCGGGGTGAAGGTCTGTATAGATTATAATTGAGTGAACTGTCATACACATGTGCATTGTGCCTGTTTCTGGGTTACAGTGTGTGCCTCTGGTTGTAGATCGGTGCGTGTATTCGCATTTATCACACAAACGGGTGCATCGTTGGCTCCTCACCCCTTAGTTTCCCTGATCCCTTCTGCTTCTCTCTTTTTTTGCCCCTGCACTGGAGCAGGCCCCCCAGCCCTTTGCCAGGGGAAGTGCTGAGTCACTGCCCAGCTCGGTTTCTGTCTCCATTCTTTCCTTAATCTACCCCGTGGCTGGCCGGGATCTCTCTAGGGAGAGTCCATTTCACCATCTGACCAGTCCCCCAAGTTCACCCTGGGCAGTAAAGGAAGGCACCTTGCTCTGCTTCTGCACTTACTTTTTCCCTTTGCCTTCTCAGAAGACCATGTCAGGGCTTCTTCCTACTCTCCTCCTCCTGGAGAATACAGGGCTCTCTGAGAGAGTCTGACCTAGCAGGCTAATTCTTCCACGCATTCTCGCTGACCCTCCTCCAGTCCTTCCCTATCTAATCGGATTATAGAAGTGTCTCATGCTTTGGGGCCTGGCAAGAAAAGTGGGATTTAACTCGACACTAGTCAGAGGCTTATTTTTCCCACCATTTTAAGTCTTCAGTGTCAGACCACAGGTTGGGGGAGGGCGGAGTACAGGAGCATGTAGAATGAGAAGGTAGGTGCTCTATCTTTGGGTTTGGGGACAGGATCCAGATGTTCTAGGATCTCTGTAGTCTCTCCAGTCTCTGCATTCCCATTAGTCTTCTCTAACTCAGAAACGTGAATCAAGCAGCTAATCTCACTAACTAGTCCCAAATAAAGCGAACCAGGATTGTTACCCCCACCAGAGGGGACTAGGGAAGCCGGACAAGCGGCCTCGCCCTGTCAGTCTGGTTGCTATGGCGACAGCAGCGGAGTGACCCAAGTGATCCTCCCTCCCCCTCGCAAACCCAGAGGGATGACGGCACCGCGTTGACTGCGCCAAATTCTAGCCAATGGGCGACTGCTCCCGCCTTCCCTTCCGCCAGTTCTCCCCCTCCCTCTCGGGAACTCGATTCACAAATCTGGACTGAGGATTTCCGGCTCCGGGACCGGGTGCCAAAGCTCTGGGCCCAGACCGAGTGAGAGCTGAGTCTTGCCTCCCAGAGGGCATATGGAAAGCAAAATTTCTGGATTCTTGGGCCAGACTTCTGTAATGCGCAGCGAAAATAGCTCACATCATATCCCGAAATTATCCAGAAGACTTGTGGAGGCCAGGTCCCCAACTCTTTCTGCCTGTTCAAGCCCCCACCCTGCCCAAACACTCCAGTCAGCACCACGGACAGCGAGCCCGAGGCTTTGTCTTTGGCCGCCCCTCCCATTTGTCTCTGGGTCTTCGTGGCTAAAGTGGCAAGCAGTGAAACCCCGAGTGCTCTGCTGAAGCAAGGCCACGTTAGCCCAGTAGCACAGTGAACGAGGTACTTAGCTATGTAGCTAAGGAGGCAATGGGGACCGAGCAAGGGTCTCTCTTTTGATCTCAAAGCATGGTTTTCCATTTCTGCCTTTCATCTCGACCTATATCTGGGCCTCTCAGGTCATAAAGGGCCAGGGTCTGAATCTCAAGCAGGGAAGGGACTCCCAAGACTAACCTAGGTGGGCGTGTGACCTAGGCAGCCTCCAAGTAGCCCAGGAGTGGGCACGTGCATGGGCTGAGTGTGGCAGTCAGGCCCCGGGGGGGTGGTGGTGAGCACAGACTTAGGTCTAGCTAGTAAGGAGAGATGAGAGGAAGCAAATAGCAATAGTGAGTAACCAGGGGAAAGACTTCTACTATCCTTACCCCTTTCCTGAGTGGACTGGGCATTAATGAAGAGCTAGGTCAGACAAGATGGAGGCTGGAATGGGGATGCTCAATCTCAACTCTTGCTTACCTCATTTTACTTTTTGTAAAATGGAAGTCGAGCAGGAAAGGGGTGGCAGGTACCTGCCATCAGGGACTTGACCGCTCTCACCTAAGCCACTGTCTCTTGCCCTGTGGCCACCCTGGTGTAATTTCATGCCATCTCCCCATTTCCACCCTCCCCAGGGCCCAAAGAAAGGCCGGCGCAAAACCATCTGTAGGCGCTTCTAGCGCTTTATAGTTCTCCGGGACAGACGGACAGACAGTCAGTATGGCCCGTGCCGTCGGCCCGCATCATTGGCACCTTGGACACGGCCCCGGGCCCAACCCAGTCCCTGGTACTCTCCCGGGAGGATTCCGGTCCCACTCCCGCTCAGCACCTTGGACAGTTCCAGACCCAACCCCCCCCTCCCCCCTCCCTCCGGAAACAGCGAAATAAATTAAAAGGGATGGGGGAATAACAAGAACTTAAGGATAAGGAAGAGAGACGTCCCTCTCCCTGAATAAGAGTTTTCCTTCTCTTCCAACCCGTCCACTGAAGTTCCGCCGCCGCCGGGGTGGTCTCCCAGATTGATTTTGCCCTACAATCTCAGCCTCCAGAATGAAGCCTGCAGCCCCTTCCCTCCCCAACTCCCGGCATGCAACACGTTAGAAAAGGTAGGAGAGGCAAGGGGGTGGGGCAAAGGACCATCCCGGTGCTTGTCTGGGTCCCTGGGACTGCAGTTTCTAGTTTGCACCTTGTCGATCCGAATTAAAAACTAACGGTCCCATTGATCTGGAGAAGGGCCTGCAGGGACTGAGTCCAGGGAAGAAGCACAGGATGACACTAGCAGAGGGAGAAGGCAGACAGGAGGAAAATGGTGACACATGGGAGCAGGGAAGGGAGAATGAAAGGGTAGACGGGGACACAGGTGTGGTAGGAGAAACCGGCTACAGTGAGGTATAGGGAAAGGCAGAGGGGGAGGCATAGACAGAAGGGAAGATGAAGACGCAGCGAGTGGGCGAGGAAATGGACAAACCCAGGGAAGATGGAGGGACAGACACGCACAGCAGGGAAGGGGTGGCCCGAGCAGAAACGGAGAGATGGGGCCGCGGACGGACGGAAAGGGTGAAGTTGGGAGTGCCCTTTCCGCCCCCGCCCCCCGCGCCCAACGAATCCAAACACCGCAGCATCCTCCGGTGTCCCGGCCTCCACCTGCCCTGCTCCTCCTCCGCCTGGCCCATGCTTGGGGCGGCGGTAACAGCGGCGGCGGTGGCTCGAGGGTCCCGGGAGGCTCCGAGTGTGTGCTGGGGGCTGGGGCAGCGGGCGGGCGCGGCCCTCGGGTACCACTAGCGGTCCAGGTTCATAGTCCAGTGCTTGGCTCCGGCCACGCAGCTGTCCCTGGCGGCCGAGGAGGCAGCGGCGGGGGCACCTCCGCTGGGTGGACCCACGGCGCCAGCGGCGGCGGCCTCGCCCTCGTTCTTGAGGTCTTGAAAGACTTGCGTGAAGAAGTGGGGGTCGGCGTTGAGCCTCAGCATCTGCGGGCTGAGCCGCTGGATGAGGCGCAGGCAGCGCTGCCAGAAGCGCTCCTTGTCGGGCTCCACGAGGAAGGGCTTGAGCGGGTAGGAGATCTCGTTGCCCATGTAGGAGTAGGCGAGGTAGAGGCAGGTGAGGAAGGCGGCCTGCAGCTCGGCCGCCGACGCCAGCTCGTCCCCGCGCAGCGACTCGCGGCACAGCAGGTACACGAACACCAGGTTGGCGGGCGTGATGAAGGCCTGGTCTTGCCAGCCCTGCAGCAGCAGCGAGCGGTCCACGCCGCGGAACCAGCCCACCAGCTCGCCGGGGCTCAGCTCCTTGAGGCGGTAGCAGCGTCGGCAAACGAAGTCGCCTAGGCAGCGCAGCAGCTCGCCGGTGGACGCCTGCACGATGACCCGGCGCGGCGACCCTCCGGGCACGGGCGGCGCCGCCTGCGGTGCAGGAGGCGGCGGCGGCGGCTTTCCCCCTCCGGAGCCCGGTGGCGGGGCGGCAGAGCTGCCCCCGGCTGGGGGCTCGCAGGTGGCGGCGGCCGCGGGCACGGTGGGCACTGGCACCGCCAGGGGCTTGGCCGCGCCGCCGCCGTCGGGGGGGTCTCGGCCCTTGCGGAGAAGGTTCTCGCGGTTGCGCTGCTGGACCAGAGGGTCGGGGCCGGTGGACGCCGGCTTGGGCGTCACCTTCTTGCTGCCTTTTTTCTTCTTGGCGGACGCCGCCACCAGGCGCTTCCAGGTGAGCGCCGAGATGAGCACTGACGGTCGCTTGAGCCGGCTCTCGCCTTTGCCGCTCTTGCTGGCTGGCGGGACCACGTAGCCCCCCAGCGCCTCGTCCCCCGCGGGCGGCGCCTTCTTCTTCTCCTCTGGCAGCCCACCGGGCCTCCGGCCCTTGGCCGATGAGGCAGGGGACAGCGACAGCACCGTGCCCATCCTGCAGAGCGGGGCCGGCGCCCGGGCCCTGGCGGGAGCCCTGGGCGGCGCCGCTGCTGCTGCAGCCCCGGGGGACCCGGCGTGGGGGGCCTAGCCCCGGCCCGGGCGCGCGTGCTGGCAAGGGAAGGAGCTGCTGGCGGCTCGGAGTCTGAGCTGCGCCAGCTGCAGCGTCAGCCCCACCCCTTGGGCCCCTTCTTTCGCCTAGCCGCGCCCCACCTCATACAGCCAATCCTCGCCCGACTTGCTCTTCTGACCGGCAGCTCCTCTGACCAATAGAATCTCGCATGGCAACCCTAGGTCCCGCCTTATATCCCACCCTGTGTCCTAGGTCCGTTCCCTTCACCCGAAGGGGGAAATGGGTAAGGGGGAGGAAGTGGATGTCGTTTCAGAGTCACCCAGAGTCAGAGCAGAGGAGGTGAGGTGGAAGGCTGCTCCCACCTACTCCAGGTCCTAGGGCTGTGGGTCAGCTTGCTTTGATGCACCGGGTTGCCGTAGCGGAGAAGCCAGGGAAACAGGTCCCCCCCATCTTTGGGTGTGTGTATAGGGGGTGTCGCGTGGCAACGAGTGCCCTCATCCCGACTCCCGGGTCCCAGCTGAGTCCCGCTGCGTTAATTCCTCCAATCTGATTGAACGATGGGACTCTTGGGTTTCCTCCGTGGAGTGCCTATCTTCACCCCTAGGCCATTAGGGAGGGGGCCGCAGGCACATTCTTGCTCCTCTTGTTGGTGGAGGGAGATGGCAGCTAAGACTTCCTGCAAGTCAGAACCTGCTTCCTTGGGGGTCTTTCTTAGCGAAGAGGGGCAGGAAGAGAAGCAAGACCCTCAGGATTTGTCCCGGATACCTGTTTGCCAACCTGATTCTCTGCAGTTGAGCTGTGTGGCGCTGGGACTTGGGCAGATCCTCTTGGTTATCCCCCATCAACACAGTGGCACCAACACTCAAGTGAGTGTTGGACAGTTGGTTCTTGGAAAAACACTGGAAACTGGATCCGTTGGTATTCCCAGGCTTGGACAGTGGTTGGGCTCTTCTGTGTGAATAAAGGCCCACAAAGTTGACCCAGGCTCTATCCCAGTTCTTGGTCCAGTTTGAGGTGAGTTTTACTTTATTTTGTTTTATTTTTTGGAACCAGGGATCGAACTCAGGGCCTTGTGCTTTCGAGGCACGTGCTTATGCCACTGAGCTATATCCCTGGCCCTAGGTGAGTTTTATTATGACATGCTCCCTGCTACTCAGGTCCCCAGCTCCAGTGGTGACCTTTTAGCCTGCGTCCTACCTACGTCTCTCTGGGTCTGTCTATTCTCTCCTCAGTGCCCTTAGGACCACTGTCCTGGTTTCTGGACTCTAGTTCTGGATTTGTTCTGTATGCCTTATAAACAGTTTTCTTTCCTGCTATCTGTGGCTACCCAGGAGTCTTTTTTTTTTTTTTTTCTTTTTTTTTGTGGAACCGGAGATTGAACTCAGGCCTTTGCACTTGCCATGCAAGCGCTTATTCTACTGAGCCCTGGCCCGGGTCTTCATTTCTTAAGTAGACTTTGGGCAAGAGAATAGGTTTAATGGGGAGAGCAGGCTCTCCCTGTGAATTCAGTAAAATCCTTGGACCTGTCTCTGGAATTGCCTCCCTGCTGCCATAGACCAAACACACTCCAAGAATCCACTGATCTTCTTAGGGCCAGTATATGTACACATCAGAGTCCCCTCAGACTGCAGCTCTAGCCACCAGAGGCCTCAGCTTTTCCCAGCCACCTCACAGCTCTGGCTCACACATCCCTTCTTGAAGATCTGCAGCTTGTTTGTCTTGACTCCCTGCACATTTACTGTGGCCAGGGTCACACACAAACTTGTACCTTTTCCCTGGGAGGCCTTAATAGGGTCTGTCCAGCTTCCTTGCATCAGATCTCCACTGTCTTGAGGCTCAAGCTGACCTGCTGAACCTCTCACCCACCTACACACACACACACACACACACACACACACACACACACACTCACACAGAATTGCTGGAAAGTGTTCCTTCTTCTCAGCTCCTGTAATTGGCCCTACTTCCTCCTATAAGGCCTTCAGAGTCAGCCTTCATTTGACACCCAAGGCACAGTTGGCTTCACTGGTAGTTAAGGACAGGCCCCACAGAGACTGAGTTTCTGGCGAAAACTCTGGGCATGTGGATCCTCCCAGCTCTGCTCTCAGGAGTCCCTCACTGACATAAGGCCTAGTGCTGGTGTCATGTGGTACAAAATCGCACAGATATCACTGCTATGCTAACTCTACCCCAGGCCCAGCTATAACCTCCCTTTGTCCTCTTGGTCAGAATCAAGAATTTTTTCCTCTGTTTCAGGGTTCCCAAATGAGGTGTCTCATCAGAGGGTCTCATTGCCCCCCTCTTTGCCCTTCACCTTGCCATGCCTCAGACCCTCTTTCTGGTTCATATGCACTCCTCCCTCCTGCTCCGATTATCACTCTAAAATCTCTGTGCCAGAATAGGTCAGCACTCTCCCTCAGCCCACCGCTCTACCTCTCTGTGGAGCTCTTGAAATCCCACTTCCTCCAAGAAGCCTTTTTGGACTGCTGAACTCCTTAGTTCAGGAGTAGGTAGGCCCCATAGCTAAGGAGCATGTACAAGATAAATATGGAGAAAATTGAATTAATTAATTAATTAATTTAGGTGGTACTGGGGATTTAATTTAGTGCCTAGAGAAACACTCTACTGCTGAGCCACATCTCCAGTCCTGGATAGGATTGTGAAGGACAAACATATAATCTAATTAAAACAGATCCATAAAGAGTGCCAGCAGAGCTGGCAAGATAGCTCAGCAGTCTAAGCACCTGCCTGGCAAGCACAAAGAACCGGGTTTGATCCTGGTACTGCATGTTTTACCGGCCTCAGAACCCTGGGAGCACCATGCTGGCCCCAGAAACCAAGACATGCCTGTAATCCCAGCACTGGTGAGGATGAGACAGAAGGATCACTACAAGTCCAAGCTGCATAATGAGACTCTGTACCAAATACATAAAAGGAGAGAGAGAGAGAGAGAGAGAGAGAGAGAGAGAGAGAGAGAGAACATTGCTGTTACATATTAGCTGGAGGCACTGAGGGAGAAAAGGGAAGGGGGTTATGTTTTTTTTTTTTAATTTTATTTATTTATTTGTGTGTGTGTGTGTGGCCAGCTCAGCCCACCAGGGGGCGGGGCGGGCTGGCATGTGGTGCTGGGGGATTGAACCGTGGTCCCTGTGCTTTGCTAAGCTTGTTCTAAGTTGGTGCTTTAGACCACTGAGCCATCTCACCAGCATGGGGTTATGTTTCTATAAGGTGAAAGCTGAGAGGAATAAAAGTAATAAAAGCAGGAAGACTTCTCAGTGCAAGTGGACTTTACTGAGCAACAGTGCCTTTGCTGTTACATTTGCAAGTGCGCTTTTTCTGGTTGGGTTGTGTTTAGGGTCTCTACTCTGTGATTCACTTAGCTGTATTTGTACTGCTAAGTGATTCACTTTGTATATTCGTATCTGGACAGTGCTTCTTTCCTGACCATTTCCTTTATGCTCCTCTGCACAGGGCTGGCTGTGTCAGACTCCCTTTGACAGGAAATCCTCCAAGGATAGGCCAATGTGTGGCCAGCTCAGCCCACCAGGGGGCGCGGCTCGCTGGCATGTGGTGCTGGGGGATTGAACCGCGGTCCCTGTGCTTTGCCAAGCTTGTTCCGAGTAGGTGCTTTAGACCACTGAGCCATCTCTCCAGCCCCCGCCTGTCCTTAACTACCATCACTCTACAGTTTACAAAGAACAGCACTCTGTCCAAATAAGATGTCACTGCCAGGTATGGTGGTGCACACCTGTAACCCTAGTACTTGAGAGGCCGAGCCAGGAGGATCGCATAAAGTTTGAGGTCTGCCTGGCCTACAGAGTGAGTTCAAGGCCAGCGGGGGTTATATAGCAAGATCGTGTCTCAAAAAAAAGTAGCGTTAGATATATAGTTACATTCTGTTAATGAGTAGAATGATTTGTTCTAATGGTGCTTGTAAATAGGATATCAAGTCCGCATCTTATACAGCAATTAACCACTAAGAAGAATGTATGCAGTGTGTTATTGAAACTGTCCTACCGATTTGATTTGAAACTGTCTCATTGCTATTTGTTTATCAATAAAACTATGGCAAAAAAAAAAAAGTAGCGTGTCGCTCCCAAAGCCTCTTCAAGACAAAACTGCAGGCCCAGACAAGTGCTGTGGGGCCTGGCGCTGTTAGCTTATACAGGACTGTGGTCTTTGGGATGAGGATCAACACCAGTTTCACCTGAGAAGAGCCCTAACCCACCTGGATAGGTGAGTCACATCTTGAAGTGAATTCTCTGAGCAATGCAGCCCAGACTTTTCCTCCCTTTGCTGCCTCCTACTTCCTGTCAGGGGGGCAATGGTCTGAGAGATGGAAACTGGAAGTTCTAGTCCATAGCCAGGTAGTTTTATGACCTTAGGAAAGTCATTTCAGCTTTCCAAGTCTGTTTCTCCATATATGGAAGTGCAGAGATTCTGCATAGTTTACTTTTATGATCAGACAAAAGTGAATATCAAAAGAATAAAATGTTTTAGAAACTGTACTGAAAGAGTATTTTTAAAATCTCTTCCAATTCTGTTTTGATTTTAAATCAAATCTGGCCTACAAGTTTGTTTCACTCTCTAGCTCTCACTCTGTCTGGTTCTCCTTAATCTGTTGTCTGATGGGCTCAGTCTTTGTGTGCACAGCATCTGAGTGAAGCCTGCAATTTTGCAGTGCAGCCTGGGAGACAGAAGAGTGGAGCTTAGGCTCTCAGAGTGTGAGTCTCGCTAGGTCCCTCTAAGCTTCAGAAGGCCTCCTCTAAAGGTGGAGCAGTGGGGAGAGGCCAAGAAGACCAAGGTGCAGGGTTCTTCCTAGTTAAGTAGAAAGGTGTGAGATCCCAGACCGTAAGGTCATTGCTGCCCCATGTTTACAAGGGGCTCTTTTGAAGAGGTTAATGGCAACACAGGTTGTTAAAACAGCCAGGAGGGAGACCCAGCTTGTGCATCTGGATGTCTGGATCCTACCCACCCCCCAAAGGTCCCTCACGGATTTCACACCCTACCACAGGCTCTCAGCTCCTGAGCTGTGCAAAGGGGGAGGGTATGCACCAGCCCAGCCCTAGCTCTCTCCTTTACTTGGGGAGGTTGGTATGCAGATGCAGTGGAGGGAAGCAGAACCTCTTTCCAGGTAACAGAAGTGAGTAGGGAGAGAGATGATGAACAAAGAGAAGAGATGGAACCAACAGAGGAGGTGGCACAAGCTGCAGGAAGGAGATGCCTCCATTCTCACCGTTGCTGACCAACCGAGGGCTCCTTGCTAGAAGGATTTAATTAAAGAGCCCCAGTACAAGGTTTTTAGGGTAGAGAATAGGATTGGGAGCACAGATGAGGAATGTAATGACCTGAGGTGGAGAGAAGGGAGGTTCTGAGAGTTGGGAAGGGTCCAAGATGAAGAAAAAGGAAGGATAGAAGTGAGCTGGGGCTCCCTTTGCCTGATTTGAGCGCTGCTTCTTTCCTTGATGTCAGCCCTCTCCCACCCTCATCTCTGAGCTTCCTCCCTAGCTGCCAGGATCCTGCTTTCACCCCAATTTACTTCCCCCTGAGAACAACCCTCCCTGGCCAGCCTCCCAGCCCACCCAGCACTGCTTCTCAGTTTACCTTGTCCTGCATCCACGTGGCAGTTCCCTTTCTAGCCTCCTTCCCTCCACCCTCCACCCCAGGCATCACCCCCATTGGTCTCCTCGTTGGTGCCCAGGATAGCACTACAGATGTAGGAGCAGATCTAGAAGGGCGGGGGTGGTGGCTGTTGCTTGGCTGAGATATTCTTAGCCTGTCTGGGGGCTGGAGCTGGAATCAGCGTTTCCATCTCAACCAGGCAGGTGGCTGCTTGAAGCTGCCGCTGCAGCTGGGTCTTCCTCTACTGTGACATCCCTTACCCTGTCCTGATTTCAGGATGATACAAACTCTGAGAGGCCTGCCTTCTCACTCCTGTGTCTTAGGCCAGGAGGTTCCCTCTACACCTGGCCTAGCATAGCCAGGTGTTTTAGTTACTCTTCTCTTGTTGCTGGGACAAATACCCGACACTCAAAATGAAGGAAGAAAGGTTTATTTAGCTCACAGTTACTGGAGGTTTCAGTCCATACTCAGCTGGGTCCAACGCAGAGCAGCACAGAGCAGAAA
>NW_004524672.1:10076421-10088565 GCF_000260255.1 Octodon degus
CATGACTGCATGAGGCTTTAGGGGGACAACTAGATACAAACCATAACACCAGGTCAGAAACTCAGCTCCAGGAGGCTTGTGGGGAAAGAGGAGGGCCTCTGAGGATGCCACCTAGATGTGGACCAGAGCTGCACACTGCCTGCTCCTCTCTGCTCCAAGGCCCACTTTCACCTACCCTCAGCAACCCCTGCAGGGTACTTGGTCTCTAGCCAGGAACCAGGAGAGCCTTTCTTATCTTGATTTGCAAGAATCACTTCTGAGAGGGGCTGACCCCTGCAGGCCAGTCCTCCTTTGGAACTGTACAAGGGGGTCACTGGCCCAGATTGCTTTATAAGTAGAGGAAGGAGCCAAGAAAACATCTGACTTCTTGACATGTGGCACAGAAAATGATTACTGCCTACCTAGACAGAGATCTACAGTGTGAGGGTCCCTCTGTGGGTTCTGGAGCTGCTCAGGCCTGAGTTTCAGTCAAGTTTCTCCACTTAGAAGCTGGGCCCACTGCTCAGATTTCTCAGTTCTTTTGAGGTCTGTAAGAATGGCCCGTCCTCATATGGTTATTGTAAGATTTTATTGAATCTTAGAATGCTCAACAAAGCTTGTAAATCATACCCACATGATGATTGATTAAAAATATTAGTTGTGAGACTGGGTGTGGTGACACGCACCTGTAATCCCAGCTCTTGGGAAGTTGTAAACAGGCGGATTACTATGAGTCAGATCTAGTAGTGAGACCCTGAACACCCTGTAGACCCTTCCCTAAAATACAAAATAAATAAATAATAAAAAATGTTAATTGTTATAAACATAGCATTATTTTTACAGAGCAGGGAAAAATTTACTTGAGCTATACAAGCAGTAGTTTTTTAAATTGGTTTTTCTTTTTTCATCTCATTAGAACATTCTTTACTACAGAGCCTGGGTGGGACTGTCATTTCTTTTTGTTTGGTTTCTGAGAGCCAAATGTATAGCTGTTATCTCTTCTCAGCCCCTGTGTGGTAGTCACTGAGAGGTCTGAGGGCTTGAGGGTTTGATTTCATTCCTGAGGTCATGAAGCCCTCACAGTGCATCAGCTCTTGTAGCTTCTCTGGTTCCACCTCATGGCTCATTAATCCTGTGAATGTGTCATGTGCCGGCCCTGCGTTCTGACTGTCCTTTTCAGGAGCTGTTCTGGCTGTTCATTCCACACACTACATATCCCTGAAGCCTCAGGGATTCTATGCATAGTCAATTCTGCTTTTCTAGGGTTTGAAGGAAAGTGCTGTAAAAAACTATAAAATCCATGTGAACAAATACTTTTGAGAAACTGTAGCTTATGAGGTCTGGGCTAGGTGGTGGGGACATAAAAAAATAGTATGAGATAGGGCTCCAATCCCCAAAGAATGTACACCATAGGCAACAGAGATGAAACAATGATAATAAATAGTAGCAAAATGATCAGCGCCTTAGGATCAGTTACAGAGGATGGGATTTGCTAGCTCTGCTAATCCTGCCCAACCCCCTCCAACTTCCATCAGTGCAGCTAATCCATCTCCAGCTTGTCCTAAATACTCATGAGCAGGGAGTTAAAATCAACTTTTAACAGATTCACCTGGTACCAGCTCCACTCCAGTCCATAGCCTTCCTGTCTAATCTCTAGCACCTGCCTGTGCACAGTGAAAAATTCTATCCCCAAACATGAAAGAGTTAATGACTAACTTGTGAAGGGCCCTGGTGGAACTGTTTACTGTGCCAATGTCTTTGTCAGATAGGAGTGACTTTGGTTTACCTCTTAGTTGTCCTAGAATAGGGTCAGGTGGGAGAGGGGCTTTGAAACACATCCATTCATTTACACTTGGCTCTTCCTGGTTCCAAAATATATAGGTAATTCTTTGTGTTGATCTCCTCCAAGAAAAAGGCTTTCCAATTTTTATACACTGGAGACCTACATAGCCTTGTTTTTTATTTTAACTATGGAGTGGAGAGGAGTAAGATTGTCCACTAAATTAGTGATTTCTGAACTAGCAACTAGGGGTGTGTGTGTGTGTGTGTGTGTGTGTGGTGATGGTGGTGGTGGTGGTGGTGGTACTGGAGACTGAATCCAGGGCCTTCAGACTAATACATCCCATATATATAAGATTTTGAGACAATTTCTCTCTAAGTTGCTGAGTTGCCCAGGCTGGGCTTACACTTATAGTCCTCTTGCCTCAGTCTCCCCAAGTGCTCAGATTACAGGTGCATGCCACCAATACTTGACCAATGGAAATCTTGTAAACTTATAATTTTTGGGCCACATCTTGTATCCATGGAATCATAATATCATCAGTGAGCTCAACATGGAATCTATGTAAGAAAAAAATTAAGAACGAAATGGCTGAATCTCACCTGTCTTCCTATAGAGCATCATTGTATTTGCTGGTCATTAGAGCCCCCCACTTTCTAGAAAGAATACCCTAATTTGCCTTTAGGAAATCAATTCCCCTACAATTTCAATCTGTGTGGCTTTTATGGTACTAACCCTTTTCTGAACTCCAAAGGTAGATGCAAGATATGGAGCTGACAAACTTCCATCCTGGTCTCAATGGTTTGGGGACAGGCTGGTGACCCAAACCAGTTCAGTGAGACTGAATACTTGGGGTTTTGCTAGGATAATTGGAAGAGAGAGGCTTTCCTTCCTCTGGGTTTGCTGCACTGATGAAATGCAAGACTTGGGCTTCTGGTGACTCCCCTGACCCCACATGAAAAACGCATAGGAAAAGTGGAGTCAACAGATGGAGGGGCAGCACGACTTGATCCTGAGGTAGCTTGACCTGACATAGTTGCATGAGGCAATACAACACCCCACACAGATCTTTTCTAATCATGAGATAATAAAGTTGAAACCTAATACATGCAAAGAAAAATATCCTGATACAGATTTTTGTCTGGAAACTTTCCTCAGAGAAAACCTTTAAAGAGTGGGGCCCAGAAAGCCTCCTCTGTAGCTTCAGAGAAGTACCTGGCTTTAATGCCTGAAGTATGTGGTCCCTTGTATCTGACTGTCAGTGAATGACTGAATCTGGATAAGGCACTGTTGACCTTGACTTAGATTCTGATCCTAAGATCTTGTCTCCTAAGATCCGAAGAACATTTTGTACCTCATTCCATTAGTATCAGCTTCCTGCTCAAGTCAGAACTGTGATTGCTCACCTTCCATTTTGCTTCTGAATCAAATTTGCCTTCGGCTATGACAAGGCAGCTGTGGCCACACAGAGCAGCTGTTATCCTTGGGGCTATTAGCACAGAGTCTCTGGATACAGGGATAGGGATAGGCTGCAGCTTACAGCTAGAGTTCTTGTTCAGGACTCCTTGTCTGGTCTGCTTTGGGGCAGCTTTCTCAGGAAAGTGGCTGAAGCTTTAGTCAAACCACAATTGCTCCTTACAACGGATTTGCATCTGTCTTTTGTTTAGACTATTTTTTTTTTATTTTTTATTCATTTTAATGAGGAAAAAGATAAAATAGCAATGAAACAGTTTCAAAACAGATTATTAGGACAGTTATAATAATTAATACATTGCATATTGTTGTCTGGGTTTTTTTTTAATTAAAAGGCTGTTTACTTTCAGTAGTTTGTGGATTATTCTGCACTAGAACAGTATTTTCCTGTCCCAACATTGGATTCTGAGTGTTTGGACATTGCTATAGTTTAGCTCTTAAGTATCTCCCAAGGCCCACTGTTAAAGATTCGATCCCCAGAACTGTATTGGGAAATGGTAAAACCTTTTGAGAGGGGCCTAGTTAGAGGTCTTAGATCCCCAGGCTTGTACCCTTAAGGGGAATAAATAATGAGACTTCAGTCTCTTCTCCTGCTCCCTTGTCATGAGCGCCTGCCATGACATGCCACCAGAACCCCAAAGAAACGAGACCAACCGATCAGACCAAAATCTCTATTATGGTGAGCCAAAGCAAACTTTCTTATGGAATATAATACATATTTTTGTTCTTCTACTCATTCATTTGGTCAATACAAGTTTGAGTGCACAAGAAGTGTTCATTTAGGTAAGTCTGACTTCTAGGTTGATTGTATTGGAGTGGAAGATCAGTTGTCTCAGTAGTTATAAAACATCCATAACCTCCCGAAGGTTACATGATATTTTCAGAAAATGAGAAGTCTATAGCTCCATCCTTTGAAGGAACCCATAGCCCAGTCCCTGAGAATTCCACCTGAATTCCAAAGTTCAGCCTCTCAGGTGTTTCTAGGCCCTGATTAAGGACCAGGAATCTTTACAGTTGTTATGAAGTATATAAGACACAATTAAAACAATATCTCTATCAGTTAGTTTAAATAATAAAATATTTCGTATATAATTTAATCCCTCTTATCTTATTCTCCTTGGTAACCTGCTCTTCCTACCAAACCCTAAACGAAGTTACAATGTTCTAAATCTGGTTTTTATCCTTTCCCTGTGTGTGTGTGTGTGTGTGTGTGTGTGTGTGTGTGTGTGTGTATGCACTGTTTTAGCAAATGTATGCATGCTCTATTGTTACATAGCAATGAACACAATTTACACATTTCAAGACTCAAAACAATATCCATTTATTAATTCACTTTAGGTTCAATTCACTCAGTTCTTTGCTTAGGATTTCACATAGCCAAAATCAAGGAATGGGCTTTTCTCTGGTGGTTCCAGAAAGAGTCGGCTTCCAAGATCATCTAGATTGTTGCACTTTCTTGTTGTTGCACATTGCTTCCTTGCTTTCAGGAGCTGGGGCTGCTCTCAGCTCCAGGAGACTGCCTGCATCCTTTATCACCTACCCTCCTCCATTGTGAAGGCCCGCAACTATGTGTGGAATCCTTCCCAGACTTGGAAGGTTTTATTTCCACTTCTGTGGCCAGCTGAAGGGAACCTTGCTTTCAGAGGGCTCACATGGTCAGGAAAGTTAGGCTTTACGTGGTACCTCCTTCTTTTAAGGCTCATTAGCACCTTTAATTACATCTGAAAAATCTTTTTTGTCATAAAATGTAACCATAGGAGTCCCATGGGGAGGCCATGAAGGCCATGTTAGCATTCTATCACTCTCTCCATGTCTGTGTCTATCTGCACCTGCTCATCTCCTAGAGAAGGCTGCTCATATTCTAACTTTGTGGAAGTGAAAACATACCATAAATATATTCTTCTGAAACATGCTTCTTTTCTTCCTTTTAGGTTTGTAGCATTTATTTTTGTTGATAACCTTGATGACAGTGATTTTTCCTGCTGCATAAACATTTCACTGCACGGATATATTGTTTTGTTTGATCTCCTGTGACTGTTATGTAGGCTATTTCCCCTTATTATTATGCACAATAGGATTATAAATACTAATTTATACGTCCACCGTATAAATTGTACCTTTAGTCATTTCTCTAGGCACATACCCAGCAATACATTCTACCACTCTACACCCCACTACCACCTGCAATGTGTGAACGTTCCTATTTCTCCATCTCTTCTGAAACCTACGATATTGACATTTTTAAATTTTGGTCCCATCTGATAAATGTGAAATAATTTGTTGTGGTAACATGAATTTTACTTACTCAACAAATAAATATTAACTACTACTGCATGTCAGGCAGTAAACAAAATAGACAAAGCACCTCTCCTATAGAACTGGAAAGGTCAAATATAAATATTTGTACTGTCTACAGTACATGTATGAGTGCATGTTCACACACAAGCATGTGTGCACAGGTGGGCACAAGGGTGGTGACTTCACAAGACCCCCCCATCATCCCCCTGCCCCTACCTCTTCAGTCTCACTCCTGACTCTGCCCCAATGGCCTCCCATTTTGACTCTGCACTGGCTGCTTCCTCTTGCAACACTCTTAGTTACAGTCTCAGATTACTTCTTCATCTCACTCAAGTCTTTTTAAAAAACCATCAGCTTAATGAAATCTGCCCTAATAGCCTGCTATGGACTAAACTGTGTCCCCCAACATTCATGCGCTAAGCCCTAATTGTCAAGGTGAGGGTATTTGCAGATGAGACCCTTGGAAGATAAGATTAGATGAGGTCCTAAGAGTGGCCCGTCACAATGGCATTCATGTCCTGATAAGTGCTCCTGCACTCACACATAGGCAACCCCCCCCCCCCCCGCCTGCTGCCATGGGAGCATACAGTGAGAAATTGATCCTGTGGGTCAGGAAGAGAGCCCACACAGGAACCTGACCATGTGGCACCAGGATTTCAGACTTGCAGCTCCTAAAACTGTGAGTAGTCAAGTTCTGTTGTTAGGCCACCCGGCCTCTGGTGTCTGGCGTGGCAGCCTGGGATATAGCCTAATTGAAATTGCATCTGCCTCTGGCCATCCTTCCCTGCTCCATCTTTAGTGCTGATCTCTCTTACCTTAGTGTATTTTTTCCTCTGGGATTTGGAGGACATCCAGGACTCCAGCTAGTACTAACCTTGTCCCTTTCAACTATCTTTATAACCTCACTTACTGTCTTTCCTCTCCATCCCTCCCTAGTTATAACTGCTTCCCTGCAATCCCTCAGATCTCCAGCACCTGTGCAGAAGCTGTTCCCCATGTGTCTTCTTCCAGGAGAGCACCAGTGAGGTATGATCAAACAGCAATCACTGTTTTTAATCTCATTTTTTTAGTTTATAATAAATAATATTCCTCTTCCTGTTAGAATAAAAAAACATTTTAAATCAGTGTCTAATGTTCAATTGCATGGCTACTTAACATGATGAAATGTTCCAATATACAGAAGAGTTGAAAGAATTATACTGCGAAAACCCTTATATTTCCTGCCTGGAATCTATAACTAGCCTTTTATCATATTTGTTTTATCAGGAATCTATCACTGTGTCCAACATCTATCTTTCTCTCTCTCTCTCTCTCCTTCCCTCCCTCCCTCCCTCCCTTTCTTTCTCTCTCCTGTTTTTTGTTTATATTGGGGTTGAACCTAGGCCTTCTGCTCATGGAATCATAGCCCTAGTCCTCCACCCATTCTTTTCTCTTTTGAGATAGGATCTTGCTAAGCTGCCCAGGCTGGGCTTCACCTTGTAATCTTCTTGCCTCAGCCTCTCACACTGGTGAGATTACAGGTGTGCACTCCCACTTCTGGCCCAGCTTGTTTCTTAAAACCTATTTTAAAATAAGTAAGATCTGCTGGGCATTTAGCCCAGTATCCTAGCACCTTCCTGGCAAGTGCAGGGTCCTGACTTCAATTCCTCCCCCCCCCCAAAAAAAAAAGTAAGATTAGACCTTATCTTCAGTGCCTAGAACAATAACTGACAAGGCCATGGGCAGTCCATAAATGTTTGAATCAATGAACGAATGCAGGAAATGGAATAAAAAATAATACTTCAATAATAACTTTTCCAAGCAAACATTGAGACACTCCACTCAGATGTCATCCTGTACAGGAAACCTTCCTTGAGTGTTCGCCATTCCCACCAATCTAAGCTGAGAATCCTCCTGAGTCTCCATAATGTCCGGATACTTAAGCCTCCACCCATGGCATATGAAGTATTATTGTTTCTTTTGTGTGGCCGACCAAACCCACCCTAGAGGCAGGGCTGGCGCAGCATGTGGTACCAGGGATTGAACTGCGGTCCTGTGTGCTTGCCTAAGCTTGTCTAAGCAGGCGCTTTAGATGGCTGAGCTATCCCACCAGCCCCAGTAGGAAATTTGAGGGTTTTTTTTTGTTTTTTTTTTCATACCAGAGATCAAACTCAGGACCTCACACTTGCCAGGTAGTCACTTAAGCTGCTGAGGTATATCCCTGGCCCCAGCATACGAAGTATTGAAATCATTTTACACATTTATCTCCTCCATACTTGGTAACTTTGAAGACAAAGATGCTTTGTCATCTGTCTTTATGCCTACATGCCCAGGACAATGACTTGCCTAGTAAATCACAAAATGGTTAAAGTATATTAGATATTTACCATGGAGCATGTATTCTTCTGTGTCAATAACCCTATGAGGTAGATATTGCTATTATCATATATCTTTTACAGAAGACGACACTGGGTCACAGAAGAATGTGTAACTTGTCTGAAGTCAACAATTGGATACTTGTGAAATTGGCATTTGAACCCTGCCTGTATTGCTCCTGAGCTTGTCTTTATAATACCACATTGATGCCTACACAAACCTCTTCTGTAAAAATTATGAAATCTAAGTATTAGGGACTCAGTTGGCCAGACCCCTTCTGACGTCCTGGCCAGGACCCTAGAAATTTTGTTCTGAAGGCTATGTACTTTTTGAAAAACCAATTATTTTAGCCCAAACTGCTTACAACTGCAGTCTCCCCTGAACCATCTCTTCTGTCATGCATTATCCTATGCTAGAGGGTGTTGATATGCTACAGCCACTTCTGGGATCAAGCTACATTTGGGAGGTCATGTATTTAATAAGGGTATAGTTGCTATATTGGTTTCCACATTACTATAAAAAATTACCAGTCTTTGTGGCCTCAAACAGGAATTTCCCTCTCATGGTCCAGAATCTGGGTTGGCAGTGCTGGTTCCTACTGAAGGCTCTGACATAGTAGATATCACATGCTTGACATTCTCAGGCTTGTAACTGTACCACTACAACCTCTGCCTCTGCCACATTTCTCTTCTGGGTCTCAATTCCTCATCTGTCTGTCTCTTTGAAGGATGTCTGTCACTGGACTTTAACTCCACTACAAATCCAAGATGACCTATCAGGATACGTACTTACATCTGCAAAGACCTTGTGATCACATAAGGTCATATTTGTGGTATCCTCAAATTAGGACATTGATGTATCTATTTGGCAGGCATCACTGAACCCATGCAGTGGGCAACAGTTGTGTAATCAGCAGATGTTTCTATGTGTAGTTGATTATTGTTTGAGAGAGTCTTCCAGGAATACAACTAGTGTCACTCATTTTGCCAGCTGGCCCAGCCTCAGAATGCATGTGAGATCTGAGGTTGTATCACAGAATGGATATATCCTATAGCACCAAAGCAGAATATGAGTGTTATGGTGTGTGTCTAGTTGTCCCCCCAAAGCCTCATGCAGTCACTGGGGTGACTTCTATAGTTTGTGATTAATTTATGATCCAATGATGGGATTATGGGTGTGAGTGCTGCATCAGCCCAGGGGTGGGTAATCTGCATACAGTATAAGAGAGGGATGCTAGCTAGCAGCCATAGTTGCTCCTCCCTTTGCTCTTTGCTGTTGTCCATCACCATAAACAGCTTCTCTTTTCCATGTGGCACTCAGCCTTGGAGCCAGCTGAGTATGGACTGAAACCTCCACTAACTGTGGGCTAATTAATCTTTTTCCTTCCTTAATTTTGCTAGTTGGATATTTTATACCAGCAACAAGAGAAAAGTAACTGAGACAATGAGTAAACAAAATTTGACCTGCATAGAGCCAAAAGTCTGTCTGTGAAGGATTCTTCCAATTTTCAGGTCACATGAAATTTGTAAATACAAAAGTCAGTTCTTATTGACAGAAAAATAGGACTTACCTGTTGTGAATTTTTGTGTCTGTCTTTCTTTCCCTTTTTTGGGAGGAGTTGAGTCTCCCTACATTCCCCAGGCTGGCTTTAAGTACTGCCCTCCTCCCTCAGCTTCAATAGGTGAGATTATAGGTGCTTCTCACTACAAGCACCTTGTGAGTCATAAATCTTGATATCTATTAGATAAGACTTCGACTTTTTTTTTTTCCAATATGAGCTTTGCTATTTTGGCTTTTTGATTTTCAGACAAATTTTAGGATCAGTCAATTTCCACAGAAACATCTATAGAGATGTTAGCTGGGGTTACACTTAATCTATTGAAGAATTTGGAGAAAATGAACACTTGAGTTACAGAGTCATGTTTCTTTTACTACATTTGTTTACATTCTCTTTCATGTTTCTCAGTAATATTTACTAGTTTTGTATGAAGAATTTTGAGTATCTTTTACTAGATTTACTACTAGGTTATGTAATTTTTGATGCTATATAAATGACATCATTAAATTTTTAAATCCTGTTATTGTTTACATATAGAAATATGGTAAAATTTAAAAATATTGACTCTTGTATTTAGTGATCTTGTTGCACTCATTTGTTAATTCTGTCTAGTGTTTTTGCTTTCTTCATATACAGTCATGTATCCTCTGAATAATGAGCAATTTCCTCATTTCCATCTTTATCTTTTTTTTTCTTTTCAGCTGTCCTCTATAATAATACCAAATACAAATAATGATAGTGACATTCTTGTCTTGGTCCTAACATCATGGGGAAATCTTAAGACTACTTTGCTTTTTTTTTTTTTTTTTTTTGCAGAACCGGGGATTGAACTCAGGCCCTTGCGCTTGCCAGGAAAGCGCTTATTCCACTGAGTCATCTCCCTGGCCCCTTACTTTGCTATGATGATGATGTTTGATGTGGGGTGGCCCTGTGTGGTATTTCAGCCTGAATGTGGGTGACAGGAGCAGCTGCACACAAGGGGAACCTGGCCCAGGCTGTCGGAGCCTAAATGGGGTACAGAGGCCTCCCTAGGCATAAGAGTCTAGGAGAGAGCGTTACATGCAGGAAGATGGAGGTGGATCTCATTTGTAGGCTTATATGGCACAATATCAGAACCTATTTAAAGAGATACAAACTTTCCCACTGGAGGTGATCTGGTACAGGGTATCTGGTTCCCAGTGTAGCTGGAGGGGCATTCGTGGCAGGTTTGGAAAGGAAAAAAGGTACAGGTGACACGAGATCAGTAACTAAGAAACTGATGCAATGAGGAAATACATTGGAGATGAAAAAGGAAGCCGGGTTCTTCTTGTTGGAGAAAAATGTTAACAAATGTGGAAAAAAGGTTGATCTAGTGTGAATGTTGGAGGATGGGTTAGAATGAGAGGTTTTATAGAATTATATCCATTCTGGCAAAGGGGCACTAGAAATTACCTCTCAGGACTCTCATTGAGCAAATTCAGGACAGTATAAGGATCAAAATTAAGACAGTAACAGATTATAACACATTGTATAAAGTAGGAATCCATAAATTTGTATGACATAAATAAATTCAAAATTTTATGAGGAATGGAATATTCTCATAGTCTCAAAGGAAAAAAAAAGAATACCTTACTGTTGAGAAGCTAGCAGATGTGGGGTTCTGGATTGGTTCCTAGAACTGAAAAAGTGCCTTAATTGGATAGCTGGTAAAATTTGAGTAAATGTATATTAAGTATTTATTTTTAATTTTTAATTTTTAAATTTTTTAATTTTTTGACGGAACCAGGGATTGAACTCAGGCCACTACACTTGCCAGGCAAGCACTTATTCTACTGAGCCATCTCCTTGGCCCCTATATTAAGTATTTATGTTATTTAGTAGTAATGACAATTTCCTGACTTCCAGCAGTTGCATTGTGTGTATAGCAGAAAGCCCTTGCAATAGAGTGAATGTTTATGTCCCTTTGTACAATCTACATGCTTAAATCTTAACTCTCAAGTCCATCGCATGAGAAGAGAGTGGCTTTAGCAGGTGAATAGGTCTCTGGGTTGGAATTCTCATGAATAGGATTAGAGCCCTTGCAAAATACAAGTTAGATAATAGGAAATAGAGAGCTATTGCAAATGGGAAGGGAACTGAGAGATGGAAGAGATGAAAAAAAATTGAGATGTGTTATGTACATGTATCTACTCCCTACAAAGAATATAATCATCATGTACTGCAAGTATGTACTAATAAAAATTAAAATTGGAAAGTAGTGCCCTTATAAGAGAGGTCCTAAAGAGCTCCTTTGTCCCTTTACCCATGAGAAGCTTCAGTGAGGTTAAGAGAGGTCCTCACAGACATGAGCTCTTCCTGAACCACGAGATTTCTCAGTCTCCAGAACAATGAGAAATGAATTTCCAATCTTTATAAAGCATCCACGGGGGCCAGGGAGATGGCTCAGTAGAATAAGCACTTGCTTGGCAAGCCCAAGGGCCTGAGTTCAATCTCCAGTTCCACCTAAATAAATAAATATATTTTTTAAATCCTGAGGGGATTTGACTGACCTTGGCAGATACAAAAGTTACATTTCTTTTTTTAAAAAAAGTTACATTTCTTGTTATATAGGTCTTTTCTTTTTTAAAGTTTTATTGATAAACAGATAGCAATGAGACAGTTTCAAATCAAATCGGAAGTACAGTTTCAACAAATAATACACTGCATATATTCTTCTTAGTGG
>NW_004524672.1:10088665-10089600 GCF_000260255.1 Octodon degus
TCTGCAGCTTTCTCCTCAAAGCAAAGTCCCTCACCCTTGCCATTCTGAGGCTGTAAAGGGCAAGAACCTGCCACCTCCTGTGATGCCCTTGGGACATCTTTTCTACTCTCCTGTTCCTTCTCAGCAATGGAGATCCTCTCAGCTCTGTCTTCACAGTCCACAGCTTTCCTGGAGCTTCCTTTCTGGCCAAACTCACATTTTAAATCATTCTTTTGGGCTCTTTGCTCTTGATTCTCAAAATAAATCTGGCTAAAAGCCCCCAGTAACAACCAGGCCACTGTCCCAATATTTGGCTGCCTTGAAATTTCTTTTGCTAGATTGATCAGTCCGCCATGCTTAAACTCAGTCTCAGGCAAAGTCTCTGGGCACGAGCAAAATACAGACAACTTCTCTGCCAAGTCAAAACACAAATGATCTGGAGTCCAACAACCAATGCTGTCTTTTTACCCAGCAGAAACCTCCCCAGCCTGGTCTTTACAGGCCAGCTTTCTATCAACCTTCTGGTCTTCTGAGCTCTGACCAGAATCTCCCATACAGAACAGCCGAAGCTGTTCCAGTGCTTCGCGTGTAGACGACATCTCCGAATCTTTCCTTTCTCTTCCCATGAGCCAGTCCCAAAAGCTTGTAATCCACATGGTCAGGTTTAGCCACAGCAACAACCCCAGTTCTCTGGTACCAAATTCTGTTTTAGTTACTCTTCTCTCGTTGCTGGGACAAATACCCGACACTCAAAATGAAGGAAAGAAAGGTTTATTTAGCTCACAGTTACTGGAAGTTTTAGTCCATACTCATTTGGGTCCAAGGCAGAGCAGCACAGGGCAGAAAGCAACCTTTCATGGCAGTGGCAAAGAGCAAGAGCGCAAGGGAGGAGGGGTAGCAGCAGCTCAAGCAGCTAGCTTTTCTTCCCACCTTACATTGTAATGCAAATTACCTGC
>NW_004524672.1:10090094-10100447 GCF_000260255.1 Octodon degus
AGAATGCAACTATATATCTATCCCAACCTCTTTGTTATATAGGTCTTGCTTTATCTTGGTCTTAACAATCCAGCAGAAAAGTATAAAAATGAGGTATAAAAAGTAAAGCCATATTAATATGCTGAGCTGTAAAAGGCTCAAGTCAACAACTTCTGACATTGCCAGTCCTACAGATAACCCACTACTATTATGGACTACTGGACTATATTGAATTATTTTGCAGAATTCACACACCTACAATATTTAAATGGCAATAGAATACCCATCTCTGACAAAACTAAACAAAAAAAGGGGATACGAATGAAGGACCATTTTGTATCTATATATACAAAATAGTTACGATAGATATATAGCTTTCTCTTAATTCAATGAAAAGAAAGATTTGTACTAATAGTGTTTGTGGACATGATATCATGTCTGCATCTTGTACTATGAATAACCACTATGAAGACAACAATATGCAATGTATTAATTATTGAAACTGTCCTACTAATCGGTTTTGAAACTGTCTCATTGCTATTTTTCAATAAAACTAATTTTAAAAAAACATCCAGTTTCTGATATTTTGTTACAGTAACCTAGACGCACTAAGACAGGCCTAGAGATGCACACTGAAGTATTTGTGGGTTATGGGGCATCATGTTGGCAATTTATTCTCAAATAAGTCAAACAAGAAGTTCTTCATACAAAGATTAATAGGAAAATAAGCAAAACAAAGGACATTTTAACTATTCTAGAGAGAATTGTCTGAAGTGTCTGTATACAGAGCAATCAGGGCAACCCCTAACCCAGGAAGAATGAAGTCTTCCCCAGAAAGATACACTCCCTTGTAATGGTGAAAACAAGGTGTGAACTCCTTGAGGGTGGGGCCTGTGTCTTATTCAAAAGAGGGAAGGTTGGTTTTATGGAACCTGAAGGTCATGCAATCTTGAGTTGATTGCCTTTTTTAATAAAGAGATATAGGATATACAGTTCGTATAGATAATTATTTTTATAGTCTTTTTATTTTTCCCCCTAATTTTATTGATAAACAAATAGCAATGAGACAGTTTCAAATCAAATTGGTACGACAGTTTCAATAATTAACACATTGCATACATTCTTCCTAGTGGTTAATTGCTTTACAAGATGCGGGCATGATATCCTATTTACAAACACCATTAGAACAAATCACTCTATTCATTAAGAGAATGTAACTATATATCTATCCTGACCACTTTGAATACACAGATACAAAATGGACATTCACCTGTATCCCCTTTTATTGTTAAGTTCCATTATTTGAATAATATAGATGTGTAAACTCAGCAAAATATTCTAAAAGAGTCCAGTAGCCCATAATAGTATTGGGTCTTCTGCTTGATTGGCAATGTCAGAAATTGTTGACCCGAGTCCCCTACAGCTCAACATAACAGCATGGCTTTACTTCTTATATTTCATTTTTATACTTTTCTGCTGGATGGTTAAGACCAAGGTAAAGCAGGACCTATGCAACAAGAGTTGTAGCTTTTGGGTCTGATAAGGTCAGTGAAATCCCCTCAGGATTTATCCTGAGATCCTGTACCTCAGATTGTAGAACATTTGTCAGTGTCAGCCATGTGGATGCGTCATGGCCATTGCTTGGTCAATGTGCTCTCTGTGAAAGCCTGAGAGAATGTTTTCTCTCCATGTGAAGTATGGATAATGATTGGTACAATGGGCTACACTAAATTAAAAACCTCTACTTAGCCAAAGTCACAATTGAGGGAATGAAAGGAAACCCAAAGGAAAAGAAATACTATATACCTACCAAAGGACTCACTCCACAATGAAAACAAGAATTCTATAATTCTAAAAAGAACAAATCAATTAGGAGTTCTAAAAAGAACAACTCAACTTTTAAAATTACTAAAAGACTTGAACAGGTGATTAATCAATGTAGATGTCTATATGGCTATGAAGCTTTCAAAAGGATAGTAATCTTCATTAAGCATCAGGAAAAAAGTAAACTAAAATTACAGTGAAGGCCTGGAAACTTAGTTCAATATTAGAGCATTGCCTACTAAATGTGACACCCTGGTTCAAGCCCCAATACCTAAATAAATCTACAATGAGATTATAATACAACCCACTAAAAATAGCTAGAATAAAAGCAATAGAAAATAGTAGCCATCTTTCTGTACCTGGCCTCAGCAGAGAAAGGAGGCCCCACCATGTCCCACAATCTGCGGGGATGGTAGTGTGGAAGTACTCCACCTTCCTAATCAAGCGGACTAAGTAGAGGTACAGCACAGAGCCCAAAACACTGAAGGCCCACAACTCTTCGCTACGGTGGGTATGGAGCTGGAGGTCGACAGACAGGGGGTCGTGGTGGTTGTGAAGCAGAGATCCGGATAGAGGAAGTCAGCCACCTCCAATGTGCGCACTACCATCAATAAGAACTCAGCAGCATCTGCCATATGATCTGAAAGAACAAGTAGGTGGGGGAGAGAGAGAGAGAGAGAGAGAGAGAGAGAGAGAGAGAGAGAGAGATGCAGCCAGCATGTGGCAGATATCTGTGATCCCAGCACTTTGGGAAGGGGAAGCTGAGGCAAGAGAATGATAACTTGAAGTCTAGCCTGAGCAATTTAGTGACATAGTAAGCCCCTCTCCAAAAATAAAAAATAGAAAGGGCCGGGAACATAGCTAATATGAATATTTTGGATTCAACTCCCAATCTAGAAAAATAAAATCAAGTGTTGGTGAGAATATGAGCAACAGAAACTCTTCTACAAGAGTGAGATTGTACCTTGATTCATGCACTATGGAACTCTTTTTGCACTATCCACTAAAGCTGAACATATGTATGTTCTATGACCAAGAATTTTTTTTCTTAAAAAAAAAATGTAGTTGGTACAGGGTCTCTACGCAGCTTGGACTTGCAGTGATCCTCTTGATTTCACCCTCCCCAGAGCTGAGATTATAGGTGTGGGTCACCATGCCAAGTCCAGGTGGCCAGTTCAGCATGCCCAGTTGTGGGGCTGGCGGGATGTGTGGTGCCAGGGATCAAACCCCCATCCCTGCACTTGCTTAAGTGGTGCTTAGTCTGCTGAGCTATCTCACCACTGACCCAACATTTTCACTCCCTGGTCTATTCCCAGCAGAAATGCACACATATTCACTATTAAAAAAAAAAAAATACTATGATGCTGTTATAGTCTGTGTCTAGTTGTTCCCCCAAAGCCTCATGCAATCATTGGGGTGGCTTCTAGTTTGTGATTAAATCAGGATCCAGGTGCTGGGGAGATAGCTCAGAGGGATAAGCACCTACCTGCCAAGCACAAGGATCTGAGTTCTATCCCCAGCCCCATATGCCCCGCCAGGGCATTCCGTCTCCGCCCTGGATACACCTGGAACTGGGAGTAGTGGCATACACCTGTAATCCTAGCACTTGGGAGGTTGAGCCAGGAGGGTCTCTGTGAATTTGAGACCAACCCGGGGGCTACAAAAGTGAGCACAAAGTCAGCCTGAACTGCAGAGCAAGGCCGTCTCAAAAAAATTTCATGATCTAATGCTGGGATTATGGGTGTGTGTTACCCCTGCCCTGGGGTGGGTAATCTGCATACAATACAAGGGAGAGAGGCTTGCTAGCTGCTACAGTGCTGCTCCTCTCTTTGCTCTTTGCTGCTTTCTGCTGCCATGGGCAGCTGCCCTCTGCCATGTGCCACTCTGCCTTGGGGCCAGCTGAAGGCTCCAAGACGGAAACCTCCACTAACTGTGGGCTAAATAAACCTTTCCTTCCTTTTTTGGGTGTTGGGTATTTTGTCTCAGCAACAAGAGAAAAGTAACTGAGACAGATGCACTTAGCAGGGCTATTAGAACTCGCCAGGTATTCTGAGGCTAATTATATTTGTTATCTACTGCCACATTTAAAAGTAACTCCAAAACTTGGTGGCTTGGAAAGATAAACACTTTATCTAATAACCTCTGGGATCAGAAATTTGAAAGTGGTTTACCTGGATGCTTCTGGTTCAGAAGCTCGTGTGATTTTACAGTGAAAGTCGAAGGAGACTGTAGCTGTTTGAAGACCTGCCCACACTGGAGGACACAGTGCAAACTCATTCATTCTGTGGGGACAGGAGCCCTGGTTCCTTGTTGCTGGGTGGTCTGAGGTTTCTAACCACATGGGCCTCCTCCTAGTGTCCATTCTGTTCCTTTGCCTCTTCCAGGTATTACTACTTATTGTGTAGTGGCTCTCACTTGCACATCTTCAATACTTGTATTTTATCTCTTTCTCTGAATCCTTTCCATCATTCAAAAATTTAACTATTTAATATTCTCCTTTTCACCTGGTCGTTCTTTTGGGGCATTATCTGCTATGCTAATTCATGCTTAATATTCTCCCAATTTAGTCCTCTTTTGAATTCCCTTTTCCTTTCATTCTAATTCCTTTATGATTTCTCTCACCATGCTTCAGTTTTGCTGTGATTTATGTTGTTCTTTCATGTCTTGCATTACTCCTGATGCTTTTTATCTTCTTTTCAATACTTCAGGTCACAGCTTTTCCCTGCTCTGTGAGTATACCTTTCTGGCATGCTTTCTGTGCCTGGGGGTATAATTGTTCTGCTTTTTACTCTTTTATAATTATATTTGATCTGGTCTCAATGCCTTTCAGCTGTTTATTTTTTCATGAAATTAATTTTACCAAACTTTTAGAGGGGGGTGTGGCTCTGGGTAGCTCTCCTAACATCACAGAACTCCCTTTTATTATCGTGTAGTAGTTGCTTTCTGAGCTTCCCTAATTTGCTCCCCTTTCCATTTGCTTCCGGACCTTGTCTTTGGTGTTCCTGTCATCCTCAGTTTTTCTCCTCCTCTGCATTTCTCCTCAGTGTGGTCCGGTCCTGGAAGAAAGCCCTGATAACAGGTGTTGCAAGCTCACAAGGCGAGAGCAGTCTACTTTCTTCAGATCTTCCTGCAAGTGGGCTGTTCTCATTCAGTCACTACTGAATCAGGGAAAACCTCATCCAATTTCTGCAGCTTTCTTAACTCACTGGTTATTCTGACATTTTGATTTCAATCACATTAGAAACACCACTACTTCTGTTTTCTTCTTCATAGACAACAGCATCATAGGTCCTCTTGCCTCATGTCTCAGCTTCTCCCCTTACCACAATGCCTCTTACTGAGCTCCAAACACATTGGCTTTCTTACAGTTCCTGCATGTTTTATGCTTCCCCACCCCAAGGCCTTTACACAGCCTCCTGCCTAGAATCCTCTTCTCTCACAGAACCCAACTAACTCCCACTTACTCTACAGACATCAGCTCAGCTGTCATTCCTGCAGGCAGGCCTTCCCTGAGTCCCACTCTAATATAGGTAGTTTTCTCAACCACTCCTATCCACATGAGCCTTTCTTCTGTAACACTCAGATCAGGTGGAATTGTATACCTTTTAAATACTTATTTAACTCTTAGTTATAGTCTAAAATAGACTATAACTCAATGAAGGTTTTGCTCACCTTTATGCCCCAGCACTTAACAGAGTGAATGGACAAATGAATCCTTAAAACTGGATATTAACAGGGCAATTTCTGCTGTGTTGATAGGGTCTGATGCCACATGGCTTGGTCCAGAGAGTCCTCAGCTTTGCAGTCATAAAGCCAGTCTAGATTATCTGGGTCCTGCCATGGGGAGAGTGGGTCATGAGACTCCACATTAGAAGAGTTGTATTACCCTCTTACTCTTGACAGCAAACAGATTAAAAAAGGCTTTTAGCTTGTTCTCTGAGGCTGTATGACAGGTTGGGTCCTGCCAACTAGCATCTCTATACAGAACTCCACAAGCTGCAGCTCTGAATGGTTGGCTGTGTTGCAGTTCCTGGTCAGAATATTCAAAGAAAGCACTTAGGCCTTCCCACTAGAGTTCATATGGGGCAAACTGGAGAGTTACTATGAGTCAGAGTGAACTTCTGTCTTAGTCACTTTCCCATCGCTGAGGCACAACACCTGACATCCACAGTGTAAAGGAGGGGAGGTTTAATTTTGGCTCACATCTACAGTCCATGACTGGCTGGTTCCAAGACATAAGCAGCATGGTGGAAGGGCCTGGCTCAGGGAAAGTGGCCCACATAATGGGGGCAGAGAGGAGACAGAAGGGAGAACTAGGTAGGAAACTAACACCCTTCCAACCACACCCCCCAGGACCCACCTCTTCCTACCAGCCCACCTCCTAACAGTGGTCCAGCTCTGAACTCACCTGTGGGTACTAATCTCCAGAAGAGTATAGTGACCCCACCATCCACCACTTCCTGAAAGCCCTGCCCTTGAGCACATAAGGCTTTAGGGTAATATTCTAGATCCCAGCAGCAACAATCCCTCTTCCACATTAAACTGTGTCCAAATACAGAGCCTTAGAGCTATGTATCTGGATGCTTTTGCCTACCAGTCAGATTTTTTTGGCTGGCTTAAAAAAAAAAATAGATTCTTATCACACAGCACTGTGAGTCTGATATAAGGTGGCCCAGGATTTAGCAGTCTGAACAGTGTATAGAGGGTAAGAGTGCTTTCCATCCCCTTTTTATATGAATGGTCTGCCCCTTTGCTTTTTTTTTTTTTTTTTTTATCCTGGAAATCACTTCTAACAGGACAGAGTTATCTTATCCATTATATTCAATTTTAGAGAGATATCAAAATTGATTTAGCCAAAAAGTTCATAATGAGTGTTTAACTTCCAATCTTTTGCTATTACAATGATGTGAATACTTGTATAAAAGTTATTTCACACATTAATGCACTCATTGAGGATAAATTTCTAGAAGTGAATTTGCTGGATCATGAAGTATGCACATTTGTAATTATGATAGCTGTTGCCAATTGGCCTTCCTTAGGGGTTGTACCAATTCACATCCTTCTGCACCCAGATTTGTACAACAGTGTTTCCCTCCTTTTTTAAAAAGAGTGGAAAAACTATGGTGGGTGTTTGGGTGCTCTCATAAATGGAGATGAGTAACTTAGCAACTTACATGTAAACTGGTACCACACAAGCCTCAATCCTCTTAAATCATTACTCCTTATGGATTTCGCTCCTGACCCTCACTATTGTTAGAGGGGACAGACTGTTCCATTTCAGAACTTAGCATATGCAACTTGGCCATCCTGTCCACAAACTACCCCTCCCTAAGTGGTTTCTCCCCACCCCAACCTGGCAATATCCTAGTCCTCCTGCAGGCCCCACTACAGTGCTTTCTCCTCTGTTAAACTTTATCAGACACGCCCTGGGGAGAATGAGTCACTCTTCGCTGTTCTCACAGGGCTTTGTTCACACCTCAATCATAGCACAAGTCCCTGGGAATAGTTACCCACTTGCCTGTCCTTCTCCCTACTGCATTCCCTAAGCATGGAAGTTTCACCTTTACCATTGGGTCAACACCCCTCCATCAACTAGTCACAGAAAAGAATACTGAAAGGAAGGCAGGCAAGGACACAATTTTGCAGTACCTGGTGGCAAAATCTGATAGTATCTATCTTTTTCCTTTTCTGGTAGCAAAAATATAAACACTTTGGAATACTTTCTTTTTTTCTTCCTTTCCTTTTTTTTTTTTTCCTTTCTTGACTTTCTCCTTTGCCTAGAATCTGTCCTGTTCAACCCTGTCTTCAGTGCCTGGAATTGTGCTCAGGAGACAACAGGTACTCCCTGAGTACAATCTGAATGAAGTGATGTGTCAGACCAGAAGGAGCTTCTACAGTACAGCCAGGAATTAATCCCTGTCTGATGGGGCACAGGGTATTGCTGAGCTTTTCCAAAGCCTCAAGCTTTATCTCTCGGGTGCCCATTTTGCACACTGGGTTTTATTCCAACTCATGCTAATGCATATGCAAGTGCTTAGAAGGGTTCCAGGTACTTAGTAAGCATTCAGTAAACACTACTTTTTATTATTACTCCCACTGACCCAAGTGTGGCCTCAATAGTTCAACCCCTGCGCCAAGCTCTTTACCAATACATGAGTCTTTAGGAGATGCTTCATACTTAACCTTAAAAAATGCTTTTGCTAGCTTTTCTAAAATATATAGTACACTGAACACCTCTTTGGGTTATTACAAAGATTAAATGAGACAATCTTACATAACTGAGCACTGTGTATGTTGAAGAGTAAACATTCAGTCACCATCACCACTGCCATCACAGAAGTCACTTTTGATACAGAGACTCCTGTCACCTTGCACTCTCCTGGGGACCTTTGCCTAACTAAATTACTATGTTCTCCTTACTAATTCAGTTTTATGCATGCTACTCAATTTTATGAAACAAAATAATATGTGGTAGATAATTTCAAAAGTTAGAAATAAAGAGGTCAAAAATAACTAAAATAAAAGATACATGATGGTTTTCTCTGTAGAGCAGGAAAAATTATGGAAAGACCCAAAAGGAAACTATGAGATCCTTGTAAGTTTTGTTTCTTTCCTTGAGTTGTAAGAATATGAGCAGTCTCATGTAAGAATATCAGACTATTAATCTTTAAACTGTACATATATATTAAATACACATAAGTGCACATGATTCCTTTCATAATTATTTGACAATTCATAATTATTTAAAAAGCGAAACACTTTATTTTTGTTTTTTGTATTTTAGGGAAGGGTCTACAGGGTGTTCAGGGTCTCACTACTAGATTGGACTTGTAGTGATCCACCTATTTACAGCCTCCCAAGAGCTGGGATTATAGGCACACGCCACCATGCTCAGTCTCAATTGCCCTGGGGGTGGGGCTGGCACAGCAGGTCTGGGGATCCAACCCCCCCGGCCCCTACAGCTGCTTGTAGGTGCTTTAATCTACTGAGCTATTAAGCCGGTCCTTATCTTGTGGTTTTAAGGGACAGAATTTCCTGGGGGGAATCTCAGGCTTCTGGTAGGTGTTCCTGCAGCAAAGGTGGGATAATTATACCTCAGGTCAAAATGTAAATCAGTGTAAGTTTCATCTTACATTGTCCAAATTAACTGTACCACCTTCAGGACTCATATCTCAAGAGACATGTTCACTGAACAGTAACACAAATTATGCCTCAGCACCCTGAGTTTCAATTTTGAATTATTTTCAAGCACTTCTGGCAGATTCTTGCTGACATGATATTCCCTACCTGGCTGGCCATGGCTTAGAATTCATGGTAGCCCACAGCTCCTTAGGACAGTTTCTCAAATATTGATCCCCATGCTGTGACCTCTCCCTCCACTTCACAGCTATTAAACCCAGATGGCGCACCATCTAATAAACAGACTTTCTGGAAGCAGGCCAGTGGTCTATGCATAAATGAATGGATGGCTGGGAAGATGATTATGAGGTAGCCTGGCACAAGCACTTTGCCCAAGCGAATTGATTGTATCTGAATTGAACCAATAAGATTTACTGTCTTGTGTAGATGAAACTGAGATGTGGCAGTTGGAAGTTGAAGCCCAGCATAATGGCACATATCTAGTATCTCAGCACTCAAGGACATTGTGATAAGACTGCAAATTGGAGCACAGCCTGGGCACCTTAGGAAGACCTTGTCTCAAAATACAAAATCGGGAAGGCCTGCAGATATAGCTCAGTACAAAGACGCAGGGCTCAATTCCCAGTACCATAAAAAAAAAGTTGCAAACTGATTGAGAAACCAAGTGAGCACATAAAGAATAGACTGCAGGGGTTTTGAGGCCACAAGGAAGTAGAAGTCATGAGTGAGAAACACCAGTGCACAAAAAATGGAAAAGGTTAAAAGGTTGGCTGGACACAGGAATAGGAGAATCAAAAACAGCACTTGAGTGCTGAGTCACCATGGCAGGGAACTGAAGCACCCCTAGAACCAAAGCACCTCTACAGCCCATTCACAAGTTTTACCTCAGGTGCTAAAGCCACTTTCAGTCCTCAAATTACATCCCAGGCAATGCACAGATTAGCTGTTACTAGTTTCTTATTGAATACCTATTAATTTTCCTGCTGTGAAGCCTTAGAATAAACCGTTATCATCACAATAAACCAATGGGATGGGGAGATCTTTATCTCTTACAATCTGAGGAGGCTACCCAATATAGAACTTTAAGAAGGCTCACTCTAAGCACTTGCCTAGCAAGTGCAAGGGCCTGAGTTCAATCCCTTGTTCTGCCAAAAAAGAAGAAAAAAAAAAAGAAGGCTCATTCTAAAACATATGCTCATCAGCTGCTAACCTTCCTGTGCTGAATTAGGTGTAGGAATCCCTAAATGAGCTCCTGTAAGTCTGAGACTGAGAATGGAAAACTGTGAGACAGGAGACCAGGGTGTGACTGATTGGCTGGGGAAGGGGGCGGGACCTGTCCATCACAGATTTGCGGGACTTATCCACACAACAGCTGGCAAAGCCCTGCACTTGGAACCAATCAGAGTGCTA
>NW_004524672.1:10101528-10105444 GCF_000260255.1 Octodon degus
AAAAAAAAAAAAGCAGAAAAGAAGCTGTGCTTCAGACTATGCTAAGGTAGCAAGTAGCAAGTATGATAAGGAAGCAATGATAAGTGGCAAGTATCAGAATAACTATCCCATGGAAAACACAGAAGAAATTACAAGTTAGAAAGTATTTTGTGTTGAATAAAAATGAAAACACAAGCCAGGCACAGTGGCACACAACTCTAATCCCAGTACTCTAGGAAGCTGAGGAAAGAGAATCAAAAGTTGAAGCCCAGTCAACATAGTGATTTAGCAAGATCCTGCCTCAAGAAATAAAAATGTAAAAAGGGCTGGAGATGTAGCTCAGTTCAAAGGCCCTGGCTGGGTTCAATACCACAGAAATTATCAAAATGTGGGGGATGCCACTAAAAGCAATACTTAAAGTGAGATGTATAGCACATATATAGAACCTATATTAGAAAGGGAGATCTCTGATGACCTTAGCTGCTAGCTTCAGAAATAAAGGAGGAGGAGAAGGGAAAATCTTAAATACCAAGGAGGAACTAATAAAATTTTTAAATAGAGAAATTTTTAAACTCTATTTAAAAATTTTTTTAATGGCTGAGGATATAACTCAGCACTGCCTGGGTTCAATCTCCAATACTGCAAAGCCATAAATAAATAGATGGATGGATGGGCATCGGATAGACGGACAGACGGATGGATGGATAGATGAACAGACAGATAGAATGTGTGGCTAAATGACCAGAGTTTGAGGCTGGCCTGTGCTATATAGTGAGATCAAGGCTGGCACAAACTACATAGTGTAATCTTGTCTCAAAAGAAACAAAAAAATGTAGCTAAAGCTCATGTACTAAGGAAGTTTCAAACCTACATACTGTCTCTATTGAAGTCATTTTTTTTTTTGCATTTTTTATTTTATTTTTGTGGTTTTTTCCTGAAAAATTTTTTTGTGTGTGTGTTGAGGAGAGATGTTTTGTTTTTTCCATTGTAGTTTCTGTTACTATATGTTTGCAGGTCATGATTATTCATCATGAAGAATTGGTACATGTGCTTAACATGCCTTAATTCTTTTTATGTCGCTTTATCTTCCCTTCTTTTCTTTTCTTTAAAGTATTTAGTACAGGGTTCTACAAAGTCTTGCTACACAGATCAGACTTGCAGTGATCCCTCCTGTTTTCAGCCTCCCAAGCTCTGGGATTATAGGCACACGCCACCACGCCCAGTCTCAGTTGCCGTTTCAGTGCACCCCAGGGGGGGGGGGCAGTGCCAGCACGGCATGCTGAGGATTGAACCGGGTCCCTGTGTCTGCTTAAGCAGGCACTTTAGTCTGCTTAGCTATCTAGCCAGTCCTCCTTCCACCTTTTCTTGGTCCCCTTCTATCCACGCTTAAAGGAAGAAATGTTACCAGCACTAGACACACTCTTCTAGACAATTGGAGAGCGGTTGGAGCAAACTCCAAATGCTCCCTTGGAGGATGAGGCCCAAGTCCCTAGGCCAGGCAATAACCCAATTTTTAAAGTGAGCAAAGGATTTAAACAGACAGCCACTGAAGCTATAAAAACGGCTAACATCATCATCCGCATCAAGGAAATGTAAAAAAAACTCAAATGAGACACCATTTGATATCCAGTAGGATGGCGATAATTTTTAAATGGAAAACAACAAGTATCATGGGGTGTATTAATTTGCTAAAGCAAAGAACCATACAACAGAGCTAGGCATAGTGTCTCATGTCGATAATCGTGGTACTCAAGAGGCTGAGGCAGGACTACCGTGAGTTCCAGGCCAGCCTGGGATACACAGTGAGTTAGTTCAAGGTCAGCCTGAACTGCATAGTGAGACCCTCTCAAAAAACATACAAAAACAACTAAACATTGACTGTTTTAAGCAACAGAAATATACTGTCTCACAGTTTTGGGGACTAGATGCCTATAGTCAAGGTGTTACTGGGGCATGCTCTCTTGAAAGCTGCTGTGGGAGGATTTTTAATGACCCTTTCCTACTTTTGGGTAGTCCCTTGGGAAGGAGCATTTGTTAAGTTCAAAAAATGATAGTCCAAACTTGGTACTTTGACATACACAGTAAGAAGAGACTAAAGGGACCGGGTGATATAGCTCAGCATACTAAACGCCTGCTTAGGCAAGCACAGAAAGGGGGTTCAATCCCTGGCACATGTTGTACCAGCCCTGCCCCTGGGAGTGATGAGCCGGCCAAGTCCGGGCATGGTGTTGCATGCCTGTAACCCAGTGCTGGGGAGGCTGAAAACAAGATAATCACTATGAATCTTAGCTGTGTATTCAGACACTGTACCACATACATTAAAAAATAAAAAATTTTAAAAGGAGTGGAAAGTTCTGTGAAGCAACCTCAAGAAACAAAACCTCTCTATAATCTTCTGCCCTGCCCAGCTTCCTCCTGTCCTCACCTTCTCCCCCAGCTAGGAACTAGAATTCCTCTTCTTCATGGCAGGTCAGAGAAACTAGAATGCTTTTCCTCTGAAACAACCTCTAACACCTACATTTCCCAGGCTGGGTATGAAACATTACTCTAACTTACACCTTCCCCATCTGTGTAACAGCTGGCCATGTAAGAATTAGAACATTCATTCCAGAAAGGTCCTACTCAACACCAGATAAAAAGAAATGCTACCAGAGAGACCAAGAAGGATTGAGCAGCCTGGCCTTGCAGGCTCCATCTTTACCACTAGCACACATCTTTCTTATCCAGTCATATCTCTCTCTCTCTCCATGGCTATCCCACTTCATCCAGCCCAAGCATAAAATTAGTGTCTTTGCCTGTATCTTTGGGCCTTCACTCTGAAGTGAAATAAAATTTTGATTGAATAAATGTTATGCTTTTCTCTTACTAGCCTTTTTGTTATTATGTGTCATCAGTGACCTTTATAAGCAGTAAGGGATCATTCTTTTCCTACTCCTACACAGTATAGTCTTCACATGGTTGTTCCTGTGTGTATCTGTGTGTGTGTCCATATTCCCCCTCTGTACAAAGTATATCAGTTATATTGGATTAGGAATCCAACCTACTCCAGTGTAACCTCATCTTAACTAACTACATCTGTAATGACTCTATTTCCAAATAAATTCCCATTTTGAAGTACCAGGGGTTAGGACTTCAACATATGAATTAGGGTAACGAATACATCCAAGGTATAACAGCAAGGATGTGGGGAAATTGGAACCCACATTATTGCTGATGGGAATGTAAACTAGTGCAGCTGCTTTGAAAAACAGAATGGCAACTTCTGAGAACATGGGACACAGAGTTACCATATGACTCAGCAATGCCACTCCTAAGAATATACCCAGGAAAATGGAAACATATGTTCATACCAAAACTTGTACCAGAAAATAGCCACATAATTCATAATATCCAGAAAGTAGAAACTATCCAGATGCCCTTCAACTGATGAAGTGGATAAACAAAACATGGTATATCCTATAATGAAATACTTAACAAAAGGTACTGACACATGCAACAGCATGCTAAGTAAAAGACACAGTTACAAAAGACCACATAATGTGTGATTTATATGAAATATCTACAAATGGCAAATCTATAGAGACAGAATGTAGTTGCCTAGGGCTGGGCACATTGTGGGAAAAGAGGCTATTAATGGATACAGGGCTTTTTTTCTAGGGTGAAAAGTTCTAAAATTGATTGTGGAGGGGACTGGGGGCTTAGCTCAATGGTACAGCACCTGCCTGGGAAGCATGAGGTCCTAAGTTCAATTCCTGATACTGCCCCCAAAAGAAAAAATGTCAGAATGTGCTCTTTAATAACACTGACTGGGGCTGAAGACACAGCTTAGAGGCATAAGCACCAACCTGGTAAGCACAAAGACCTGAGTTCAATATTGGACCCCGTATGTCATGTGGTCTCAGCCCCAGATCCCAGGGTGTGCACTCTCATCCTGAAT
>NW_004524672.1:10106549-10110711 GCF_000260255.1 Octodon degus
TGTTTCAGGGAAGAGCAGGACTCACTGGAGAAAGATCAGTGTATGTAGACTGGGACAACCTGTCCCTCCTGGCTTTACCAGGCCTCTCCTGCAGACAACTTACAATCTAGAACCCCAAGCAGGCCAAGTGGGTGTACTCAGGCCTACCCACTGAAGATGGTGAAAGGTTTTAGAATACGGCAATTGTCCCTGGTGTGAAATGCGAACCAAAAAAGTTGGATTCTACTCCTAGTGCTGTTAGTCAAAGCCACAGTGACTGGGGCCAAGTGTGTGTCTTAATCCTAAAAGCAGAGGATCCACTGAAGGATCTTGAATGGAGGTGGGTCAGACTGACATTTAAAACGACCACTAGCAGCAGGGAAGAATAGATTAAGATAAGGACTGAAAAATTGGGTTTAGCAACAAAGTTGCTGGTGACCTTGGAAAAATCAGCCCAGGTGGAAAGATGAGGCGACTAATCTGGGGAAGTGGAAAGGAAGCAGAACTGGCAAAATTATACTTACGGTTGCAATCCTCTCCGTATTCCCTGTCAGTCTCCAGGGAAACAGAACAAAAATACACTTGGCTTGAGCACTAACAAAAGACATGTTCCCATGCATATTCACACACAGCCGGCTCACCGGTCTATTCTGTTTTTGGTTGTTTGGGGGTTTTTGAGGGAGGGTGAGACAGGGTCTCATTATGTAGTTCAGAGGCCTTGAACATACTACATAACCTCAGATGGCCTCAAACTCATGTTGCTCCTCCTGCCTCAGCCTCCCAAGCACTGGGAATGCAGGCAGACATCACCACACCCAGCATCAGTTTATTCTGATTCTGTTCAAGAGTTGCATACTTCTATCCCGAACAGAAGCAACAGCCATGGTGCAGTTGCTCAGGCCTGATCTACCACCAGGTGCTGGCCTTTCTTCACTAGCAGAGCAGGAGGACACAGGGAAGGCTGCTATCACCTGAGATCTGGGGGCACCTCAGAAACACAACCTGTGCCTCCTGGGTTTATTAGGCCTCTCGTGTGGACAACCTGCAACCCAGAACCCCAAGCAGGCCAAGTGGGTGTACTCAGGCCTACCCACTGAAGATGGTAGGTTTTAGAATTGGGCAACTGTCCTTGGTGTGAAGTGAGAACCAAGAGTTGGCTTCGAGTTCTAGTTCTGCCATAGGAAAGTGACCTAACCTCTCTGAGCTTCCATCTTCTCAATAATTAAGAAATACATGCCCTGCCCTGACCAGAGCAGTCAGAAGGGGGCAAAACTATGTAAGGGCAGATCTAGATTTTGTTAGACCAGAACTTTATGTATATTCATCTTTGAAAATTGTGTTTCTGAGAAAGAGAATTGCTATGTCGTCTACGCTGAATTCCAACTTCTCAGCAAAATTTCCCCTGCTTCAGCCTCTGAAGTAGCTAGGACTAGAGGCATAGCTACTACATAGGACCTGGCTGCATATTCACTGATGGCCTCTTTAAATGTTCTGGAATTTCCTAGGGAGAGAATAAAATGCTCATTGTTAACGATTTGGATCTAAAATGTGCCCCCAAAGACTCAGGCATTTAGAAGGTGACTGAATCACAGGGATTCATTCAGCAATGAGTTCCGTAACTCACTGGGGGCATGACCTGGAAGGGTATATTCTTGTCCCCAAGACTAACACACTCATCCAATCATTTGATCTTTCTGCTCTCATGGGTGATTAAAGTTGTTTATCGGGGGCTGGTGAGATGGCTCAGTGGTCTAAAGCACCTACTTAGAACAAGCTAAGCTAAGCAAAGCACAGGGACTGCGGTTTGATCCCCCAGCACCACATACCAGCCAGCCCCGCCCCCTGGTGGGCTGAGCTGGCCACACACACACACACACACACACAAAATAAATAAATAAATAAAATACATTAAAAAAAAAAAAGTTGTTTATCAGTAATCCCCCTTATCCTTTGAGGACACATTCTACATCCAAAGGACGCCCAGAACTTCAGATAGTTCTCAGCCTGAGGTATACAATGTATTATCCAACACATATGTATCTATGATAAATCAACAAAAGTAAGAGATGAACACCAGTTGTGGTGGCGCATACCTGTAATCCCAGGATTACTTAGGAGGCTGCAGCAGGTGGATCGCCATGAGTTTGAGGCCAGCCTGAGCTACCTAGTGAGTTCCAGACCAGCCTGTACTATACAGTGAGACCCTGTCTCAAAAGACCAAAAAATAAACAAGACATTAACAAAACTAATAGAAAAATTATAAAAACATGCTGTAAGAAGTAATTTAAAATGTATAAATTATTTCTGGAATGCTCCATTTAATATTTTTGCACCAAAACTGGCCACAAAACTGAATTTGAATAAAGTGTAAAAGGTAAGGATTACTGTATCACTACCTTAGAAAAAATTCAGCTTCCCAACTCCTTATCTTAGGATGGTTGTCATATGTAGGGAAATCTTTATCAAAAGAAAAGAAAATTTTTTTTTCTTTCACTAAGAATTGGATCAGGCCCTTCACACTGAGTTACATCCCAGCCCCTAAATTTTGTTTTGTTTTTAGGTCAGGTCCTGCTAAATGCTTAAACTGGGCTCAAACCTGCTACAATCCTGCCTCAGCCTCCTAGAATGGTGGAACTATGCTTGTACCACCAAACGCAACTTTCAAACTTTTCTTTATGAGCGGTATCAAGCCATATCACATTGTCCTGTGTAGCAGTGAATCTTTCCTAACTCTCCCAGTTTTGATCCCGGGCACCCTAGCACCAAAAGACCTCTGACATATTCAAGTCACATTTGCAAATCAGTACAGTGTGAGTTATGAGGTATTCTTACAAACTTCTATATACTGTGGGCTGGGATATAGCACCTGCCTGGCAAGCATAAGGTCCTGAGCTTGATTTCCGGAACAAAAACAATCTATTTACAGGGAAGGTTAGCGACAACTTAAGAATACACATAAGCCATAAAAATATATCTCACTAAACTCTAAATTCAGAGCATTCTCTACCACAAAATGTCTTTAAAAAGAAAGAAAGAAAGAAAGAAAGAAAGAAAGAAAGAAAGAAAGAAAGCAAGCAAGCCCACGGCCGCAACAGATAGTGGTCTTTACAGATTTTAGGTTGTTTTTAAAAAAGTTGTAACCTTTACAAACAAGACAGGGTGACTATGTAGCTGAGTTCCTTCTTCCACAGCCATAGAAGGGACCCGGGCAAGTCGGAGAGTGAAACTTCCGGGCGTCGCGGTACATCCCCCGTGCGGCCGCAAGGCTCCCCACGGCGGAGCACCGCGGGGACGCCGCTACACCGCAGGCTCGGCCGCCCGGCTTCTCTCCCGCCAGGGAGCTCCGTGGAGGAGCGGCCTCGCCAGCCTGGGCGCCAGCTTCCGGCCCGGAAATGGCTGTCTGACGCTCCCAGCCGACCCTACGTGAAGGTCCCCGCAAGCCCAGTCCCCACCCCCATTTCATCTCCAGAGTACCACGGCCTCCGACTCAGCCCAGCGCTCTCGGCCTACGATTTCAAAAGGAGCGCGCAGCCTCGCATCCCCCCCACTTCCGGCCCGCAAGACGTCGGCCCGCCGGATATCGCGATAGCGAGCGTCTTCACGCCTGCCCGGCGGCGGTGGACAGCGCCCACGCGAGGTGGCTGGTGCTGCCTCCTCTGGATGTGTCTGCCGCCAGGTTACCCCACCTGGCTGATCTTGTAGTAGTAACACGGACAAAATTTAAGGCTACCATTTCATTTTTTAAAGTGCACTTGGTCCTAAAGACTCCAATCGGGAGGAAAGGAGTCGGTGTTCTCCGTGTGTGCGTGCAGCCCCCGTGGGGTTCTGCCTATTGTGTGTGAGCCAAGGACTCAGAAGCTAAAACTCCCGTGCCCCACGCTCCCAAAGTGCGGGACCTGATCCTAACCACGTCGTCCCATCTTGTTCCCACAACTTGGAATGGCATAGTTTTTTACTCTTGTAGTACAGTTGGGGAAACTGAGGCTCAGAAAGAGTGAAGGAACATGTGAAGGACCACAGTAAACTATGTTGCAAAACTCAAGATAAAGCCAAGGACTCATTTCTGTGAGATCTACCGCTCCATGGGCCCCTAGGTCCGTAAAGAGCACTGCAGCTCCGGGCTAAGGGCTCTTGCTGACTTGGGTGCATAGGAAAATCCAGGCACTTTTTTTTTTTTTTTTTT
>NW_004524672.1:10111876-10130752 GCF_000260255.1 Octodon degus
AAACTGTCCTACCAATTTGATTTGAAACTCATTGCTATTTGTTTATCAATAAAATTATGGGGAAAAAAGAAACTACAGTTACTAACAGTCTTTCTACACACCTCCCCTACATGTTTTACATGGATCAATGTGTAGGGAATGCTTAATAAACCATAAGTGAATAGGGAAGAAGTAAAGGAAGCCTGGCTAGACACCAGGTGGTCCTCACTTCCAATCCCCTGGTCCTTTCCTCGATGTGGTGCCCTCTCAAAGGGCTGGAAGTGGGACATGACTGTTCATCCTTCTTTTCCCAACAGTTCTGCATGCATGTGTTAATTTGTATTGAAGCAACATACAAAAAAGTTTACAAAGCTTGAGTATACTTAAGTTTTACATAATGAACCCAGTGGTGTTAACTACGTAGTGTAATCAAAAAGTGCTGAATATTTTTTAAAAATTTAAAATATTTATTATAGTGCAAAAAGAATCATATTGCTATTAATCTCTCTCAAAATACTCCCCCTCACATATCTCATCATTCTTACCACTTTCTCAAGCAGGTCTGGAAACCCTTTTTTATGGCTATCTTCATGCCCTGCAGTAGGGCAACATAATTATCTTTCATGGTCATTTTGGCTTTGGGGAAAAGCAAGGAAGGTGGATGAGGATACACCACAATGTTTTTATTTGGCGTTGACAAACATTTTGAATTGATTCAGGATGTCAGGGCAACCACAGAAAAAGTGCACAAAAGAACTTCCAGAACTGCTTTAGAAAGTGTCAAGAATGATAGGCCAGTGTGCTTGAAGTGAGGTGGAATGTTTAGAGGAGGGTTCATGACAAAGTGTCTGTTGTAGTTTGTGGTTTGCAAGGGGAACAATTTAATACAGGACACATAGGTTATAGAATTATTTTATAAGTCACCCAAACAGTCATATCTAAAATGTGCAGGGGGCTGGTGAGATGGCTCAGTGGTCTAAAGCACCTACTTAGAACAAGCTTAGAAAGCACAGGGACCGTGGTTCAATCCCCCAGCACCACATGCCAGCCAGCCCTACCCCCTGGTGGGCTGAGCTGGCCACACACACACACACACACACACACACACACACACACACAAATAAAAATAAATAAATAAAATGTGCAGGAAATCTGTCCACCCACTAAAGACCAAAGAATTCAACTGAGAACCTGAATTCAACCGTAATGTCCTGCCTGAGTGCTGCTGAAGACCTAGAGCCCATAACAATGTCCCCCATGAGTCCAACTGGAAGCCAAGAACCCATGACAATGTCTCACGTAGGCCTGCTTCATGGGTTTTGCACTGGGAAAGCCCAGAGATCAGTGGTGGAAGCTACCAAGTCTACGCCAGTGGGATCAAGGTTATGTGCTAGCAGGGTGAGGGATCTGCACTGGAGCCAGGAATTGAATCTTGAACTAAGAACCAGTGCTCCCCGGAAAAGTACCACAACCATGCTCAGTGACAAGGGGTCCCAAGCTCCTCCTCTGACGAGAACAGCCAACTTCATCAGGAAAGCCAGCATGACAATATCCTCCAGTGAAACAGCCCAAGAGAACCAGCAGCTCCCTAACAGCTTCACCATAGCTTCCAAACAGCTTCTAAACTTCTTCCTCTCTAGTGCCACTTGGTATGCCGCCAGCAACAATCCTCAGGTGAGCCATGCTGGTTCAGTTCAGCTGGGTGTTACAAGTTGACCACCAGTTGTCAATCCACTGCAGTGTCATTTACTGTAATAGTTTTGTTAGGTGTTTTTTTTTTTAACTTAACTACCATAATTTTACCATACCTTGCAGGAGCTTGATGAAGAAACAAGACATACTAAGAAGAATATATGCAGTGTATTATTTGTTGAAACTGTACTTCCGATTTGATTTGAAACTGTCTCATTGCTATCTGTTTATCAATAAAACTTTGGAAAAAAAAAAAAGAAACAAGACATGACCTTCCTCAGGATCTTTTCCATGTTTCCTTCTAGTCACTACTTTCTTGGAAGGGATAATAACTGTCTTGCCTACTGACACCTATAAATCAATTTTGCCTGCCTTTGCATTAGATTTAACTCAAGTCCCAAAGTTGCAGTGTCCAGCAACTTCCCAACTCTCCATTGTCTTCAGGGAGAGTGTCAGAAGAAGCCAAGTAGTTGCTGTCCACGTGGTCAGAGCTGCTGCCGAATGCCACCCATCTCACCACACCAGCTGTTTCTCTGCCCACCCACTGGCAATGGTCTGGCACAGCTATACTGTCTGTTCTCCCCCCAACACCAGGTGGAATAGTGCCTTGTGCTTCTTGTGCTTGGCTTTTTCGTAAGAGGTGTCCACAGCAAAGACGTCTGTGCTCTTATGACTTTGTCCTTGTCATTATATCCCAGATCTTCCCTGCTCTACGAAGAAAGTGGGAGATGGGAATGCACTGAGTCACAAAATAGGGCCAGTTTTGCATTATTCTGAATAAGTCTCCTGTGCCTGCTCTGTTCCATGTGTCCCCCCTCCCCTCAGCCCTCCCCCCAGCAAAACATCTTTTACACTCAGGGTAATGAGCTCATGGGCTTCTGATGTCCCTGTCCACCATCCAGCATTCCCCGCAGTCCCCAAGCCCTCTAGACGCGTCTGCATATGTTGCAACCCCACTGTGGCCATCCAGAGAATTCCTAAAGCCTCACTGGTATAGGACAGGACTCATGGGCCTGGGTGTTCTGCCTCGAGGGGGCAGTGTTGCCCAACCTTGCAAAGCAGCCCAGTCAGAAGTCCCATTATGTGGATATTATCATCAAACCCCTGCTACCTATGAGGAAAGCAGGACTCAGAGAAGTTTTGAGGGACTTGTCAGAATCATGGCATTCATAAATGACAAGAATGAGGCCTAAGAGGTGCCACATGACACAGGTCTGGAAGCTTGGGCATCACCATACAGTGAGACTAACGAGAACCAGACAAATAGATGCTTTACTTATATCTGGTCCTCCATGAAGTTAGGTGTTTCCACAAAGCAGAGGCAGATGTGGAGGCCCAAAAAAATTAGCCATTTTCCCCAAAGTAACGTGAATAATTAGAGATGAAACAGGTTTCAATTTCTACTACCCCACAAGCTGACTGTAAACCCTGATTCTTTCCTCTTCTCTGTGCCAGAAGGAGCATTTGAAAGGTGTGTGTGTGTGTGTGTGTGTGTGTGTGTGTGTGTGTGTGTGTGTTTTCCTGGGGATTGAACCCCAGGGTCTTTTATTGAGCTATATCCGTATCCCTTTCAAAATGATTTTACTCTGGGACAAGGTCTGGCTAAATTGCCCAGACTGGGCTGGAACTTTCGATCTTCCTGCCTCAGCCTCCTGGAATGCTAGAAATACAGATGTGCACCACCATGCCCAGCGTCAGCAGTGGAATTTGGATAAATGCAGAGATGAGTGGGCACATGGCTGGACAGAACAGTGGGGGACACTCCCAAGGGAACCAGACACGTACCATGAAGGGCCTTTTCAGTTCTCTGTTACTAACAAACCTCCCCAACATGTTATTGTCTCTTACAGTCCTGAGATTGAGTGCATTTAGCTGGGGCTTCCCAAGCAGTTGCTGTCCGATGGAGGCTGGTGTTGCAGCATCTGAAGGACAAGCTGAGCTGGATGTCAAGGTGTCTTTTTTAATCACACATCTGGCCCTTCATCTGAAGTGGCTGGAACACACGGACAGAAAAGGCATCATTTTTTTCTCCTCACAGCCTTCACGTGAGGCTTGGGCTCACTCCATGGTGGTCTCTGGTAGACAGAGCTCATAGTTGGTGGCTTACTTGCCCCAAAGAGAACATTCCAAGAGCCTGAGACAAAAGCTGCAAGGATTCTGGGACCTCTCCTCCGAAGTCATGTGGCAACACTTCCCCAGTGTACTCTCAGCGAAAATGAATCATGAGCCATCCCTGATGCAAGAGGTGGGACAACGCACACACATGGGAAGCCTGGTCCGGTGGAGACTAGCTTTAGAAACCAGCTGTTACAGGGGCCAAGACAGGAATGGCGAGGGCAAGGAACTGCCTTCAGTCATAGTTTGTTGGAACATGGGTGCAAGGGAGAAAACTGGGGATGGTGAGGGTGATGAGGGTCTCGAGGACGTGCTCAGCAGTCTGCTTGTGGATGCACAGTGGGGTCTTCAGCCTCAAAGCACCTTTCCCCTGCTCTGAGCTGGTGTGCCCTCTTTAGTGTGAGTCTTGGTAGGAGATCAGATACTTGCTTCCTAGACCCTTCACATGAAGTTCACAGCCAAATCGATGCTGCCACACAGAACTCTGGATCTTGAGTATGTGACCAGGGAGGCAGAGCACTAGCCATATTTCATCCCTGAGGCAGCAAGAGTCAGCGCTTAAGTGGTGGGATCTGGGTGAGGGTAGCCTCTAGGGACCTGGCTCTGCAGCGCCCCAGTCAGGCTGTTCCTAGGGCAGGATAGGGCTGAAATTCTGGCCACATAGCTTCTCTTGGCTTGTGCATCTTTCCCATACTTCTTTTTTTGAGGCTTCCTGTCAGTTCTGTGAGCTGTCTGATATCATCCCAGGATATTTTTCTTCTGCTTAAGTGGACTAGAATCCTTTTATGTCATCTGCAATTAAGAACCCTAATTGGTACAAAGGCCCACTGAAAGCTTCAGAGGAAATGACATGATTGTTATGGGATAGAAAAATGGAAAATGCTGATGGACATGGATTGAAAAGGGAAAAAAGGAATGAGTGAGGACACGTAGGAGGCCGCTGTGATTTTAGGAGTGTGGAAGGCTGGGGTACGGACTGAGTGAATGGAGTGAGAGAAAAGGCAGATCTTTACTATTAACTGAATATGCAAATTAGAAGAGGGTGGACAGAAAATATGCAAATGAGAAGAGGTTCTCATCAATAGCAGTTTTGAAACTTGGTAATTAGTAAAATTATGATGTTACAAAGAAAGACATGAAGTCAGAGAGGGGCTGGAGAGATGGCTTGGTGGTGTTAGTGCCTGCCTGGCAAGTGCAAGGACCCAACTTTGATCCCTGGTACCTCATGCTGTGCTGGCCCTGGTCTGAGCTGGCCACTGAGAGCTGGCCTCTGAAATCAGGTATGGTGGTCCTCGCCTGTAATCCCAGCACTGGGGAGGCTGAGACAGAAGGGTCACTATGAGTCTGAGCTGCATAGCGAGACCTTCTACCAAATAAATAAACTTTTTTTAAAAAGATGACAAATAAGGAAGTCAGAAAGACGTAGCTTTCAGGGGAAGGTCATTCATACATTCAATTAATATTAAATGTCTGATCTATGCCAGGGACTGAGGAATATTTCAAAGATAGCAGTGAACTTTCAGTTTTTTAATTAACAAGCACATACTAAAGTAATGAGCCTGCATCAATAAAGCTTTGGTTAAAGGTGCCACAGACCCACACAAAGTTTGTCTACCTGGCAGTTAGAACTTCAAGAAAGGGTCTAGGAAGGAAGGGTAGGGCCAAAAACAGGTTAAGGCCATTTCCATAGGCACTCATGCTGGAGGGGCACTTGTCACTTACTGAAAAAGAGATTGAAAACTCTATCAAAAGTTCCAAGGCTGGGCTGGTGAGATGGCTCAGTGGTCTAAAGCACCTACTTAGAACAAGCTTAACAAAGCAAAGGGACCGCGGTTCAATCCCCCAGCACCACATGCCAGCCAGCCCCACCCCCTGGTGGGCTGAGCTGGCCACACACACACAAACAAAATAAATAAATAAATAAATAAATTTTTAAAAAAAGTTCCAAGGCTGAGTGGAATTGTTTCTAGCCTAACCAAGGACCTTCATGCTGAGCTACATCACTGGCCTTTTTTTATTTTTTATGGGGGTCTTGACAAATCACTAAGTTGCCCAGGCTGGGCTCCTACGTGTGATCTTCTTGCCTCAGTCTCTTAGAACACTAGAATTACAGGCATGCAGCACCATGCCTGGCTTGCTTGCTCTTTTTAAAATAATCCCACTGTGCTTGCCAGCCCGAGAGGACACTGGGCTGGCAGAGGTTATCAGAGTCCAATGTGCAAGAAGAGGGTTCTATAAGGAAAGTAAAGGTAGAAGCAGCAACAGTGACAGGGAATTGGTTACTTAAAATGGATTAATCCACTATGAGAGAAAAAAGTGAGAAAAAATGGAAGAGCAGAAAGTAAAAATAAATCTGGGGTGCTATAACAGAGGGGGAACTCATATTGTTTCGTTTTCTTTTTTGCTTGGAGAAATAGATAGATAGATGATAGATAGATAGATAGATAGATAGATAGCAATAAAACATGTATCTCAATGGATGTGGTGGTGGGGCAAGAGAACTGCTGTGAGTTCAAGGCCAGCAGCCTAGGCTACTAATGAGTTCAAAACTCACTAAGCCTGAATTACATAGTGAGACCCTGTCTCAAAAGAAAAGTACTTCCTAGTATTGTCCCCTGAGTGGTCTGAAAGCAGTTGACTCCTCAAGAACATTGAACAAATTTACCATCAAGATCTTGGCTTTGACACATTATTCTCCAACAAAAGAAAAAAAGGGTTTCTTGGAGAAATCACTGATGCCAGGCAGGGATAGGGGATAGAAAGCACAAGATGAGCCTGGAGCATCTTCCCATGCCAGAAAGTCCTTACTGGTGTTGCAAGAATTATAGTCATAAAGCCAGCAAGGTAGCTGGTCCAAATATGGGTAATTTCAAGCATCACAATAAATCATGAAGGCAACAGGGCCTTCAACGTCCATAATGTGGCCAAAGATACATAACACAGCAAGCATAGTGGCACACACAGGTAAGCCTGGCTACTCTAGAAACTGAGCTAACAGGAAGTAGTCCAGTGGTACCCATGCAGAAGGCCCTGGGCCACTTCCCTATTGGAGGAGGGGAATTATGCATAACCCACCTCTACTCAGGAGAGGAAACAACAGATAAAGTCAAATGAGGAATATTCTACAGTATAATGGTGTATAATCCAGATATAACTCCACAAAGTGCCGCTTCGCATGTACAAGACCAGGAGTTTCAAGCCCCAGCAACCCCAAAAGAGGGAAAAGAAAGGCTTATGAATTGTCTTGGATGGAAGGAGACTGAAAAAGGAAACAGATAATTAAATGCAATGAGTAATTTTTTGTTTTTTTTCGGAACCAGGGATTGAATTCAGGCCCTTGTGCTTGCCAGGCAAACACTTATTCTACTGAGCCATCTCCCTGGCCCCATAAAATCTAAAGTTAATCTCTCTCTCTCTCTCTCTCTCTCTCTCTCTCTCTCTCTCTCTCTCTCTCTCTCTCTTTTCTGGAACCAGGGATTGAACTCAAGCCCTTGTGCTGGCCAGGGAAGCACTTATTCTACTGAACCATCTCCCCAGCCTCTAATAAGTAATTGCGGACTGGATCCTTTCGTTACAAAGGATATCATAGGCCAATTAATGAAATTCTAATAAGGTCTGGGGATTAAACAGTCCTAATGTATCAGTGTTAATTTCTTGATGGTGAGCATTGTATTAAGTTATGAGGGAAAATATCTATTTGTAGGAAACACATACTAAAGCATTAATGAATAATGGATGGCCATGTAGGCAACTTATTTTTATGTGGTTCAAGGAAGGGAGGAGTTCTTTGTACAACCATAATTTTTCCATACCTTTACAATTATTTTTAAAACATTGGGTGTGGTGGTGTACACCTGTGATCCCAGCACTCTGGGAGGCTGGGGCAAGAAGGCTGCTGTGAGTTTGACATCAACCTGGGATACATAACAAGTTTGAAGCCCACCTGAACTCCTGCATAGTGGGATCTTATCTCAAGAAAAATCCAAAATAAATAAATAAAAACAAAGAGAAATAAGCAATGAAAGAGTGAATGAAGTAGCTGATGCAGTGAAGGTTGAAGAGTGCTGGTAGATGGACCATTCAAAGACCCTGAAAGGTCCATGGAGAGAGTAGTTAATGTGTAGTGTGACAAAGAGACCAGAGAGGGAGAAGAGTGAGAAAGAAGTATTAAACATTTGACAAATTTTCTCTCTTGCTAAGTATGGTAGCTTCTTCATGCTTAAAAGTAAGTACAACAGAAAAGAAATCAATCATTGCAGGCCCAGACAGCCCTGGATGTGCACATGGATTTAAAGACTTCTAAGCCAGGCATGGTGGATCCTTGCAATCCCAGCACTCTGGGAGGCTGAGGCAAAATCTGTCTCAAAATTAAAAAAAAAAAAAGATTTGAACACCCTCATAAGTGAAATAAATCAGACTCGTTCAACCCACAGTATTGCATGTCGTGCCAACCCCGCAATGAGCCAGCCACCAAAACCAGGTATAGTGGCACATGCCTCTAATCCCAGTGCTGGAGAAGCTGAGAGAGGAGCATTACGAGTCTGAGCTGCATAGAGAGACCCTGTGCCAAATAGATAGATCGATCAGTCTGTAGATAGAGAAACAAAACAAAAAAGAAAAACTTTTTAAAAATCAGACTCACATGTGTAAACATTGTATTGTCTCCTTAACATAAGAAACTGAAAGAGTAAATAAGATCCAAAAGGTGCAACAGAAGAGGCTAGGGAGATGGCTCAGTGGAATAAGTGCTTCCCTGGCAAGCACAGATGCCTGAGTTCAATCCCCAGTTCCACAAAGACAAAAAAAAAAAAAAAAGGTACAAGAGATACTGTAAAAGGGAAAGAAACTGCTCAAAAGGAAAAAATGACTGGAATGAGGGAAAGGAATAAAGAAGGAAGGGAAATTTTTTTTAAAGGCTGAGGAGATAGCTAGGTGTGCCGGCCTACAAGTGCAAGGACCAGAGTTCAATCCCTGATTACCACATGACATCCTAGCCCCAGAACTATGCGTGATGGTGCATGCCTCTAAGACCAGCGCTGGGGAGGCTGAGATGGAAGGATCACTACGAGTCTGAACTGCATTGTGAGACCCAGTATCCAATAAATAAATACTTAAAAAGAAAAAAATTAAATATATATATACACATACACAAGATAGTTAAGATGATTGTACAATTAATTCTTATTTGTTCATTGAAAGGAAGTTAGTACTTATATTGTTTGATCAATCTGACATGCTTATATCATATAATATGAACAACTACTTTGAAGATAACAGTATGCAATATAATAACCATTGTTAATTTTCTATCATCTTGTTTTTTAAATTCTGTATCATTTTTATTGTTTTTCTCTATTTAAAATAAAGATTAATGGGGCCAGGGAGATGGCTCAGTGGAATAAGCGCTTTCTTGGCAAGCACAAGGGCCTGAGTTCAATTCCTGGTTCCGAAAAAAATAAAATAAAATAAAGATTAAGGGCCAGCCAGATAGCTCAGAGGATTAAAACATCTACTTAGGCAGATGCAGGGACTGGGTTTCAATCAGCATGCCATGCTGGGGCATGCTGAGACAGTGATTGAGACTGGGTGTGGTGGCGCCTGCCTGTAATCCTAGCATTTGGGAGGCTGAAAACAGGAGGATCACTATGAGTCTGATCTGTGTAGTGAGACACAGTAGACCCTGTACTACATACATAAAAAAATTAAAATTAAAATTAAAAAATTAGAAAAAGACTTTTCTAATAACCGCATGGCCTCCCTGGGCCTAGAGAATCAAAGGTGGGAAGAAGCTTGTTCTCACTTCCAGTCACTATAATTTTAAAAAGAAAATCCCAATTACTAATCATATGAGCTCTTGTCAGGAGGTTAGGTCTTCTAATTCCTGGTTTTAAAGGGGTTCTTTTATAATTAATTACGTTTATGGTACATTGTAGGTGTACATAACGCTCACAGTCATCATAGGGTATTCACGTCTGTACACAATACACATTGGTTCTTTTCCCCTTTCCCCTCTCCCTCCCTCAATCCCTTGTACCTTCCCTATTTTTAAAAGCTGTGTTTCCACTTTTTCCTTTTTTTCTAATTTTCTCCTTCCTTCCTTTCCTCCTCTTTCCTTTCTAGTTCCTCTTCCCTTCTGAACGTTTTCTTCCATTTCACAATGTCTATAATACATTTTGGTCCCTATTTATACTTTTGGTCTTTTGCACCAGAAAAACTATGTAGCATTTACACATGTATCTGATTTAGTTCACTTAAGTATATGTTCTCAAGGTTTATCCGTTTACCTAGAAAGTCTCAAACTTGACCTTCTTTATGGCAGAGTAGTACTCCACTATATAAAAAGCACATCTTCTTTACCTATTCATTGGTTGTTTTTTGTTTTAGGTTTGTTTTTTTTTTCAGTACTGAGGATTGAACTCAGGACCTTGCACTTTTCAGACAGGCACTTATTCTACTGAGCTATCTCCCTGGGCCGGTTTTTCTTTTTCTTTCTTTCTTTTTTTTTTTTTAAATGTATTTGGTCACTACACAGCTTGGACTCATAGTTGATCCTCCTGTTTTCAGCCTCCCCAGCTCTGGGATAATAGGTATGCACCACCAACACCTGGTCTCAGGGGTTGTCGCAGTATGTAGTGCCTGATATGGAACCACAGTCCCTGTGCTTGCATAAGCAGGTGCTTAGTTCACTGAGCTATCTCGCTGGCCCCTCATTCATTGGTTGATGGACTTTGAGGGTTTTTCCCCCAAAATATAGCTATTACAAACTGTTCCGTTATAAAGCATGGGTGTGCATACATCACTCTGGTATGATGCTTTTAATTTAAAGGGATTCTTTCTAAAAGTTAGTTTAGGGGGCCAGGGAGATGGCGCAGTAGAATAAGAGCTTCCCTGGCAAGCACAAGGATCTGAGTTCAATCCCCAGTTCCGCCAAAATAAAATAAAATAAGTTAGCTTATTCTGATATAATTTCATGCTCCCATTTTGGGCCAAAATACCTCATATATAAAATCATTGCTGTGCCCAAGCATTTATTATAGGCAAATAAAAATGCAGATAAACACAGTAAAATCTTAACTACCTCTACTCCCCCACCCAAAATAATTTGTTAGAGTTTGATGCCTGTTTTAAGCTTTTAAAAGGCAAGTCACATCTCAACATTTTTGTTGCAGTAAAAGAAGGGCCCTGTGCTGCACTATTTTGTGCCTTAAATCCCTTCTCCCCAAATGTAGAGCGAACACTATCTCAGTCACTAAATATACTTCAACCAGCTCGTGGATTGAACTCAGGCCCTTGTGCTTGCCAGACAACCGCTTATTCTACTGAGCCATCTCCCAGGCCCTAACCAGCTCATTTTTAAGGACTCAACGAGGAATTCCACTGAGCAAATGGGTGGTAATTTATGTAATCACGTTCCTATTTTATTTTTATTTATTTTTTGGCGGAACCGGGATTGAACTCATGCCCTTGCGCTTGCCATGCAAGCATTTATTCTACCGAGCCATCTCCCGGGCCCTTCATGTTTCTATTTTAGGGCTTTCACATTGGGCGCGAAGAGATCGTTCGCAGACCTGCAGATCGAACTCCGACCATTAAAGAAGATGGGAGATCTGGGAACAGCTAGGTCGCAGGACAGTGTTTTAAATCTACAGGAATGCAGGAAGAAGGGTCAGTAAGGCTTGGCCCACGGAGAGCAAAGGTCTTGTGAAGCTGGATTTGGAAGCAACAGGAGGCAGAGGGCGGGTGGTTCCCAAGGGCAGTGGGCACCGAATGGATGGAAGCCGAGATCCCTGAACTGGAATGCCGGAGCCAGACTCCGGGGCCGCGGCGGCTGCGCCGCTGCCTCGTACCAACAGAGGGCGCCGTGTCTTCAGTAGTGTTTAGCGGGTTTCGTCCAGCTGCAGGCCAGATGTGGGAGGCGCGAAGCTCCAACCCGAGCCCCTGCAGAGTAACCCGCAGGGGACAGCGAAGAATGGACGGCGGGGGGTAAGGGTGACTTGCCTTCTGGGACAGAACGGGAGGGGGAGGGGAAACCTCTTCCTGCGCAGAGGGTACACCGTTTTCTAACGCCAACAAAAGCAGTTTGGGCTGATAGCAGCCTTGGGGTGGGTGGTTCAGCGTCCACCGGGCTGGGCGCAGGGCCAAGAAACTCACGCAGCAGTCGGCAGTGGGAAAGAGAAACGGCCTTGAGTGCCTGGAACTCTTTGAGTCCGCAGCCTTGGACGCCGAACGCTCCAGCATCCACACCACACAGCAGATCCTCCCTTGTGCTTTTTCTGATCGCAGTACGGTTTGCAATCGAGGCGTAGTAACTTGAGGCACAGCATGTCCGAGCTCTCAGTAGACCCCTCCTTCCCATATTGTCTGGAGCGGAGAAGCTGGTCTAAAAGGCCTAAGTCTGAAGGCGTAATTAAGAACCCCAAGGCTGATGACAACCCCAGGGGCCCTGCCCCCTCGACCTGCCTACTGTCCTCAGCCCCAGCCCCTCCCGGGGCTCCAGGGCGATCAGTTGCTGCGCGTTTCTGTAATTGACGGTGTAGACTCAGGAGGGAGAGGAATGGTAGGCGGCGCAGGGGCAGGCGAGGGGCGTAATTGCAGGGCTTCTGCCGGCAGTCTAGGCTGCGTCTCAGCCGGGAAAGAGCTGTTCCCTTAGCTCCGCAAGCTAGGCCTTGGAAGAACCCTAAAGGCCTTTGGGTCGGTGGTTGGGGATCCTTTTCCTGGACATTAGATTGGGGCGCTGAACCCTAGCAAGGGTGCGAGGGGAGTAAAGAGAGGGATGCTTTAGGAGAGCTACGGAAGGTCAGATTCCAACCTCCCCACTCCAACCTCAGAAGTCTTGGTTGGCGTTGCCTGAAACTCCTCCCTTGTTCTGACCACCCCCTTGCTCTCCATTCTGCCGCCCCCGCCACCCTCCCCAGGGCGCTCCCACCCTGGGGAAGAATGTGCCCTCCTAGCGCACCCTTGCCATGGTAACGGCACACCCCCACCCCCGCGCACCGCAGCACCCAGCCTGGCCTCGAGGGCCGCAAGAAAAGCGGGAGGCGGGAGCCTCCCAGCCAAGCGGACACACCTCAGCTGCCCTGGTTGCCACAGCAACCGGGAGCGCTTCGAAGTACGCAGCGGCTAAGCGGCAAAGGGCTCTTTCTCCCCGACCTTTTACCCCTCGAAACCATAAAAGAGGATTCCCCGCTCCGGAGAGGGGATACATCCCAATGTAAAAACACTGGGTCCAAAGAGGAAGGATCACGGGTCTTTAGCTTCTACATACGGCGTTCCCAGGGGGAAAAGGCCATCTGGAGGGCCCCTGGAAGCCTGGGACTTGAGAAGGGATCCCCGTGTAGCCAACCTGTCCCTTTCCCCCAGCAGAACCCAAAGGGACGCTGGCAGCCGGAAGCCAGGGAAGGCCCCGAAGGCACGCAGGCCCCACAGCGGAGCCGTGATTACAGGGACCTGTCCCTCCCGCCCCCGGCTCCCACTCTCATTAAGTCATTTTTTCCCCTGTTGGAAAGTCCCCGTGCCTTGAGTGCAGGGGCTGGGGCGACCGCAGGCAGCTGCCGGCAACCACAGGAGAAGGGGGGCAGGGAAAGGAAAAGGGGGGCCGCGACTAGGGTCTGGCCACTCTCCAGCGGGGAAGGCCCCCTGCTGGGGCTAGCTGGAGGCGCATTCTCTCACTGAGGAAAGAAGGGAAACCTGGAAGACCCTAACCGGCCTTCTCACTGGGCGATTCTGATTGGCCACCCCATTCCTTAGGCGACAGAAAGGCCAGATGTTGGGTTTTGATCCTGCTCCAGCCGGCTGCCTGACCGTGACCCTCAACCCTAGCACTGCCTGCTACTCTATCTACCACCCTCATTCCGTTAGTCCCCTCACTTCCTCCTCTTGGAACGATCTGGACTTCATTAGGGCCTACTATCACTTCTGCTTACAAGGCAGTAACCTAGGGTCCATCAGGTGAAAAGGTGCTGGGAACAGGGGGGTCATCTCCTGTTCCCATTTTCAAGTCTCGCCCCTGATGCTCCTCATCTCAGCTTCACCCTCCCACTTGATTTCAGCCCATTTCTCCCATTCCCACTCAGCAGGATTATTCCTGCCTCATCCTTCAGCCAGACCGCCTAAGCCCAGCATGACTCTCAGGCCTCCTCTCCCACTCTTCACCATCTGTACATCCCCTTTAGGTCCCTTACCAAGCCCCACACCCTAACCTTTCTCCCGTGGGGGTCTAGCCTTGGTCTCAGGACTCAACTTCTAGCTCAAGGAAAGAATGGGAAGTGGGGCAACACCCCATTTAGTCCTTTCTCAACTTTTTATCCTTTACTGGCCAGGTTAGTATGTATCCCCTTACCATGACCCAGCTCACTAGATGCTGTGTTGCCTACAACTCCTGTGCAGCCTCCTGTTCCACCCTGCCACCCAGCCTCCTCAGGGGTGGCATGCTCCCAGTGCTACCTCCTCTACCTTATTCCCTAGCTTGATGCTAGAGCTCTCATCTTGTCTCTCCCAACCACACACACACCCTATTCCCCCCCCCATAAGCCTGGAAGGCAAGGAGGGTGTGGCCACAGCTAATGCAGTAGTGGACACTGTTAGGGGTGAAAGTACCCCATATACACACCTCCAGTTCCCCCAGCTACCAGTCTCTCCTCCACCCCGGAATGGGAGGGAGGCAGGGGGTGGGGACCCAGCCCCCACAGCTCTTCCAGGGTGAACAAGAGGAAAGGAATGAAGCAGGTGTGTCTGGCTGCTCCTGCCTACCCCCTCTCCCTGGGGACACGCACTCTCCTGCCCCACCTGTAGGTCCGTCTTTTGGGATGGGGAGAGAAACCCAGTATTCCACCAAAGCAGCAGAGCTGAGCTTTTGGAAGGGCCTGCTGCCTTAGGCATGCCTAGGAGCTGCTGTGGTGCAGGCAATTGGAAGGCTAGGAGCCAAGGGGAAATCTGCCTGGGGAGACCACAGGGCTACATCGTCTCATGCTCAGAGTCTCCTTTTCTTTCCCTCTCCATGAAGGGTAGGGAAACATGGGACAGTGGTAGGAAAATGCAAGATGTGGGAAGGCAGGCAACTGGGGAAAGCAACAAGACTTTGTCCTTTTCTTGTTCAAGAGAGATGCAATTCTGGAATAAACTGAAGCAGCCAATATGGTCCCTAGCTATGAGCAGCAGGAAGCCTCAGTGAAGCAGGTGAGGTGTTCTTTTCCTGATAACCTGAGGGTCTGAAAAATCATCAGATCTGAGTCAAGAAGGTGCAACCCAGGACCCAAACTGCTACCCCAACAGTGTTCTGATGGGCATGAGAGCAGGGAGTAATCATGACCTGCTAAGGAGCACCCTGTGCAGGGGCTCTCCGGGCAAAAGAGGCCCAGGAAAGCTGCCCCCTGAGCCTTGCTCACAAATCACATACCCAGCCTTTCCACCCCACTCCAAGAGCCCAGCTCCAGACAGTGAGTCTGCAGCCCTCCCCCTCCGCCTTCTTCCCAGCCGCACCTTCTGGCCCCACCTGTTCCCTGGGGCGCTGGGCTAGGTTGAGCTGGGTCTTGCCCAGGATTAGTCCTCTCTGAGTGCCTCCTGTCTCTACCGACTGTTGCTGCTGGGCACGGCCACTCGTCCTGGCTTGTGGCAGAGGGCTCAGGCACAAAGTGGGCGGTTGGCACTCTGGCACTGAGGACGCTGGAGCCAGCCCCTTTTTGTCATTTCCATTGCCTTCATCCAGGCCTGGTTTCTGGTTTGAAAGACAGCTGTAACCCTCTAGTTGGCTTTCCAGCTCTCACCTTGTTCCCCTCAGCCAGATCCCCATACACCCCATGTGAGAATCTGACCATGATACTCCCTAGCTTAAGACTGCAAGTTCCCATTCCTCCTGAATAAAACCCCAACTCCTTACCCAGGCCCAGAAAGACATGCAACTTAATATTTGCCCACTCTCTGAGCGCCTCTCCTGCCCCCTGATTTCTTTACTCCAGTCACCAGGGCCTCTTTGTGGTTTCTCCAACAGGTGGAGGCCTTTCTGCCCTAGAGCTTTTGCATTCCCATAGCCTCGCCTGAAAGCACTGCCTCTTATCTCTGCATGGCTCCCTGTCCGCTTTTGCAGGTCACCACAGGAACATCACAACTCAAGCTTCCCATCTTATTGGAAAGGGCCTTTGCTCCCGACAAAGCACTGTACACCAACCGGCACCCTGCTTTATTTTCTTTATTTTCTTCACAGCACATAACATTGTCTGAAATGACTGTGTGTGTGTGTGTGTGTGTGTGTGTGTGTGTGTGTGTTTACTGCTTTTGTCCATCTCCCTCTGCAAAATGTAAACTCCTAGAAGGTGGGTGCTGTTTCTCTCTTATTCACATCCTTGTCTCCAGTGCCTCTCCTCCCCCTAGGGAGTGCCACCAAGAGAGTGCAAAATAAATATCCGATACCTGAATGGTGAGGGGGATAAGGGGCAGAGGCCAGTGGGCAGGGTGTCTGCGGACTTTATGGAATCATTTAATCTCCTTAGGTCCATTTCTTCTTTTCAGTCTATCTCCCCTGCGTATCAGGTCCCATCGATCCCTCTCTAGGCTACAGGAGAAGGGAGACAGGCCTGCTGGCTGGGCTGCCTGGCTGACAGTTGTGCTAGGATGTAGGGCATTCTCCAGATTCATTGGGCAGTCTGAGCTCAGGACAGGAAGAGGTGGACAATCAATCCTAGGCCCCATAGAAGTGAATGGTGGTGTCAGACAGGCCTGGACTGTCTTCCACTGACTGCAGACCCTGTAAGATCCCGCAGTCCAACCTCCTGTCCCAAGAGCACAAGCAGTGATGCCCAGTAGAGACCCCAAGGGGCAGAGGGCCCAGATGTGGGAGGGACAGCTTTCCCCCGCCCAAGGAGCCTGGGCCGGTCACTTGCACACGCTGACCCACTCGGTGATGCGACACTCTTCACAGACCACGAAGCAGCACCAGTGGAAGCGGCAATGGCAGCGTTCACTGCGCGTCTGGCGCAGAATGTTGTGGCCGCGGCCGCAGCACATACTGCCGCAGCCATCCGGGCCCGTGCTGCTCTTGTTGCACAGGCGACCGACGGTGCCCGCCGAGTCCAGGCGCGGCTCCCGCTCGCAGAAGTCGGGTGACTTCTCGAAGTAGACCAGGTCAGCAGGGCTGGCTCGGCGGCGTGGGGCCGGAGTACCTGGGGCTGGCGAGGGTGCCCCCACTGGGCCAGGCTCCAGCTGGCCGCCGTTGCGGTTGTGCGGCCGAATGAGCGTAGCGCGGTGGAAGCGGCTGCGCAGCAGCGCCCCCACGACGCGGAACTCTGGCGTCACCTGCCAGCACGTCTTGAGTTGGCAGCTGCCGGACGTACCATGGCATTTGCATTTTCGCCTCATGTTCTCCATCACCGCCTGCAGAGGGAGGCAGCATGAGAGGTGACACTGGCCAGCCGCCCTGCCCTCCTTTCGCCACTGGGACTGGCCTGGGAGAATCTCCTAGGCTTGGTTTGTGCCTGCGCTTGCCAGGCAGGCATTTATTCTACTGAGCTATCCCCACCCCCACCCCCACCCCCGCCCTCTCCTAGGCTTTTGAAACCAGTTCCCATTAAACAGAAACAAACACTGAGGCTGGAAGCTTCGGAGCCCAGCTGTTAGCACCCCTCTGCCCGCTGCAGTTCCGGCTGTGCTTCCATGTGCCTCCCACCTGCCCTGGCCCTGGGGGAATTCCCTCCTTGTTGCTGGCCTTCCCAGCAGCTGCAGTGGGCCCTTGGAAGCAGGGCTCTTGCTTCCTGAAGGAGGATAACAGATCTTCAGGGGAATTCCCTCTCCTTCCTTAGCTGGGACAGAAACCAGAAGAGGAGGGGTACCTCCACTACATCCATGCCCTAAGCAACTGTCCCCACTTCAGGCTGTTAATGTGAGAAAATTCCATTCACCATGGCAACCCAGACCCAGTTTGCAGGGATCTGCATCCCCAAAAGAGGGGATGCAGGGCCTAAGGTGACCACTCTCTCCCAGTATGCTGGCTGGGGCTTATTTTGCCCTGAGCAGAGTGCCAACAGTTGCCAAAGCTCTACCTGAAGGCACAACAGAACCCAGAGAGAGCCTGGCTTTCTCCCTGTGAAGTGAAAGTGGACCAAGGTTGCCAGGCCTTCAAGGGAGGAGGTGGTGGAAAGAAAATCATGCCCCCTGCCAGCTCTCAACCAGCCTCCCAAAGAACCCCTTGGTGCTATCCCCTGCAGACACCCCACGGAAGGTGGAAACTGGCCACATCCACCTTTTCATGGCATCAGAAAAGCACACGTACAGACAAGGATAGCAATGATCTAGGGCTCTGAAGCCAGGCAGGCAGACCATGAGAGAGGGACTTTGCCCTTCTGGGTCCTAAAGGGCTGAACAGCTCACTGGTGCAGCCCGTGGTGTCAGCACCACTTGGGAACCAGCCCAGTGCCTCCCCAGGCCAACAGCTCCAAAACATCTGCTTCCCACAGGCAGCAGCCATTAATTAGCCAGTTTAACGAGGAGGGGAGGAGACACTGTTGGTGAGGCTAGGATGGTACTGAAGCTTGGGAAATGAGCTGTAGGCACATACAGGGCAGGGTTGAGTGGGAGCTGGTAGGGACCTGCAGGTAGGTGTGCCTCAGTTTACTGTACTTCCAAGTCAAAGTGGGGGTTTGCTCAATCATATGGATTTGGAAGAAAGATGAACTGGAGTGGGCTAAGAGTTCAAGAAGAAGAGGAGAGGAAGCATGGACCTCAGCCTGAGTAGGCTGGGCAGGGTCAAGAGAAGGGGTAGGGGAGGGATTAGTTGTCAAGAAAGAAGAGTGCAGAGCTACCACTAGGGCCCATGAGGCAGCAGAGCAAAGACTCCATATTATATACGTACAAGGTGTGCACAGAGTGTAGACGCCACTCCGTGCCACAAGCAAGTACAGGCCAGAGCTCCACTGCCTGGAGATGGATTCTGCCTCTATATTCCCTTACTAGTTGCACCATTTCCAGCAGGACTTAGTCATCTTTGCCTCAGTTTACATAGCTGAATTCAAGGTTAATAATACTGCTCACATCTTAAGTAGCTGTAAAGTTTAAATTGGCTGATATGTAGTAAAGTACTCAGTACCTAACATATTAACACTA
>NW_004524672.1:10130901-10164352 GCF_000260255.1 Octodon degus
TGAGTTCTGATGTTCTGTGAACATTCAAGGGCAGGGGAGAAAGGTCTGTGTGGCCCCCAGAATCTCACTTAGCTCCTTCACTTTGCAAAAATCTCTCTCTCCTTCTGGATGGGTACAGATGGGAGACCGGAGATCACAGACACATGGTGCCATGGACATTAGAGCTGGGGGCATCTGATGACCATCTAGTTGCATCTTCCCACTTTATAAAGGAGACAGGGTGAGGACCCAGGCCTGCACTCCCATCCTTTTTCTAGGATCACTGAAGAAAGTAGGAGGAGCAGGCTGGGGGGTGGGAGAGAGGGTGCCTGGCACGGCCCATTCTCAGCACAGGGTAGGTCTTCAAGTCATGTTTCTTGACTAAATTAGGAGAGGACAATGAAAAGTTTGCTGAGGGGCCGGGAGATGGCTTAGTGGAATAAGTGCTTCCCTGGCAAGCTCAAGGGCCTGAGTTCAAGCCCCAGTTCCACCAAAAAGAAAAAAAAGAAAGAACGAAAGAAAGAAAAGTTTGCTGAGGTTGGCAGAGCAGTTTGGGCCACGGGAGAGGTAGCCTAGGGAAGGGCGGGAGGGAGCCCTAGGCCGAGGGATGTGAAGCCAGCCTGCAGGTCGGCTGGGGCTCTCACCTGCCTCCCGACTCGGTTGTTGTGGAGCCTCATGCGCGCGTGGATGTCTTTGTGAGGCTCTCGGGAGTCCAGAAAGTCCTTAGAGAAGCGCTCCCCGAAGCCCACGTCGGGGCTGCAGCCGCCCCACTCCCAGGAGTCCTGCAGGCCTGGGCTGGCAGGGGGTAGGGCAGCGTGTTCCGGAACCCCATGGCTCAGGCCCTTCCCGCGCTGAAGCGCGTCCAGCTGCAGGCGATGCAGCTTCCGACGGAAGGCCTCCTCATCCCCGCGCCGGGATGCATCGCAGCCACAGGCCCGCAGTTTGCCTAGGGCGCACGCGTTAGATACCGCGTGCACCACCCCGGCGGCGGCGATGGCATAGGCGAAAGCGCTCTCTCGGAAACCTGTGGTTAGAGACCAAAGACAAGGAGTCTGGAGGGGACTCGCCATCATCTTCTCCTGCCCATCCGGTCCAACTGTATCTTCAAACCAGTGTGGTGGAGGGTCTGGTACAAGGGCAGAGAGCCAAAGAAGGGCAGGAATCACACCAGAAGCCAAGCATTCTGTGAAGCATAGTATGGAGGTCTCCCGCCTAGCCTGTTTCCCTGGGGCTCTCCCCTTCGCGTTTCATTAATGCCACCCTTAGAAAGCTTAGAACTGTGTGTGTGGATCACTGCTTTAGGGCAGAAGGCACTTGGTAAACACATTCTTTTCCAAATCAGGGATTTCATCGATTACCTTTCATGATGTTACCTGTTATTTTAAAATAGACTGCGTAGGGACTGAGGATATAGCTCAACGGCATTGTGCCTGCCTGGTAAGCTGAGGTTCTAAGATTGATTCCTGACTCCAAAATAATAAATAAATAGCCTGCAAAAAGAAGGTAAATTTTAACCTGAAGAATAAAGTATCAGTGATGGAATTCCAGGCCCCAGGGGATGCCAGTGGGCAGGAGGATAAATAAAAGGAGATAGCCTGTTCCTAAGGTGTCTTGACCCAAGATTGCCCTCACCAGCAGGTGTGTACCTACCTTAGGCCTAGCCCACAACCTTCTTCGCTGATGATCCCTGTCCTCATTCACAGGACATAGCTGAAAGTCACTCCAAAATGGCCACCACTCTGCCTGTGATGTCAAGGGCAGCTGAAGACATTTGAGGGATGACCAAGGGACCTCAATGGGCCCAACCTATAGAAGTACTGCCAACCAAGGAGGAAGACTTTCACTGATGCTCAGAAGGCAGAAGACTTCCTGACTCAGCCATTCCCAGGGGCTCAGAGCTGGGCCAGCCTGGCCACTTACTTGTCTATACTGCTTTTCTTCTCTGTGGTCCCACTTGAGCCATCCTCTGGGAGTGCCCTGGACCTGTTAAACTGCGGCAGAGGGTGGCCTACTTGCAGAAGTGGGTTCAGCTCTGAGGCCTGCGGCCTGCTTCTTGCTTATTCTGAATCTGAGCTAGGAGCAGTTTGTCGTAGAGTCTCTGCCCAGCCTCTGGACCCCAGAGAGAAGACAGGCCCTGGGAGAAGCTAGCAGCAAGAATAATCCCCACCCAGGGAGGAGAATCTACCTGTGCCATGGGCCTCATGGGAGAAGCCTAGGACCTGGCAGGAGGCTGATAGCCTCCAGGAAAGCTAGAGATTCAGAAGAAATAAAAAGTCTGGGTCCTTCTACCCCAGCTTCAGAGACCTGGAGGACACACAGAGCCCAGAGAGCCAACCAGGCTGGGACAGACCCTAGCCCATTCTTACCTGATCCTCACTCCTGCTCACAGAGCCTTGTTCTCCTCTTCCTGCCCAGGCAAAGACCAACAGAAAACAGCAACAACAATGTGATGATGATCGCCAGACAAGATGTTTGGCAGATAAGAACTGATCTCTGGAACCAGATTGCCTGTGCTTAAATCTAATCTCAGCTCTTTCAGTTACTAGTAAATAGCTATGTGACATTGGCCAAGTGACTTGATCTCATTTTGTCTCAGTTCCTCACCTTTAAAATAGAGTTATTACTATTGGACTCATTGTTATTCTAAGAATTCAATGAGTTATTAAACATAGTGTTTAGAATAGCATTTTACTCATAGCACATATTACATAAATATTCACTTTTATTGAGAAGTTCTTCCTGCTGCCCGACCTCACTCACTCCTACTGCATTTTCAAGCCATTGTTTTTTTATTTCACCCTGATCAAGGACAGCACCCAAGGATTCATGATCCACTCTAAAATAAATCACTTAGGCTACTGGCCACCCTCAAAGCAGACTCCCTTTGTGTGTTCTCCTTCCAGCTCATAGTACCTCAGCACTCAGTTTTTCTATAAGGGACTCAGCCTTGAGCAGATGTTAGTGGATGGGATTGGGCTGGAGCCTTCAAAGGGATCCCAGAAGTTGGCAAGAGCTGCAGGGGAGCAGAAACTGCTCTGGGATGGTGGGGCCTAAAGGAGGAGGGTGGACCCAAGTCCCTGGGAAGCACACCCTGCATTTATCCCCAGCCTTTTATCTTTGGAACTTTGAGCACTTCTCTTATTGCTGGGGGAGTCATTAGCCTACTCTAGAACACATGGCAATACTCAGGCAGGCCTCTATAGGAGCCCAGACCTCAGAGATCACCCTGCCACAATCACTACCAATCACACACTGTACTATACAAATAGGAAAGCCCAAGGTCATGTGGATTATAGACCCAGACCCACACCCAGCTCTCTCAGCTCCTTAGGACCAGCAATTTCCTGCTGGACGACACTGATCTCAAGGGCACCTAGTTCTCAAGAAAGAAATGGTGTAATAAGTGCTTGCCTGCGAAGTGCAAGGTCCTGAGTTCAATCCCCGGTACAAAAAAAAAAAGAAAGAAAGAAAGAAAGAAAGAAAGAAAGAAAGAAAGAAAGAAATGGTGTAGGGCAGTTCCCAATTCCTATAGCCCTGCTTATACTTTATATGAGGGAAAAGCAAGAGGTTGGTCCTGTCGGGAAAGGGCACACAGGGCTAACCATCATCTTTTAAACTCTGTCATGTTCAAGGGCAGGCCTGGAAGAATCTATATAGATGACATCCACAGCCTGCAGTGAACACCCCTACTCCGTGCAGCTCAAGATGTCTTTCTCTACACCACCCCATGGCCTTTGACAGCTGTCATAGCCACCTGTAGTAGAGGTGATCAAGCAGATCCTGTATAGTCACCCTCTGCTCTATGCATCCAGGCCTCAGAGAAGTCCAGCCTACTGAATCTGCTCCCACCCCCTCTAGCTTTCATGCAGGGGCCCAGTTTCGGTTCTCGCCCCAACTGTCTGGGGCAGACACAGGCACTGTGCCATCTGGCCAGCTGGAGGGGAGGAGGGGTGGAGCCATAGCCAGCTGGGCTGCCCGGAGCAGAAGGGGGGCTCGTTAAGACGCACAATTAGCTGCCCTGCCTTTGATCTGGGACAGGGACTGCCAGCATTTAAGTGGAGTCAGCTGCTGCTACAGGCTGCAGCCAAGGGCCAAGAAGGGGATGGGATAGAGACTTGGAGGGCAGAAGAGTACTGAGGAAAGACTACGTCGAGAAGGGCAGTGGGGAAGTAGGAAGGGCTAACGAAGCTTGAGCACTATCCATTCAAGTCAGAGGAGAGAAGTCTGGTTTCCATCCTTTCATGCAAATAATCTGTGCGTGCTCCTATGGAGAGTAGGGGAAGACAAGAGAAATTGTGTGTATGCGACAATGCTTATGAAGGACACTGAATGGGGCTATGCATTCACACAAGTACCTTACCTCACTCATGTGTGTGTATTGCATTTCTTGGAGTACACTCCCATTGCACCAGCTCACCTCTGGGTACAGAATGGAGTTATACTGGTCTTGCAGTTTGGGAAACATTTGGGTGCAAGCTGTAAAATCAGCTGGCCTGCAAAACTTCAGCTCTACTGCTCACTTATCAACTGGGTGACCTCACTGGCAAGTTACCCAACCTCTCTTAGCTTCATTTGTAAAATAAGGATAACAGGACCTACCACATATGGACAGTTTGAGGACCCTAAAGCATAATAAGGTGGTTTAGAATAATGCACAACATACAGAAAGAGCTTAATACATGTTGGCTAATTTACTGGGTGTCGTTATAATAACAGGACCTTCTGGGATGTGATTGTGCCTCAATTTTCCCATCTGAATGTCACCATGTATTCCAGGCTCCAGAGGCCTGGATGTAAAAACAGTGTAAAAAAGGTAGGTGGGAAAAGAAAGAACCAACCTTTGGAAAGTAGAGACCAGGTACTTAAAACTGCTGGTTTCTCCTGGTTGGAAGCCTGGCTTGCTGTGGGGTCTGCTGCCCTCTTTCCATCTTAAGCTTTGGAGCTTAAGAAGGTCAGCAGCTGAACTGTGTGGGAACTCTCAGGACCTGCTTGTGAATCTCTCACCTCCAAGCCCTGTCTACTCCAGTGCCTGAGATCAGCTCCCAATAGCACCTTACCTCACTCAAACCTTCTTCTTGTAGGAGGAACCTTTTGAGTGAAGGACTGAGGGGTTCTCTATTCTTCCCTAACAGACCTTCTGCCCAATGCCCAGGCACCAACTTACATGGGTCCTCAGTACCAAAAGCTGGGAATATGTGTCCTTTGGCACTAGATCATAGCCACCCTTGGGCTGGTTAAAGCAACCAGCATGGGCTTAGGGCCCCCACAGCCCCCTGCAAGTCCCTATCCCTATCCTCACCCCTCCCCCTTCCCAGGCCTCTAGTTCCCTTCTTTAGCTGAGTAAAGCCTCATTAAATTTCTAGGCTTGTCCACCCCTTGTGGTCAGGCACCCTTCCCCTCCCTCCTTCATCAGATGCATCCTTCCTGCCCAACTCAAGGTGACAGGACAGGACAGTGTACAATGACAACAGCCTTGAGGAAAACCCAAGTTACCATTCTCCTACAACTCCCCACGGAAGTTCCTGAAATTTAAACGTGACAGAACCCACTTAAGGGAATCCCTTTGGCAACCTGGATCAGAAGGAAGTCATTCTCCTGATACTCCAGTTAGGGGGAAATCATGGTCAGTGGACTCCACAGTAGACAATTCATAGCTTGAAAAGAAGGTAGTTAGGGAAAGGAACCAGAATGCCAAGGGCCAGCTGCCACCATAGTGACCTCGTGAGATTTAAATCTCTCATCCAGGGTGAGATGGACCAGGAAATGAACCTGGCGGAGGGCCCATCCAGATGTGCAGTGGGGCAGGAGAGCTGTGGTGGCCAGGCAGAGGTGGGAGGGGGGATAGGCAGAGTGGCAGTTCTCTTTCCCGAAGCTTAGGGTCTCCCTTTTGAAGAGGGAGGGGTAGAAACGAGGGGTTACTACGCGGGAGCCACGGAGGTAGGGCGGTGATCTGAAGAGCAGAGGAGGAGCCCCAGCCAACGCTGGCGGGGCCAGGAGCCGCTGTCCCGCCCCTTCCCGGCTCGAGGCCCGCCCCGCCTGACTAGCCCCGGCAAGTCTCCCCCTCCATCCCTAGCCTCTTCCCCTCCCGTCCCCCCAGCTCACCTCCTGCTTCATTAAACTGCAGGTGAACCCGGGAACGCCTGGCGCCGTGCCAATCCCGCGCGGTTCCACTGCTCCGAACTCTCCCCCAAGTGTCAAAGACCCCAGGACTTTCACCCGGCCGCATGGGGAGACGGATCAAGACGCCCGGGTTTACTTAGTGTAGAGGAACGGGGCGCGGCGGGGAGGGGGGTGCCCAAGGGGACACTGAGGCTGGGGAGAGGACTGCAGAGCTTGCCCTGCCTTGCCTCACCCCAAGCTGCAGGGGCGCGGACCGCGGCGCTCATCTGAGTCCCTGGAGAGCAGAAACTGAAGCAGGGGCGGGGTCTCAGGGCTCGAGGGCAACTTAGAAAGCCAAGGTTGGGATTCAAGTCGCAGCGACCGGAGCCCAAGCCCGGGCCGGGCGAACCAAGAAGGGGCCGAGGCTTGTCACTGGGTGTCAGCAGTGCGGGCGGCCCCAGACAGCTAGAAGACTTGGGCTGGCGGGAGGGAGCGGCGGAGCGCAGGGCAGGGGGTGCCCTAGTGGAGAGCCGTCTGCGCGGCCCGCGGGGATTAGTTCGGGGCTGCAAGCCGCCACACGCGCGGGGCTGGGCTCGGCCCGGGTAGAAACAGCGCCCCGGGCGGGCGCGCTGGGGAGGAGGAGGGAGCGCGCGGGGGCGGGGCAGGCGGCCCGAGGCTGGGCTGGGGGAAGCTGGGTGCCCCCAGACTAGGGGCCCCGGGAACACAAACGTGAGTCCCGGTGAAAAGGGAAGGGTTCAGGCTGAGTTCTTGAAGTTACAGGAGCGTGACCCCCAGAAGCCTCAAGCCCCAAACTGGATTTATCAAGTAGACAAATTATCCACTAGATATATGATTCTCCACTACCAACCAGAAGTGAACAAGTGCCAAGGAGCCACGGCTACTGAGTCCTTAGACTGTCCCACCCAAGCAGCTGAGAGGAGAAGAGACAGATGCCTCCCCCCAGGCCCGGGCCTTGCTTCAAAAAACCCAGGTCTAAGATACCAGGCCTTTGGGATGGTGAGAGAGGAAGCCCTGACTAAACCTCCTGCCAGTTTCTAGCTCAAGTCAGTCTGGGGTAGGTCCTGGGTCACTCCAAGTCCAGAGAAAGGACAAGGAGTGAGCTGCAGTCCTCTGAGCCAAGAGGGGAGCAGGGATTGGCAGGGCTGTTGGGCCTGCTAGGCCAGAGCCACCTCACATAAGCACGCACACACCCAGTGTGCTGTGATTCAGAGAGGTTTTGGGGGCTGTGAGGATGACACAGAGACCAGTGGTGCACCCCACCGGCCAGCAGAGTTCCTGTCCAGATGCAAACATCTACTTGCCCAAGCCCAGACTTCCCTACCTGCACCACTTGGCAGGAACTTCCACCTTCTATTCTTAGCCACATTGGGTACCTTCTCATAGGCTCTCCATGCTAAATCTGGTTTACTAAGTAAAGAGTAAACTGAGGCAAGTGACAGAGTATTTCTTGGGCCCATTGTATACCATGGCAGGAAGTCCAGTTTTCAGGCATGGAATCTGCCACCTTTGCCAGAGCCACATCTGTTCCATTTGTTTGTCTCTCCACCCCCACCCTCATGGATTTTCTAAGACCAGAAAGAGACAGGAGAGCACCATGCTTGGCAGGTGTGAGGATTGGGGGCTGCCAGCCTGAAAATGGATTTTGGATGGCTGGCACAGAGCTTTCATCCCTTGGGGGAGGGGGGTAAAGGTATGATGGGGGAGGAACAGGCCATGGACAACTACCTCTACTGAAGATAGGACTCTCATAGGGGATCTTGTTTCGAGTCTCCAAGCTAGAGCAGTTCCAGCGCTGATCTCGGAACTGGTGTTGACATTCGTGGATGGCGATCTGGATGCCCTGGATGGCTGAGGCAGCCACATCAGGGTGACGCACACACACCTCCATCTGCCGCCGGCTCAGGCCAGGCAATGTCAGGCACACTGTATTAGCATTGAGTACAGGCTCTGGGGGAAGGCGGAGGCCAAGGATATCGTTGGGTGCTGACCTACAGGCATGTGGGAAGGTGAAAAGAGGTAAGCATTTTTTTGGAGGGGGGAAAGGCTATCACAGCCCCATTTAATAATATACACTCGGGCCCAAAGGCCATAATCACCCTCTGCTCCAACTCCTGCTTCTGAAGTCTGGGCTTATCAGCACCCTCCTAAATATTCCCCTTTCCTTGACCTGCTCTCCATTACTCCCTCTGATACAACCCACCCTGCTGCACACACACTCAGGCAAATGTGCAAATGCACACACATCTGTTGTGTCTGTGCACAGATTATTTCATAAGTATGTACCAGGCACAGATGTCTGCACACACAAGCATGTTGTAGACAGTCACAATTGCAGCTACACAGGGACATTGCTGCAAACATTGTGGTGGATACAAGAGATCAAGGAACACTTACACACAAGCACATTTCATCAGGCCTAGGTACAGACAGAGGTACAGATATCAGACAATCAAAGACACATTGATAAGTGTGCTTGTCTTAGCATATGTTGACCTATAAGCTGTCACATTCTCACACACATATCCACAAAGACTGCTGTTTACCAACCCAGCTTGCTGGGCGCACACACAAACAGGATCTTTCCAGCTGTAGTGTCTCACGGACCCCACCTGGGATACCCCCTTCCAGCTCAAAATGCTCATGCTGTGGGGTGACCTCCAAGATGGAACAAGTACTCTTGGGGTGAGGGTTCATTCCTCCAGAGTGGAAGGGACTCAAACTGATGGTTGCCCCCTCCATATACACCTCTTTTCCTAGCACACTAATACACCATTTTTCTCCTGCACACTGCCCTGTCTCCCTCCGGTGCCTATATTCTCTTACCAGTCTAAGCTCCTCCTAGGAGGGAGCTCACAGTCTTTCCTTGGGCACCAGGGGCCTTGTGACCCCCACCCTCCCGCATTCCGGAATCCCGGCCCCAGCAAGAACGCCAGAGGCCCCTGCCCCGGGGGTCCCAGCTCTCCAGGAGGGCGGAGCATGAGGTGCGGGCTCACCTGGGCACAGCGGCAGCCAGCAGCAGTAGGAAGAGCAGGAGCGCCCAGAGCGCGGGCCGCGGCTGGGGCCGGGGTGGGAGCCGCCGCCAGGGGCGAGGGTGGGCGCTGCCCATGGCGCGCTGGCCGTGATGGGACAGTCTTGGGGGGCTCACAGCCCGGTGGGACTGGCGAACCAGGGGCGGCGACGCATGATCGGCAGGGGTCGGGGCTGCTGTGACACAGAACACACAGCTCCGACTCGGGTCAGGGCTCCGGGAGCAGCCGGCGCCCGCCTCCCCGCTCCATGGGGCAGCGCCCCCGGGCACCGCCCTCGGGGGTGGGGTGGGGAGCGGGCGAGCCGGGCACCTCCTGGCACAGGGGTCCTGGGAATTTCCCGAGGCCCCCCGCGACTACTCCTGATGCCTCTTGAGGGTAAGGGAGGCCCGGAGGTGCAGAAGGCTGAGGACTTGAGGCTGCAGTGCTGGGGAGCCCCTCAACCTAGCGCCGCGAGCCTGCGCTTCCGAGGGTGTGCGAGGCGGGCAGGAGGGGGTGGGGGGCTGGCGCTGCCTGTGCCCGGCCCCACAGCCTTCAGAGTGAATGACTGTCCCGCTCGAGGAGCTCTGCCGCCTCCCCCATCCCATGTAGTGTCTTAGGGCTCTACCCCAGGTGACGTCACACGGGGTGGAGGCGTGTAAGTCCCCAGGCCACCGTGTTCAGGACTGGGGTGGGAGCCAGACCGCAGGGGGATGGACGGAGGAGAGATACTAGGGTCTGTGCGCTAGGCCCAGGGTGATGCGTGTGAGCGGGGGCGCGCTGGTTCATGTGAGAAGGTGTGCCTTACCGCCAGGTATGTGTGCCTGGCTGGGATGGGGCCTCTGGGAGTGCCTCACTCTGGCCCAGCACACACCTGTGGGGTCTGGTGGGGAGGAGTTGCCCCTCACTTCCCTCTCCTCCTGCAGGAGGGACTTCCCCGAAGCCTGCCTGGGGAGGCAAATTGTGGAGTCCTGAGAAGGGGTTAGGAAGCCTCTGGCTCTTCCTCTTCTTTGCGGTGGGACCTTAAACAGGTGTCTCCTGCCCCTTTGTGAAATGAAGTTAATGAGACTATCTCATCTGGTCAGTGAGACCATGAAGGCTAAGGTGTCAGGACTCTACCAATGCTTGTTTAAAGACCAACCCCCTTTCATAAGACAATACTGAGGTTCAGATAGGGTCATGACTTACTTTAGGTCACACAGCAAATCAGGGAAAGTAGACATGGAATCCAGTTCTCTCGACTCAGTGAAGCAGCTCTGATCCCAATACTGACGGCTGCTCGCCCACACCCCTCGAGTGGGATGCTCTGTGACTTACCCTGGCTGTGTCTGCCCATGGTTCTCTAGGACCCCTTCCTCCTTTCCCATCTCCTGAGGAACAGTGGCTCCTCCACAATAGCAGGCAGGCAAGGGCCTGAGAACTAGAGGGTTGAGGGGAGCGAGGTTCTAGCTTCCGTTTCTAGTCCTAATCTGAACCCTGATCACAAATACTTTGCCTGCTGTGGCCTCAGCATTCTACTCTGTGAAATGGGCACCAGCCTCCCACTCTATAGAGGCACATCCCTTCCACCCCCCACCCCCATCCCTTCTGTCTGAAGGGAACCTCTCCTGCCTTTGGGACAGAGTTGCTGGAGTCTTGGGCTCAGACACAAAAGTGGCCCATTTCTGGTAATGCCCATCCTTGGGGAATGGAGGAGAGGGGAGGGGCCTTTCTTGCCCCCCCCCAAGCCCCCACATCCCGCTGTCAGGTGGTGGGGGTGGCCAGAGCAACAGCAGGCTGACAGGCTCCCCCTTCTTCCCCCATCTCTGCCAGCAGCCACCGCAGCTGTCAGGAATTAAGGGCTTGAGGCTGCTGGGGGTGGGGGTGGGGCAATGGAGGCGCAGTCTGGCTGGACAGCAGGAAAACAGCCGGGGGCAGGAAGCAGACTGCGTCAGCCAGAGCCTTGTTTGACCCCAGCCGCCCCCTGCCCTCCCTATTCTCCCCCACCACATTGCAGGGACTGGATAGAAACAGCTTGGGACTGGAGTTTGGGAAGTGGGCAGCGACAGGGTAAGACCAGACTCAACACAGGCAGGAGGCAGGAGCCCAGGGTGGAAGAAAGCATCAGCAGGGTGGAAAGTCAAGCTTCCACTGACTGTTGGGGAAATTGAAACCCAGCAAGGCTCAGGAACAGGCCCAATACCACACAGGAGGGCATGCCTAGGCTGCAGATCTGCCTGCTCTCTGTCCAGTGCTCATCCAGTGTTTTCCATCCTGAGTGCATGGTTTGTATCCCCTGGGGTGAGCCATCATGGCAAGTACTGATTCCAGACCCCACCCAGCAGACTCAGGCTTTCCAGGGTCTGAGGGTCTGCATTTCTAATCATGATATCCCAAGTCTCTTGGCAGTGCCCACCTTGGGGAAATGCTGCTGACCTGATTGGGAAGATAATATCTCCTTTGCCCCTGACTTTGGCCTGCCTCTGGTGAGAGAGGATCTCTTTGCTTACCCGCCTCCACTGCTCATGAAATATAGAAGAGCCAGGGAGAGGGGCCTTCTTTTTACCCCAGGAGGCAAGTAAGGATTTCTAAGTCACATGCTCCTCCCTGTGTGGTGCTGGCCTGATGTCCCACATGTCTAAAAGTACCTAAGTCTAGGTCTCATGAGGGAGGCTGTATGGAAGCTCAGGGCCTTGGCATGTACATAAACAAGACCCTGTGACAGTGTGCAGCTGGAACCCCAGCCCTATAGGACCTATACCATGACCAAGCCCCTATCAGCAGCCCCCTGTCCCCACCCTGGCTCTGCCTTGGGCCCTGGCCCTAAGCCCAGCCCCAGCCCCCGCAGCAGCCGCTGCCTGAGACCACAATTACAGGGGCCACTGGAGGTGGGGGAACATGGAGGATGAAAGGTAACTTGGAGAATGGTTCCAGCTGTAGCAGCTCTGCAGGAGGTCAAGGAAAGAGGGCTGAGGGAGGCACCAGGGTGAGAACAGGTGGGACCCTGGAAGCCCTGGCCTAGCCCAGTCCAGTCCCCACTCAGTCTGAGGGTCGGCTAAAAAGTTTATCTTGATGAAGAAGAGAGGAAAGGAGCCCCAGATAGTCAAGGAGGCTCTATGTTCTATTGTCCAGGCCTGGGCAAGGTAAGGGGAGCTAACTTGTTGCTCTGGCTCCCAATATGCTTGGTCACTGTAGGGAAAGGGAGATGTTTCCTGAGCCCTTGGCCTTGGGCACATCCTAGACCTTCACCTGGCCTCCTCACTCATCTGCCTGTGTTCTGCCTTCCCTGCATTCACTTGCCCATCTGGATTGCCTCTGTGCTCACCACCCCCTGCCCAGTTCCACATGTCCCTACCAGTCAGCAGGGGACCTTGATTATGCCTGTGGAAGCAAGGAGCAAGGTGCAGGGCACCTCTGAGTTTTGCTTTTGATCCTCCTCCTGGGCAGCACTGTGAGAACACAGAGCATCTCTAAGCCTAGAGGATAATGGTTCCACTGGTGTCCCTGGGCCATCACTGTCATCCTTCACAGAAAGCCATTCTGAGACTCCCCTGGGACTTGTTCACAGCAGGTGGATCACTGACATGAGACTGACAGCTTGAAGACTATGGTGTATGTTCCTGACATGCTGAGAAGCTATTAGGAACCCCTTGTTTGTGGTGGGGAGACCATGATTCAGGCAAATTAACTCCCCTGACCAAGGTGAGGCTCACAAACTAGGCCTTTTTCTTTGCATCACTGACATCCTCTGAATTCCTTTGCATGTGTGTGGGTGGTGTTGCTTCATGCCACCGTCCCAGTTTTCTCTACCAGCACAATGAGGAACATACTCAGCATTACCCATCCCATCTTACTCCTCCCCAACATACCTGGGCAGAGCAGTAGTATGGATTGGGAGGCTGGCATCTCAGGCCCAAGTGTGGCCAGCCCAGAGGGCCCAGAAGTCTGGAGCCCTAGCAGCCCGCACCAAACTGTCAATAGGTCTCCTTGCTTGTCCCATCCTACTCTGTGCAGCTCTACACTCTGGAAGTTCCTTCCCCCAGATGTCCTGCTTCCGGGTTGTCCCCATAGGGAAGCTGGACTCTGCAGCCCTCTGGTGGACTCTGAGAAAAGTGCAGGACATTAAAAAGCACAAGACAGCACTCCCAGGAAGGCCAAGCTATGAATTCCAACTGTGAACTCCAGACTGAGAGTTCATTTCTCCCTTGTAGGGCCCAAGTGTCAGTTCCACACTCCCCCCTTGGAAAGTTAACAGAGGGAGAGGCTCTGAGTCCAAATTCTGCGTGAGCTTTCCCTGCAGTCCAGGCATTTAATCCTACCCTAATCAAACCCCAGATGCCTAATGCTTCCCAGGGCAGCCTGCCCCATTCCGCCTGCTTAGGGTGGGCTTGAGGGCTGAACCTCACTAGATCCCAGAGAGGATGCAAGGGCATTGTAGAGGAAGGATAATGTACCGGAAGCCATGGTTAGAATCTGTCACATCCAGGATGAAGGTCCTTTCTGTTGCATTTGAAGACCTCTGCTTCACTCCCTGTGCCCTCACTCCCTATGGCCCCAGGAGACCATCAGTCCTCACTCGCTCATATGGTAGTGTATCTCCCTCGACACTGTTATTGATTCTGAGACAAGCAAAGGACTTGGATGAACAAGTCCAGGTCTCCCTAAAACTGATCGAAGTTGGTGCTACTGCTCAGAAGTTTACAAAATAAATCAATCTGGCTTCAATTTCTCTGCCTATATAATGGAGAGATCACCTTATTTTAATGATCCACTGATGTGTAACAAACAACTCAAAGTAATTCCTTCTCAGGATTCTTAGGTCAGACATTTGCCAGATATCATTTGGTGGCTTTGCTCCATATGGTGGACCCAATGACTGACATCATTCACGTGACTGCCTTCTACTGGGTTTGGCTGGGACTGGATATTCTAAAAGGTTTTATTTTCATCATGTCCAGAACCTCAAAGCTTCTCCAGTCGTCTTGTTCTCCCTTTGTGGCTGGCTTGGGCTTCCTTACAGCATAGTGGCCTTAGGATTGGCCGGACTTCTGACTAGAAAGACTGTGCCAGACCTGAAGGCAAAAGAAGTTGCAGCCTCAGAAGTTACATAGCACTGGACTATGGAGATAGCTCAGTGGTCTAAGTGCCTGCCTAGGCCAAGCGTAAGGATCTGGGTTCTATCCCAGGTACCACACGCTGTGGTGACCCCCGCCCCAGGCATGCCCAGCCAGCCACCAAAACTGGGCTTGGTGGCCCACACCTGTAATCCCAGCACTGGGGAGGCTGAAACAGGAGGATCACTACAAGTCCAACTTGCACAGTGAGACCCTGTGCCAAATACATTTTTAAAAAAAGAAGTTACATAGCATTGCTGTCATTCTTTATTGGTCCAAACAGATCACAAAGCCAGCCAGAATTCAACAGGAGGAGAAATAAACTCGACCTCTCAATGGGAGGAGTGGCAAAGAAACTATGGACATTATAATTCACCTCATGATGTCTCAGACCTGTTGGTCAGGAGCTCTTTTTCCCCTAAAACATGAAAAGCACTTAGTGCAGTATTTAATACATAATTAATTATTTAATTTATTAATTTATTTGCAGAACGGGGATTGAACTCAGGCCCTTGTGCTTGCCAGGGAAGCGCTTATTCCACTGAGCCATCTCCCCAGCCCTTAATACATAATTTATATTGAATTCATGTTTAATAAATGGCAGTGACTGTGAGAATGGAGGTTATGGAGCTGGTGCATTGCGGGTATTGAGTAGGCCAATAATGCAAAGAGAAATACCCAACTTTTAGATTAGGCAAAAAGAATTGAAGAATGGAAAGTCCACTCATTAAATCTGAATTTAGCCCCAGGGACTCAAATGTCATATTTCTTTCTCAACTCCTGCCCTAGTCTCCCACCTCCCACACCTATTGTTTCTGCTTATCTTTGCCGCTCTTTGAATACTTGTCTTCTTTCTCTCCTCCTGCACACATTCTCTATGGATAACTCTGTGCTTACAAAGTGATACAATACATTGTGGTCTCCTCATTGCATACGTAGAGAAACTGAAGCCAAGCTGGTCTATCTTGTAAAATTCTAAGCAATAGCACCGGAATCCAAGTGTATGCACTGCCCCACATACCTTGATTGGCAGTCATTTCCCACTGGAGGATTCAGACTGGAAGCAGATGGGGGCCCTGAATCCCCACAATTGGACTATGGGTAAAGATGGGGCAGCTGGAGAACCTAGAACAAGCTTGGTGTCTCTTCATCCACACCATCAACTTCCAGAGAGCAAAGAGAAGATCATGTGGATGAGTGTAAGACAAACCTTGGGATACCCTTGCTTCTTCTCCAGGTGTGACTAGAGCTGCTGGCCAGGCAATCTTTTTAGTACTTGGGACCAGGGAGATAGCTCAGCAGCAGTGCCTGCTTGGCAAGCACCAGGTCCTGAGTTTAATTCCTGGTACCAAAAAAAATATTGTTTTTTTAAATACAGTATCTTTTCAGTGCTAAGGACTGGGGTGGGTCTGGGTGGAGTAAAGTTAGTTTCGGTGGTAACAAAAGCTGGTGTTGCTAATCACTTAGTTTCATCACATTCATAAAGTGGTTTAATCCCATGAGCATGGACAGGGCAAAAGTCTATCCCTTGAATTCCTCAGAGATCACAAAAACAAACACGATGCCCTAAAAATTAAAGGGAGAGCTGGCCCAAGAGCTGAGCACGTCACCAAAGGTGTCTGGCCTTTTTACTGAGTCCTTTCCCTTGTGTGTAAAGATCAACTGCTGATTCTTCCCAGATTCAGAGCCTCCACGCAGGACAAGAATGAACACAGGAGTGTTGAGGGCCTGCGAGTTAGCTCTGCGAGCTAAGCGCCTGTTTTGGCAACTGAAGACACTAGGGTCACGCATGCTGCTCCGGCCCCGCCCCTAGGGCGCGCTGATCCAGTGACCAAGTAAGTCCCAGCACGGTGGTGCGTGGTGCGTGCCTGTAATCCCAGAGCTGGGGAGGCTGAAAACAGGAGAATCACTATGAGTCCAGCTGTGTAGTGAGACCCTGTACCAAAATACACAAACTAAAAAACAAAACAAGACAAAAGAACAGAAGAGTGTCAAGAGAAAATGTCCAATCTGGTGGCTTAGGGGAGACAGGGACTCAGGGTGATATATCTCTGAGGGTTGAGCTCTATGAAAACCATTTCTTTTCGCGCAGCAGCCCGCCAGAGATCAGTCCTCCTCCCACGCTGTGGGTCCAGTACTATTGGTTTAAATATCTTTATTGATAAGAGCCTCACCCACGCATCCCATGACCAGCAGCTCTGAAGAGTCTGATCTCCAGAGTCCTAGAGGCAGGAGTCTGTTTCCAACCATGGAGCCAAAAGGAAAGATGGCCTGTATAATTGCCTCCAGAAATTCTCAGAGCGCATTTCCAGGGGCCTTCTGGCGCCCTGAACCTTCATAAGTCTGGCGTAAACCCCAAGTCCCTGGCCTCAGAGGCCTAACAGATGGACTTTGGCAGAGAGCTAGTGGGGCGCTCCGTGCAGCGCCCCCTGCTGGAGCCCAAGGCTTCCCACCGGTGCGGAGAGGGGGCTCTACACATTTTGGAAAGGCTGTGAATCAGAGGCAGAGGCTGAGCTCCTTGCGCACGCGGCAGCGGTGACACTGCACTACGCAGCACCAGTGGAATCGGCACAGGCAGTTCTCCTCGAGCTGCACGCTTTCCTGGCGGTGCCCACGGCCGCAACACAACAGGTCACAACCACTGAGGTCTGGGGCGCTGCTATTACAGGCGCGGCCCCGAGTGCCCGGAGAGCCAGTGCGCCTGTTGGGAGCGCAGAAGTCCGGCGAGTCGGCGGCGTAGAGGAGGTCGGCACGGCCTGGCGGCTTGAGCGTGCGGACAGCTGGCAGCAGGGCTTTGCCGTCGTTGGTGCCCATGACGCGTGAGGCACCGTGGAAGCGCTCCAGCAGCCGCGCGCCCACCTCGCGGAACGGGGGCAGCTTCTGCCAGCAGGTGCGCAGTGCGCAGGATCCGGACAGACCGTGGCACTTGCACTCGGTGCGTGTGTGGCTCCGCACGGCCTGAGGGGAGCAAGGCGCAAGTGAATGGGGACAGTTGGGGGTGGGTTGGTGCAGGAAGGGAAAACCTACCGGATGGACAGAAAATAAGATGGGGAAGCAGCGTGAATGGAACAAAGGAAAAAGATAAAAGGGGCAGGGGGAATGTAAAATGAGGAGGAAAAAAAAATCAAAGAACAGCCTGGAGAGGAGAAAGAATGGCAATGGTGATAAAGTAGACAATGGGAGAATAGTGCCTAGGGGTGCAAGGCAAGATGGACAGCAGGAGTGACATTCACCCTGGAGGGAGAGAGATGGCAGCTGTCTCAGCCTCCTCATTCCTGCCTCTCATGGCCCCAGGCTGGCTGAGCAGACACAGCCAGCCTCCTAAACGTCTGTCTCCTCCACTCCTCCCCAAACCTCTCAACAGGTATGTGGGCCTGTCCTGACATTCCTCTCCCAGCCCCCTCCTCCTGGTCTGCCCAAGGCCTCAGCCCAACCCTGAAGGACATAGATGTGTGTGACAGCATCCCTAGAGCATTTTAGAACTAAGGCATGCGGTGCAGGAAGAAGGGCCCACGGAAAGGCACCACTGAGAGCATACCCAGGAGTCTTCTCTTAATTTATTTGCTGTTGTGTCTGAAGCTGGGATGGGAGATTGGCAACCTTACTAGAGATGTATGGGTCAGTTGACCCAGGAAAACCATCTCTAGACTCAGAGGTCAGTGGCCAAGTCCACTGTAGGTTTGTATGACCATCCCTGACTCCCTAACTCTCTCCCATTCCCCTCATAGAAGGCATCTTCTCATTGTAGATGGAATGGGGTGAGTTGTAGGGCCCTGGGAAGAGGAGGCCTGGTCTAGGGCTGCTGCATAGCTGGGCGACAAGGGTCTGGAATCAGCAGCAGCTTTCCAGGCCTCCACCTGACCCCCTCCTACCTCCACCATGATAGGCTCTAGGTTCTTTTCCCAGTCTCTAGTCTAGCCCCTTTCCAGGTCTGCCTTGCTTCCTCCTGGCTTCCCTACTTTTCTTAACCCAGATTCTAGCATTTCTTTCTTCCCCCATCTCTGTCTCCTTCCTCTACCTCTGCCCTGGCATCCAGATGTGCGACCACCACCAAACTCTGTCTACCTGTTGTGACAGAGGCAGTCATCTCTCCAAACTTTGGGTCCCTAAGCGTTCTAAGTTGTATTCCCTGCACCTCCCCTCTGTCCTCTATAGCACTGCGCATGGGCCCCCCAGCCTCCACCCACTTCTGGGCCCACCTACCTCCCCTCCCAGAGTTCCCAAGTGCCCCCTTTCCCTGCTCACTTTCACACCCAACACACACTACACCTGTATTCCCTCAGTGCCCACACTCCACAACATGTGGCCAGTCTGGTGCACCATACACTCCCCCTCACTCATACCCCACCAGTCCACACGCACCAGCCGACCAGCCTCGTTGTTGTGTAGTTGCACCAGGGCTCGGATGTCTCCGCGACCACGCTTGTGCCGCGCATCCATAAACAGCCTGGACTTTTCGTCCCCGAAGTCCACGTCATCGCCGCAGCCTCCCCACTCCCAGGCAGCGGTGGCATCTGAGGAACTCATGGGCCCAGGAGGCCCAGGGGTACCAGGCAGGCCGGGGGGCCGAGGCTGTGCCCGCCCTCGGGGTGCCTGACAGCCACACTGCAACAGCTCACCCATGGAACAGGCCTGTGTGACCGCGTGGCTGGCACCGGCAGCAGTGATTGCAAACACGAAGGCCGTCTCCCGAATGTCTGCGGATGCAGGAAGGGGCAATCAGCACAAAGATTGTCTGGGGCTTGGGTGTTCCTTGGGCCAGCAGGGGTGCTTCGGAGAATGCAAGCTGGCAATCCCCTAAAAGACAGTGTACAGGACCCTCTCCCCCACCCCCACCCCCACCGCTATGCTCCCACAAGCTCTGATGTGGTCCAGGGTGCCGTAGATGGCCAGGAGGGACGAGGCACCCTCCCCAATCCCTCTCCCCTCTCCACTGTGGGGATGGAGCTCCTCTCGCCCACACTGACCCTGCTGCAGGATGCGCCCAAAAGCCTTGCTGTGGCTGGAGCAGTTCCAGCGGCGGAAGCGGAACTGGAACTGGCACTCACGAACCCCAAGCCGGGCGCCCCGGGCTAGCTCTGCCACCACTTCTGGCTCTGCCTGGCACAACTCAGCCTGCCGCCCTGCCAGCCGCCGTGCTTTCCTGCAGATGCTGGTAGGGTCCATGACCAAGGGGCTGCCCACGGCCCTAGGGAACAGAGAACAGCAAGTCAGTGGTGTTACTCTCAGAAGTATGAGACAGCATAGAGTAGAGAAGGAATCCATTCAGCCTCCCTCAGTTGTAGCCAGCCCCTTCCTCAGCTGTTAACATCTCTACCCATCCCACTCCCAAATGAGACTGGGATTGTCCCATCTGATTCTCTTACTATTTTATGTTTGTGTGCCCTTTAAGATAGACTCTAGACCAAAAATTGCTAGAGTAGAGTCAGCTTTATCCTTCTGTATACATCTTTTACTAAGAAATCATCACAGGACAATTTACTAATAGAGTGGGATGAATCCAGCACAGCTAGATTAATACTCAACCGAGCAACATCCCCAGTCCTTTATAGGATCTTGGCTCAAGCTGTAGGAAGCTGGCACAGGGCTATAATTCAACAAGGCAGAGCTTAAGAGGGAGAGAAGGAAGAAATTAGCAGAAGAGAGAATAAGAAAGTTGTCAAAGCCAAGAAGTATAGTATGTGTTACAGAAAAACTAAGGAGAGTAGGCAGTGTCAGGGGAAGATCTGGTCTTAGTGGACGACAGCTGGGTGTGCTGGGCAGTCCTAATGAAAGGTAAGGGCTGTCTCAGGGCCACAGAAAAGCCACAAGATAGCAGAATGTCTAGGGACAGAGCCTCTAAGGAAAACCATACTCTTTCTTTAACCAAGTTTATGTAGAATGGGAGAGTTTAGGCCTTCCCACCTTGATAGCCTGTGTGACATCTCATCCCATCCTATACCAACTCAGATGGGCAGCAGAAGGACACAGCTGGCCATTGAGCCTCTGGAGTGCTGTTAGGGAGTAAGTGACACTGATCCTGCTCCTTCCCTCAGGTCCAAGCCTTTCCTAGGGCAGGGTGGCAGCAACCCAAGGCCTGTGCTCTGGGGTGACAACTTTGAGCAGTGGGGACCAGGAAGGTGAATTATTGTGTGAGGACCTCATGGGAAGTCCCCTACATGCTTAGAAATCCCTTTGGCCCTGCCTTCATTCCACCTGAGCAGAAAGCTGCCTTTAGTTTCCACAGGTTGTCAGCCAGGAATTCATAACTGGGGGGAAGCCGCTTTAATCAAATGGCTCTGATTTGAACACTCAGTTGGGATTCCTGTCTTGGAGGAGTGCAAGGGCAGAGCACTTGCTTGCTAGGGTAATCTGAGACCACCCAGCAGAGGGCAGAGAAAAACCTAAACTTGGGGAGGGGGTAGGACCTGGGGAAAGAAATGCAGAGGAAGTGGCTGCAGATGGTGTGAAAGGTCAGGGTGGACTGCTTTTCACTTTTGCTTTTGTGCATATTCATCCCGCTGTCCCCATTTGCTCCACAGCAAGCAAGCAAGCATAGGCTGCCCAGGCATGTTCTGAGATGTAATAGTCTTAAATAGCAGCAAGAGGAATTTAGGTCTTAAGGGAGAACTCTCAACACTCAGGTGCTTGGAGAGGTATTTGCAAGGAGAGGTAGAAATTCATTCCTTTAAAGGCCACACACACACACACACACACACACAGAGAGAGAGAGAGAGAGAGAGAGAGAGAGATCAGATCAGGTTGCTGTCTTCATCCTTATCTGCAGTGTCCAAGAATCAGACATCTTTCTTCAGTGGAGAGATTCACACACCAGAGCTTCCTCCTATTGAGCCAAGGACTCACCCAGCGCCAGTCCCAACACTTGCACAACCCTAGAGAAGTGACAGATTAAAGAGTGGGCCAAAGCTAGGGCAGCCCAAACTCATTCCAGTGATCTTAGAGTTGATCTGTCCCTGCCTGTCCATCCATTTACCTGTGCCTCGTCCATCTGCCTATGCCACTCCACAATATAAAGGATTTGAGTCAGACAGGGTGGTATATACCTGTGTTCTCAGCACTGGAGAAGCTGAGGCAGGAGGATCACAAATTTGAACCTAGCCTGGACAAATTTAGCAACTTAGTGAGACCCTGTCTCAAAATAAAAATTAAAAAAAACAAACTGGAAAGGTAGTTTAGTGGAAAGGTCCTAAGGTTCAATCCTCAGGACCACAGTGGGGGCACTATTTGAATCTAGATATGGTGGCACATGGCTATAAGCCTAACAATCAGGAGGCTGAGGCAGAAGGATCATGAATTGTCAGGCCAGTCCAAGTTGTACAGCATAACCCTATCTTTTAAAGGATGGGAGCTGGGGCTGGTCATATAGTTCATTGGCATAAGTTCCTGCCTGGCAAGCGTAAGGTCCTGAGTTCGATCCCTGGTACTGAGAAAAGCCGGGGGGAGGGGTGATGAATGATGAGCAGCCTCTAGCCTGGTATACAGGGTTGGTAGATAAGGCTATGAGCTCCTCTGAAGTTAGGCTGTCTTATATTTCTTTATCTCCCCTGGCAGATTTTTGGGTACTTAATTCATGCCCTCCCAATGTCTACTGTGCAAATTTTTCATATTATAAATTGTACATTATACATGAATAACAAGTGATTTTGAATACCGTGATAAACATCATCTAATACATGTTTCTAAATGAATGAATGAGCTATCTAAGAAGAAGGTACTCCCTTGAACCCAAGCCCCTGTCCACATACTACTTCATCACCCTCAGTTTGCTTCCTCAAACATTATCTTTGCCCCTGGGATCTGGAGGCAGACGGGGGGGGGGGGGTCTGCTGCTGTCCCACTCTCCTGCTGCCCCAGAGGCCTCTGCAAACTCATCTTCCCATCCCCAGGCCTCTGTTAAGTTCCTAGCCTGCCCCCACCCCTGCCCTCTGAGAACTCCTTATTCTCCCAAGGTTGGCTGCTTTATCTTCCCAAGGTCAACCTCCCCCTTGTCACTCACCTCTCCCCCCTCCTCCATGAGGAAAGCAGGAAGGATTAAGGACTGATGAGCAAATCCCTCTTGACCTTGTCTGCTTCCCAGGCTAGAGATAGGAGAAGGCTTCTGGGGAGTGGGGCCCTTTCGGGGCCTGGGGCTGGCCCTTCACAGGGTTGAGGGGCTGCCCCAGCCAGGACCCGGTCTGGATCTGGCTCCCAGCCTGGCTGGCTTCCTGGGAACTAGAGTTGTTTACGAGCTGATCAGGAGGCGGGATGGGCAGCAGTAGCAGCTAGAATCCCAGGGGACTAGTTGCCTGCCCTGCTGTCCTTGCTCCCATTCTAAATACACAGGAGATGAGACTCCAGAAGGAGCACCACAGGGAGCACTGGGTAAAACCCCCAGCCATGCTTCTGTGCCCTGGTTTCTATCAGCTGTAGGAAGGCTGAGCCACTCTGGACAAATTAGTTACCTCTTTGGGCTTCAGATAAATGAAGAGTTAACACAAGAGGCCCACACCCACAACTTTAACATTTGACTCTGCATCTAGAACCAACTCCCAAGTGTCTTCTCCCTTTACCTTCCTTCTGTTTCCTTTGGGAACACACTCTGCTTTTTTGGGAGCCTCTGGGACAGCACTGACCTGGGGCCGGCACATGGAAGATATGTTCCTTTGGGGGAATTTGCATGTCTTAGGGTCTGTAGTGCAGTGGTGGTATGTGCAGTTATAATCAAACTGTTCATGAGCATAGCAAGAAAATGAGGCAAAAGACTCAGTATGCAGACAAGAAGGGACAAGCCTATAGCTGGTCATTGTAACTGGCTTGGTCTACACAGAGAGCCCCATCCAAGGACTGTGGTTGGCAGGCTCAGTAGCAGCTCAGTGAAGTGGGATCTAGAGCCAGCTCATTCCTACAGCATCTGCTGACCTCAGCCTCAGAAGTCCCAGGATCCTGGCCCAACCTACCTTGTCACCTCTGAATCAGAGGGCCAAAGGTAATGCCATGGCCATGTGGATAACCCTACCCACCTCACCTTGTTACAGATGAGTGATAGGAGAAGAAATGAGATAGACCCCAGCCATGGGGTTTTGACCTCATGAAAGAAAAATTATATGATTTTTAAAAATATAAAGGAGACAAAGGGCTGTCTGACATGTGGGAAGGTCTTGGGTGGCCCCTTCCTCCCAGCAGGGTTCTGCAACCTTGCTGGAACACAGCACTCAACTCCTAGACTCAGAGTCACCTCTTCTTCATCCCTAAATCATCATAATCTTTGCTAGGAACTCTCCAAGCTCTTCTCTAATCCCACTGACCCTAAAGAGCCCCAAGACCCCTCTCCAGTATCACCCAAATGTCACTCATTTGGGGGCCATTGTTATTCTGCCAGCATATTTATTCAGCTTATCTCCTCAATTAGGAAGAAAATTCATTAAAGGTAAAAATTTCACACTTAGGGGCTGGAGAGATAGCTCAGCAGTCTAAGTGCCTGCCTGGCAAGCCTAAGGATCCAAGTTTGATCCCTGGTACCACATGCCATGCCAGTTCCAGAACTCTGGGGGTGCTGTGCTGGCCACCGAGACTGAGCATGGTGGTGCATGTCTATAATCCCAGCACTGGAGAGGCTGAGACAGGAAGGTCACTATGAGTCCGAGCTGGGTAGCAAGACCCTATACCAAATAAATAAATAAATAAATAAATAAATAATTTTTTAAAATTCACAGTTGGGCATGATGTCATCAGAGCCCACTCAGGGGTTTTAGGACCCACCATGAGGGTGGTCTTGGTGCTGCCCTTTGCTTGCTGCACAATGTTGAGTCCCCAGCATGTGAATTTGGCACTTAGAATTTGTTGAATGTATGGTGAGATTTCATCTTCTGAGCCTCTGTTTCCTCAACTGGAAAATGGGAATGATTATTAATACCAACTATCCTCCCTAGGAAGGACCTGTCCAAGAGCTTCTGCTCTTCTCATTCCCACCCCATCCAGCTATGGGACCTGCACAGGACCAGGGCACAGGCAGCACCTGGGGATTCTTCCTGAGAACACTGTTTTTTAAAAAATCTATTTATTTATTTGTGTGTGTGTGTGTGTGTGTGTGTGGCCAGCTCACCCCACCAGGGGGCAGGGCTGGCTGGCATGTGGTGCTGGGGGATTGAACCGCGGTCCCTGTGCTTTGCTAAGCTTGTTCTAAGTAGGTGCTTTAGACCACTGAGCCATCTCACCAGCCCAAACATTTTTTTTTTTTTTTCAGAACTGGGGATTGAACTCAGGCCCTTGTGCTTGCCAGGGAAGCTCTTATTCCACTGAGCCATCTCCCCGTCCCTGAAAACACTGTTTTGTCCCACTCTCTGCCCTTACTTCTCAGCCTAGATCCCTGCTGCCTAGACCATAAGCCTTGTCCAGGGACCTGAAGCACCTCAAGAACCACTCCCTGTCCAAAGCGGACACTCCTGGTTGGTCACTGAGAGCAGGCTGTCTCAGACCCTGTGGGTAACCAGCTTCCTCTGTAGGGTCTCTCAGGAGGCCTTTCTCTATTTCCCCACTCCACCCCCAAGGTTCCTATACTGACCCCACCTCCCATGAGCCAGCAGAGGGAGCTCTGGGCCCTGGGGCTGTGGGTGGGGGCTGTAAGGGGGTGGGAGAGGAGCGTGGTGGAGAGGGGGTAGAAAAATGTTGCCTGACGGCTGCTGAGGCTGCCGGGCCTGTGCCCGCCCGCCTGTCCTGTCCTGCTCTGTCTAACTCAGTAATTACTGCTCCCCTTCCCCCCAGTCTCCCCCACCCCAACCACCACATCAAAGCCTGTGATGCCCCAGCTCCCTTAACCCCTGCCTCCCCACTGCCCACCAGCTTCCCCAACTTTGCTCCTCCCCCACTGGGCCTAATGTGGTTTCCTCTGTTCTTCCTCATTGCTACCTCTGCACCATTCTGAGGAGAGTCAGGGGCTTTTCCTTCCTGATGGCCCTCACTATACAAAAGGGCTTCTTATTGGCCAGGGCTGCAAAGCAGTGGGACACCTGGAGGAGAGGCTGTCAGGGAGAGCACCCATCTGAGAGTAGGGTGAGGGAGCACAAAGAGCCTCTCTGGAGGGCTCCGACCCCTCCTGCACCCATGGGTAAGGAGATGAGCAAGATGTATTCTCAGCCTTGGCTCTTAGCTACCAGCATTGGGCGATGTACCTCCTGTCACTGATCTTCCACTCTCACCATTTGAAAATGTTAGACCAGATGATCTTGCAGTCCTTTCTAGATCAAATTCTAGATTACACAGAGGACTCAGAGCTGGTGGAACCAGCCCAAGTAGCTTCCTAGAGTCATTCTTTTCCCTCAACTATGCCTCAGGCAATTTTCAGCCTGGACAGGAAAGAGGTCCCAGGCTAGGGGGCGCTCTCACTGGTCTACAAAGGCAGCATCTGGTTCCCCTATTGCTTCTGGCTTGGCCTGCCTCAGCCTGGCTGCCTGCCTTGTCCTACACTACCCTACCTCAGCTCCTCCACAGCTCCACTCCCCCACCAAAGTCCTCATTCTGGAATCCCCCTCATTAGGCCCTGGTGATTGAACCTTCTACTGACCTTCCCCCACCAACTTGTGCCTTCCGATGAGAACTGGCCAGGAGAGGGCTGCACCCCCCAGGAAATGTCATAGTGCCAGGACTCTGGTGGGCCCAGGGCATGCTCTGGCCAAGATCGAGCCAGCCTCCCTTTGCCCCTGCCCTTTTCTGCTCACAGCCCCATTGTCTCCCTTGGGGGAAGCTGCCAAGGCGGGAGGCCTGGAGGGGGGGAACGGATGGCCACCCCACCCTGAAGCTTGGCAGGGACCAACAACAAGACTGCCCATGAAGGGTCAGGGGCCCCAGATAGATACCGGATGGCCAGGCCAGGCAGCTGGGAAATCTGGGTGTCAGCAAGAGGCTTGTGTCCTTTCCCTGCACATCTGCAGGGCCATTGTCCAGGCTCTCCTAGCTCCTGTTTCCTTTCTATACGTGAAGGGGGAGGCAGAGTGAAAGCAAGATAGAAGGGGGCAGGGAAGAGACTGCATGATGTTTTTCATAGTAGAACAAGGAGAGGGTTCATTTCTTTAGAGAAAATTTAAAATGGAAAGAGGAAGAGAGAAGGGAACTGATTTGGCTCTTCTGTGAGAGTAAGCTATTTTCTACATCCACTGATTGAAGGTATAAATAAAGATGGGTCAGACATTGTGAAGAACTTCCTAGGGGAGGACAGAAGAGAAGCAAGGTTGGGCAGCAGAGCTGTTGACCAGGAAGCCAGAGCCTCTCCCTGCCTGCCCCACTCTCAGGACTGCAAGGCCTCCTGGGGCCAAAGGATGAGCTGTATGGCCTGGGGGCAGTGAGCTGAATAAGAAGACCTGGAGACAGCCTGGCCAGTGCCTGGAATCTGGAATTCTGTGATTCACAAAGATATGGCTGCAGATGGAGACACTCTAAGTGGCTAGAGGCAGAGTTTAGAAAGCACAAATTGCACTGGGAAGGGGCAGAAAGGAAGGGAATGTGGGAGGAAAATTTCTCTGGTCTCAGAACAGATTTCATGGTCTACACAACCCTCTCCGGCATTCTTTCTCAACCAAGACAATTAAGTCACCAAGAGGTCCTGGCGTCCTCTCCGCTCTCAGCCAGCTGCTGCTAGAATATCAGTGGCCACTGCAGGTCTTGCTGCTTGTCCACTGGAGCTGTGGCTTGGCCAGCATCCTTTAAGAAGCAGAAAGAAAAGCACCAGCATCCAGCATTGCAAGTCTTAGACATTCTAGCATAGCCTGGAAGCACCTAATTGAAGGGAGGCTGGGTGTGGAGGTGGGAGTGGCATGAATCAAACCTGGAGTGTAAGGAGAGCCAGAGCTCATGCCAAAGAGAGTCTGGGCTCAGACCAAAAGAATGAAGTATCAGAAATAGAGGATAGGGAGGGGGCCAAGGCAGTGGGAGGGGCAGGTTCTCTGAGACACATCTGAGTGAAGCATTCGCTGGCCACCTTATCACCCGGCCCCTCACTCTTCACCCGGCTCACCCTGCAGCTGTGGCCATGAAGGCCTCTGTGTTCTCCCACACCTGCCCTCCTCACCTCCTCCCCCACTCCCTGCTTCCCAGCTTCAGGGTCAGTCAAAGGGATAAGGCCCCTCTCCTGTTGTTGGCTTGGCTCCTACCCAGTGGTCCCTTCTGAACAAAGAAACCCCCACAGACACAAGACCCTGAAAGATGAATCCTCTCAATCAGCGCCCCCACAAACCCATCTCCAGCATCTACGCTCTCCTGGGCTTTGAGACCCTAGAGAGAAAGGCCCTGCTTCCCAGAACTAGGAACAAGACAGCTCAGAAGAGGTGTTTGTCAGTAACTGGCATAGCTGCCCAGTGCATAGGATACCATGGCACACAGGGAAGGCAATGGAGGGAGGACAGGGAGACAGCTTCACAGAGGAAGTCGTATTTTAATTGTAAGCACACATGAAGAGGGAAGAGAGGGACCCTATCACCACAAATTGAGAAAGAGTCTAGCAAAGAAAGGTGTGTTTGGGGAACAAAAGAGAGATTCTGAAGTTTTGCTTGGGATTCTACATTTTAATTTAAATAACTCTCCTCTCTCATTCCTTGGGATCCTGGCAAGTAGAAAACAGAAGGGAGAAGAGTATCTCCTCATGTCAGTCATTTTGAAGTTATTTCCACCTAATCCTCCCAGCCCACCTGCCCAGTAGGGAGATGGTTATCCCTACTTCACAGCCAAGACCTTTGAGGCAGGGCTTTGCCCATGATCACAGAATTAGTGGCTGAGATTAGATCTCAGGTTCCTGTATGTCAAAGTTCCTACTTCATTATGCTAAGCCAAGATTAAATTAAAGGATGCATCTTTCCCAAGACCTAGGTCGCCTGGATCTCTTCCCTCACTGACACCTATGAGAAATGTCTCTCCCACTTCACCAGAGAGGAACAGTGGCCAGTAGCTCGCAGCGCAGCCATCTACTCTATTTCTCTAAAAAAAGAGGGATCTGCCTGCCCTAACCCTCCTTCCAAATCCGGTGGTTAGGAGAGGACTAGAGAGGACTGGAGGGTAGGAATCCAGCCAATGACTGGTGATATGCAAATAGGAAATTCTCTGCCTTTTTAGGATTGGCCAATCTAGCAAGCATTATTGTCCCAATCCCGCCTCTCCAAACACTGAGCTATTCCTGGCCAGTGTTTGCACTCTGGGACTGAGAACGGGGAAAATTCTTTGGGATTTGGATCTCTGAACTGTCCCGGCCGGCCCTGCACTCACCTTCCCTAATCCCTGCCCCCTTTCAGGGTTCAAAGCTCTGGGAACCTACTCGTCTTAGGTCTGCTTTAGATAAGGTCAAATCCAGAGGCCGAGTCTGGGAAGGCATCTGTTCCCATCCCTTGGATGGCCGGGCCCTTTCCCTTCCCCCAGGACCCTTCCGGGGTCCCGTGTATCCTGGGATGCTCGAGTTTTCATCCATGACGCCCTTGCCCTTCTTTTTCTTCTTTGCTAGGGAAAGAGAAGCTAGAGAAACTCAGGGTCCTGACTCAGTTTCCCCTCTCTTGATATTACTTTCCACGCTAGAAGGTCCCGGAGAGAAGGTTGGTGGGCAAAGTGGGTCAGAGAAGGCGCAGGTGTCTGACCCTCTCCGCCTCATGGTTCTTACCGTGTTCCTATCTTTTCCCCAATTCCAGTCCCCCTCCCTAATTCCAGGGCCCTCTTCACTCTGCGACTCTCTGATTGCAGATTTTCTGGAGTAGTTCTTTCCTACCTACCCGCCAATTCCTTGGAGATCTGAATGGAACACACGACTTAGGGGGAGGGGAGGACATGAGAGGCGGAAACACAATAGAATGTGCCAGGGTTTGGAAACGTCAAAGTGGCACTGGAAAAGCTCTCTCTGCGGGCGGGGGGGATGGGGGGCCAGGAGGAGAATCTCTGTCCAAGGGCCCGAGCCGCTGCCCGGAACTGGGATTCGAGACAGGTAGAGTCTCGAGGCAGCTGGAGTGCGGTGCGAAGCCCCCTGCCCGGGCCGGGGTCCCCACCCTCCAGCATTGGGGCCGCTCTGGAACACCCCACGCACTCACCACCACAGTCCGCCGACGTGCGCTGGACACAGGAGCAGCAGCAACAGCAGCCCGAGGCGGGAGGGCACCGGCGGCAGCATCGCGCCCGCTCCACGGCCGGGCAGGGGCGAGGCTGTGGGGTGACTCGGACGGCGTGGCGCCCGGGGATTCAGGGCTCGCGCGGCGATCGAGGCTGCGGCCGGGAGGCGACAACTCCGGCGGCGGTGGGGGGGCCCATCCCGGTCGAGGAGGGCGCGGCGGAGGCGGAGAGCGGACGGGGCAGCCAGCGCCTGTGTCTCCCGCCGAGCTCGCTCGGGAGAAGAAATCAGAGCCGGGGGCGGGGGTGGGAGGAGAGCGGGGCTGGGGCGTAGGCGGGGGCCAGGGGGGCCGTCGGGGTGGCAGTTGCGACAGTCAGGCGGCGGGACTCTCGGGAGGGAGCCGTGCGCCCTGGGGCGGCGAGCGCGGAGCTCAGCGGAAGGCGGGCGCGGGGCTCGGGGCTTGGGGTGCGGGGCGGGCCCAAGGCGCTCTAGGCTGCGGGACCCGCCGGCCGCGCCCCTCACCTCACCCCTCTGCGCTAGCCCCCGCTCTCCCGAGCCCTCAGGAGTGGGGGACGGGGAGGGAGTAGTGAAGGGTAAGGTGCGGAGGGAGGAAGAAGAGCTGATGAGGGGCTGGAAAGGAGACGTTTGACAGGTTTGTTGACTGTAAAGAGAGAAAACTTCCCAGGAATGAGGGAGTTGGGGGTGGGGGGGTTCGGAGGGAGACGCAATGGGGCCAGAAGAGGAAGTCGACCTAGGGCGCGGGGTGCTTGTGAGAGATGTCGAGCTGGACCGCGGACCCCGGAGAGTCACCCTTCTGGTGCAGCCCCCGCGACTCACTCATGCCCCTTTCTCAGCCTCTCCCGGAGCAAGGGAGGCAGCGCCAGGCCTCCGCTTCTCTCCCCTACAGCCCTCCAGTTCCAGAGTAGGGGGAGATGGCCGACAGCGACAGCGGCAGCAGAGCCTCTCGGGGCCTGTACTCCAGCGTGCGTGTAAACCAGCGGGAGGGTGGAGGTTGCGGACTTCCGAGGCCTGAGGGGTCAGAACTCTCTAGTGGCAGCCTCGCCTAGCCTTGCGCGTCCGAGGGTCCCTACCTCCAGTTCTTCCCCCAACTTGGCCCTGGCAGAAAGGGTGGGAGAGCCAGCTGCAGGTGAGGTGGGGTTTATCTGATTCTCTAATGCCACAAAAATGTCTTTGATGCCCCTGGCCCCCTCCCCACAACGGGGAGATCAAAGGCTCCGTGGGGAGGAGGGACAGCTCCATTCATCAAGCCAAGCGGCTGGCAGCGGGCCTCAGCCCCAGCCCCTCCGACCTGTGGCAGATCCCCCTACCATGTGCCCCAGGAGTGCCGAGGGACAGGTGGTAAAGATACGCCGGAGCAAGGGCGCGTTTCCCTACCTTCCCCACTGTCTACAGGGGGCCATCAGCCTTTAAAAGTGTCCTCAAAGGGAGCGTAGATGAGGACCTCAAACCCACGTGGCAGAAACTTTAGGCTCCAGAAGAAACATTTCTGGTCGTTTGGGATGGAGAGGAATCTAGAACTGGAGACAGGAATAAACCTCCCTAGTGAGCAGAGAGAAGACAAGAGTCTGAGCCCCCAAAGACCACAGATGACTACCCTGGAAGGGGAAGCAGATCTGGAAAAGGAAGATTTTTAAGAGAAGAAATAAGAAAGATTGACCTAGACACAGGAGGGTGCTTCTGGATTTTCCGGGAGCCTCACCCCATTGCGGATTGTCCAGGCTCAGTCCACTACCTGGTACTGAGTAGAGAGCAGAAGGGGTTGGAGCACTCTAGAGAAGGGAAGGGGCGTGCTGACGGAGAGAGCAACCCAGGCACAGCCTCCAACATAGCAGTGCCTGTGCAGCCCCTGCACCAAGTCATTTTCTGAAATCATCTGCTCAAGGCAATGCTGGCCATGGGCTCTGCACAGTCAAAGACATACACAGCTTGTGCACGTACTGAGGCCAGAGACAGAGGCAAACAGTCAGTGGAGAGGGCTTTTAGGATCCCCAGGGATTGCAGGTGGCCAGTGACTGTCCCTCTGGAATCCTCAGGCTAGGTTCGAACCCTCTGTCCACTCCTGCCCCCACCCTGCTACTGTTATTGCAGATTATGAAATGCTCTCCTGATCCTGCATTCTTCTCCAAGGCAAGAATTTTAATGTATTTGTCTTTGTCATCAGGGGACCTGGGCTCTGGGACCGCCCTGCCTCTGCCTGAGGAAGGAGCGCCCCAAACCTGGTCACTGCTGACTCCAGACCCCAGGCTTTCTTCATTCCCCTCCCCCGTGCCCTAGCCCTGCCCCTTGCCTTGCCCTCCTAAGACATAGTCTCTCTGTGGGGTGGATAAAAATGATGTTATTGAAACAACAGAATTGGGAGCAGTGGCAGGGAGCAGGGATCAGCTCAGGAAACTGGGGCTTTTGCCAAGAAGCCTTCTCCCCCGCAGGCGGCCTTCTGCCCCCACCCCCCACCTTTCCAACAAACACACAGCTTGCCCCACCCCTCCTGCAGTGCTTGCTCTGGCCCATCTTGAAGAACCTTTAGGCATCCCAAGACTCCCCAAGCCCCGGTCCTCTCTCCACAGAGCCATTCCAGAACCAAGTGGCACAGGAGTGGCTGTAGAAGCCTCTAGACAGGAGCAGGATGGCCTGGAGTCTGTGATGGACTGGCCTCCTGAGGCCCCAATTCTCAGGGCTTGAAAGGCCACTTTGCCTCTGCCTCTACTCCTTTGCTCCCTCTGCACCCCCATCTAGGGTTTGGCTGGCCTCTGTCCCGAGCCAGAACAAAAATCTCCTGTCCTTGTGGCCCTCAGATCTGGGCTGAGATGTTTCTGAGGCTTCCACCTACCACTGTCACCTTGGTAGACTTTCCAAGGAACAGGGCTGGTGGCCAGGAGAAACAAATGAAGGAATAGAAAGCACAGCCACACATAGTGGCAGCTGGGCACAGGCAAGCGTGTGAGCCCTCGGATAGCACATCTCTGCCTCCTAGAAATAGCAGGCCTGTTGATACCTACCCCCCACCCCCCTGCAACTCTGCACAGATGGGCATGCAGGGAAATGTTCATCAGAGACTAGGTGGGAAGACAGCAGTCCAGAGGTGGGCAGGATGTTCCAGCTAGAGCCCCCTCCGCACTGGGCACCTCTGCCTCTTACTCCATCTCTCACCCCTAAGTGCCAATGGCCCATAAACTCCTCTTCCAGGCCCTGGTGCAGAAGAGACAGGGAAGGAGAGGCTCGGGCATCTGGTTTTGGGGTTGAAGAGGAAGGAGGGGCAGAGGTGGGGACAGCAGAGAAGAGAAAGGCAGCTGGAGACAGATAACATCAGAATAGCTGCGGGCAAAAGCAGAGCCCTCTGTCTCTGTCGGATTCTCTCCCTGCCTTTCTCTGTGTCTTTTTAGTCTCTTCCAAGTCCAGGATTTGGTCTCTACTTAGATTAGGTCTGTCTCTAAATCACTTTCTCTGGTTTTTTTTTTTTTGGTTTTTTTTTTTGTGTGTGTGTTTCTTTTTTGTTTTGTTTTGTTTTTGTTTCTCTGAGTGACTGAAGCTGCAGGATCCCAGGAATCTGGGGCTGTGACCCTTCCCCTCCCAATAACCTCTCTCCCTCTCCCTCCCTCTTTTGCTCCCCAGCAGTGAGATCCGACTCTCATTTTCTGGGAGGTAACAGTGCTGAGAATTCCTAAGAGCCATAAGTTCTAGGAGAACAGAGAGGAAGGACCAGCCCCCTATGGAGATGGAGGGAGGGGAAAAGAGAGAAGAGAGACTTGTTTCCTTTCCCTTCTGTATCAGGACAGCACTGCTGCAGCTGCCCAGTCCACCTCCAGTCCCGAGGGGGTACCCAGCCAGGCCTCACCCTTGGCCAGTCCTACCCTGCCTCAAAGCCCAAGTTCCCTTCAAGACTCCCTCTGGGCCTTTGTCCAAGGGGACCCCTCACCCTGTTCCCACAGGCACCCCCCCCCCAAGCCTCACATTTTCCACATCTCTCAGGTCTCTCAACTCTATGCATGCCTCCAACTCTGTAATCACTCCCTTAGTGCAGAGGGAAAGGAGACTCTAGGCATGGTGGCCCATGCTTACAATCCCAGCCCTGTGGGAGCCTGAAGCAGGAGGATCACATGTAGAGCTCAGCCTGGGCAGTTTAGCAAGATCCTGTCTCAAAACAGAAAAGAGGCCTGGGGAGGTAGCTGAGTGTGGAGGCCTTGAGT